>NW_026067975.1:7034353-7110166 GCF_014885135.2 Alexandromys fortis | reverse complement strand
AGAGGAGGAGGGGAGGGGGAGGGAAGGAGAATGAGAAGAGTGGGGGGAGGGGAGAAGAGCAGGGGGAGGGGGAGGGAAATGGGAGGCTGGGAGGAGGCGGAAACTTTTTTTTTCCTATTCTCAATAAAAAAAATAAAAAAAATGGTATTAAATTATAAGAACTCCATCTATGAGCCCACATTAGCTACTGAACTTCAGATCTTCAGACATGGACTATTGACTTGATGTGGTTTTGTATTTACACCTCCACATGATTCATTTGTATTTTGCGGCCTTTTTTTTTTTTTTAAATCATGATTTTAGGAAGAAGAGATTGATGCTTTTTCTCTGAGCTAGAATAATGTAAACAGCATAGTATATTATGTAGATCACCATATCTGACCACACAATGCTTATAATCTAGTATTCAAGTCATAATGAAAGTTAATAAAATTTGAAGCTATTTCCAGGATAAGTAATTAGAGGTATAATGTAAAACTCTCGGTGTTAATTCCAAGGTTTCTAGGTTCTTTTGTAAGTTCTGCCACTATTCAAGTTCCTTTGATGATTTGGACATGGGTATTTGTATTAAATTTTTAATAAGGTTTTAGCTTTTGAGATTATAATAATTTATTTCATACTTTTATGCCACTATATTTTGTTTTAACTCCTGATCCTTCCCCACCATAAAAATTTACGACAATGAGTCCATGTGGTCAGTTATGTGATTCTATTAGAACACCTAACTTGCTTCATGTTCTAATATAATCTATTTGTAGTCTATTTAAGATTTTACTTATGAAAACTTTGAAGCTCATTTTAGGCTATTGAGAAATTAATGCATTGTGGGCCAAGACACATGTTAAATAGTGGATGCTGTTGAAACCTCTCTTAGTGATGCTCATTAAAAATAAGTGGTGATCACTGAGGGAGAGAAAATGAACACTTGCATTTGTTCTGCAAAAAGAAGACACTAAGCAACTTTGTGTCCCTTAAACTTGACCCTCTCTGTTCTTTTATGGATACCTCTTAGTTCACTGAAGAGTTGATGATGAAGTAAAAAAGATGTTTATGAGCCTCATTTTATTCTTATACATTTCCCGTGGAATCCACAAAATGTAAGCTCTTTATGCACATTTTAGCTGCCACTTATTTTATCTCAGCAGATGTACATGCAATTGTTCTTTTAGGATTCTCTTCAGCCCACAGATGTCTCCACAGCTGCTTTCTGTTCCAAACGGGATTTTCCTCTATGGAAGGAGTCATGCAAGCATTTTTGTGTGTGTTTTGTTTTCTGTTTTATTTGAAGCACTGTACAGTTCTCCTTCCACTGAACAAGGAGTATAGGGAAAAATATTAGCTGCATGATGACCTTGAGATTTTCATCGAGAAATATCAGAAAGTACATTATCTGCATTTCTGCCCACTGCTTAAATCATAATAAACGTTTTTGCATTCTGGATCTTCAATAAGTATATCACCCAGGAGTTGAATCTCATGTTTCCTGTTTCATTGATTGAGTTCCTATGCTGAGACAAGGTAAAGCCATCACAAACCATTCAGAGTGGGAAAAAGTCAACCAAATGACTAGAGGTAGAGAATAGCAAAAGGCATAGGAGAGCAATTGACTCAATTGACTCAATTGCTGTTTTGATTATCTGCATCAACTAGACTGATGAACTTCCTAATTTTTTTATATAATAGTTATGATCATTTGTCCCAGGATGGAGATCTTATGGGTTTTGTTTTATTGTGTGTGTGTAACTGTAGCAATTTATGAATATTTATATTGATGTTAGAAACATCTTTCCTTTACGTGTCATTTATGTTCAACATTTAGGATCTTTGAGATAAAAGCTACAAATCTACGGTTCCTTTTATAGATTTCAAACTAACAATTATCTGTCACGACTTATAAGAAGCCATAGAATTTGTCTGATGCTCTGAAGAACTGGATGAATGGTATTCTGATAAGTAGGTCTTCAGGACCATATTCACTGTCTATTATAAGCTTAAATTTGCCAGATGTGAGTATCACCTGTGATGTTATACACACTTTTAATTATTCTAATTAAACAAATCAACATGTAGTGGTCTTTTTTATGGTATGGTTATGTGTTTTGCTCATTGGTTTTGTTTTAGTAGACTGTATAGTTTTCTTTGATTGATTTTAGTTTGAAGACTATTTTGTTAGATATTAAGATAGCTACACCAGCTTGTTTCTTAGGTCCATTTGATTAGAAAAATTTTTCGAACAGTTTACTCTGAGGTGATGTCTGTCTTTGAGGTTGAGGTGTGTTTCTTGTATGCAATAGAAGGATGGATTCTGTTTTCATATCCAATCTGTTAGCCTGTGTCTTTTTATAGGTAAGTTGAATTTATTGATTTTTTTAAATTGATTTTTATTGAGTTTTACATTTTTCTCTGCTCTCCTCCCTGCCTCTCCCCTCCTCCTTCAACTCTTCCCCAAGGACTGCATGCTCCCAACTTACTCAGGAGATCTTGTCTTTTTTTTTACTTCCCATATAGAATAGAACTATGTAAGTATCTCTTAGCAGCCTCATTGTTGTCTAAGTTCTCTGGGACTGTGGTTTGTAGGCTGGTTTTCTTTGCTTTATGTTTAAAAAACACCTATGAGTAAGTACATGTGAAAATTGTCTTTCTGTGTCTGGGTAACCTCACTCAAAATGATGTTTTCTAGCTCCATTCATTTTCCTCTTAAATTCAAGCTGTCGTTATTTTTTTCTGCTGTGTTGGACTCCATTGTGTAAATGAACCACATTTTCCTTATCCATTCTTCAGCTGAGGGGCATTTAGGTTGTTCCCAGGTTCTGGTTATGACAAATAATGCTGCTATGAACATAATTGAGCACATGCCCTTGTGGCACGATTGAGCATCCTTTGGATATATACCCAAGAGTGGTATTGCTGAGTCTTGAGGAAGGTTGTTTCCTAATTTTTGGAGAAATCACCACACTGACATCCAAAAGGGCTGTACCATCTTGCTTTCCCACCAGCAATGCGGAAGTGTTCCCTTTTCCCCACAATCTCTCCAGCATAAGTTGTTCTTTAGCTTGGCCATTCTTACAGGTGTAATATGGAATCTCAGAGTTGTTTTGATTTGCATTTCTCTGATGACTAAGGATGTTGAACATTTCCTTAAGTGTCTTTCAGTCATTTTAGATTCCTCTGTTGAGATTTCTCTGTTTAGGTCTATACTCCATTTTTCTTATATTAGATTATGTGTTCTTTTGATGACCAATTTCTTGAGTTCTTTGTATATTTTGGAGATCAGACCTCTGTCTGATGTGGGGGTTAGTGAAGGTCTTTTCCCAATCTGTAGGCTGTAGTTTTGCCTTGTTGACTATATCCTTTGCTTTTCAGAAGCTTTTCAGTTTCAGGAGGTCCCATTTATTAATTGTTTCCCTCAGTGTCTGTGCTGCTGGAGTTATATTTAAGAAGTGGTCTCCTGTGCCAATGCGTTCAAGTGTACTTCCCCCTTTCTCTTCTATATAGTTCTTGAGTTCCTTCCTAGCTAGAGCAATAAGACACCAAAAGAAGATCAAGGTGATACAAATAAGAAAAGAAGTCAAATTCTCACTGTTTGCTGATGATATGATAGTTTACATAAGTGATCTCAAAAATTCTACCTAGGAACTTCTATGACTCATAGACACATTCAGTAACATAGCAGAATACAAGATTAACTCAAAAAAAATCAGTAGCCTTCCTGTACACAAATGATAAAAGGGATGGGGAAGAAATCAGAGAATCAACACCCTTTACAATAGCCACAAACAGCATAAAATATCTCGGAGTAACTCTAACCAAACAAGTGGAAGACTTGTATGACAAGAACTTTAAATCTTTAAAGAAAGAATTTGAAGAAGACACTAGAAAGAGGAAAGATCTCTCATGCTCTTGGGTAGGCAGAATTAACATAGTAAAAATGGCAATCATACCAAAAGCAGTCTACAGAGTCAATGCAGTGCCCATCAAAATCCTAGCAAAATTCTTCGCAGACCTTGAAAGAGCAGTACTCATCTTCATATGGAAAGGCAAAAAAAAAGAACAGGATAGCAAAAATAAATAAATAAATAAATAAATAAATAAAAATAAAAACAAAAACAATCCCAAAAACTCCTGTACAATAAAAGAACTTCTGGAAGCATCACAATCCCCAACTTAAAGCTCTACTACAGAGCTACAGTACTGAAAACAGTCTGGTATTGGCATAAAAATAGACAGGAGGACCAATGGAACGAAATCGAAGACCCGGATATTAATCCACACTTATTCAAACACCTGAGTTTTGACAAAGAAGCAAAAACTATCAAATGGAAAAAGAAAGCATATTTAACAAATGGTGCTAGCATAACTGGATATCAACATGTAGAAGAATGAAAATAGACGCTTACCTATCACCATGCACAAAACTCAAGTCCAAATGGATCAAAGACCTCAACATAAAGCCAGCCACACTGAACCTTAGAGAAGAATCCATTGACAATAAGGTATGTTAATGACCAGATTGCTAGTTCCTCTTATTTTAGATTTTGTTGTTGGTTATGTTATTTGCATGTTTTTCCCTTCTTTGGGATTTCCTGCTGTGAGGTCATCTATTGTCTGTGTTTTTGTGGATGTAGCTAACTTCAGTTTTCCTTCTAGTATATTATATAGGTTAGGTATGGCTAGGTATTGGTTAAATCTGGTTTTCTCATAGAATATTTTGTTTTGCCCATCTATAGTGATTGAGAGATTTTCTGGATATAGTAATCTAGGTTGGTATCTGTGGTCTCTTAATGTCTGCATAACCCTTGACCAGGACCTTCTGGCTTTCAGTGTTTCCACCGAGAAGTCAGGTATAATTCTGATAATTCTGCCTTTATATGTTACTTGGTGTTTTCCTTTGCAGCTCTTAATGTTCTTTTTTTTTCTCAGTATGTACTGTATTTTGATTATTGTGGGAGCCAGCCATGATAAGCAAGTGTGGGCAGGTCACCCAAAGGAAGTTCTTTACTTCCAACCATTATCACCTGCCAGAGTAGAACTTGGCCATCGATAAACATAGATAGGCCCGAGTCTCAGTAGTTTACCCTGAAGCAATACCTGGTTGCAGGAAGAACCACAAACTGTGATTACCTGAGATTACCAAAACCAGAATATCCAAAGGAAATGCCTAACATTCCAACTGCTGTAGATAGAACCACCTGCCAGAATACACTCACCATGACACCCCTAGACAAATGTCAGCCAATCAGGGGTCCTAAACCTCAGACACCTCACCCCCTCCTTTACTACTATAAAAACCCAATTCTAACTGATCACAGGGCTCTCAGTTTACTGCAGTGTGTTGGACATGAGGAGAGACCGAGTTTGCAAACTTGCTTAAAATAAAGGCTTATTGCCTTTACATATGGGACTTGGTCTCCTTGTTGGCTTTTGCAGGGACTTTGTGGATTTGGGCATAACAATTATTATGTGTTAAGGAGACATTTTTTGTCCAATCTATCTGTTGTCTATAAGAGTCTTGTATCTTCATATGCATAAATTTCTTTAGATTGGTAAAGATTTCTTCTATGATTTTGTTGAATATATTTTCTGTGCTTTTGAGTTGGACTTCTCCTTTGTCTCTTTTATCCCTATTATTCTTAGGTTTGGTCTTTTCATGGGGTCCCAGATTTTCTGGATATTTTGTGTTGAGTTTTTGTTAGATTTAATGTTTCTTTGGCTGATGAGTCTATTTTTTCTATCATGTTTTCAATGCTTGAGATTCTCTTCCATCTCTTGTATTTTTCTGTTGATGTTTGCATTTATTGTCAGACAGTCAGTCAGTCAGACAGATAGAACCCCCCCCCAACACACACACACACACACACACACACACACACACACACACACTTACTGAATCCAATTCATGTTGATCATGTATGTACATGGGTTTGGGGTTGATCAATTTGGATTTAGAAAATCTATTAAGGATTTTCATAATTGAGAACATTGACTCTTCTCTCAGTAATTATTGATTATTACAGTTCTTCATGTAGAGATGGAGCCTTGTGAAATTTCTTCCATGTTAGCATGACAACTAGCCCTGGCGCTAGAGTGAAGCTTTCCCTTTTATGTCTAGAAAATATCATCTATGAACAGAGTCCTGGTCCTCTGGCTCTTACAATCTTTTTGTCCTCACTTCCATGATCTTTAGGAGTGGTAATTGCACTCTAGATATACTAGCTGTGTCGAGGAGCCCCACGATCACATGTTCTCTGCATTTTTATGAGTTGAGGATCTTTATAATGGTCCCCATTTATTGCAAATGGAATCTTTTTGGTTAAAGGATGAGAGATACAAACAAATCTAAATGTCTGTAAACAAGACAAGCAGATCTGTAACATACTGAGATTGAAATAGAAATAAAAGATCTTCCAAATAAAAAATTAGAAAATTAAAATTCTAGGCCGAGGTGGATTTATTGCTGAGTTCTACCAGATTTTTAAAGAACAAACAAGAATGTTCCTACAAATCTACTATAAAACAGACATGGAAGGAATTATACTAAAATCATTTAAGCACAGTGTGCATTGCACAGATACCAAAATTCAATAAGGGCACACAGACATACAGACACAGACACACACACAGATACACACACACATGGCAAGGGAGGCAGGGAGAGAACCATAACCTCATCTGCTACATATAGATACAGAATTTCTCAGTTAGATTGTAAATTGAGTGCAATGACACAGCAAAAGCATCATTTGTCATGAACAAGTCATCTTCACTCATGATATTTCTAGCTGCACTAGTTAGCCATAGAGGCCAGGCAGTTGTGGTGCACACCTTTAATCCCAGCACTTGGGAGACAGGGGCAGACGAATCTCTATGTGTTCAAGGCTACCCTGGACTACACGAGATTGAGTATATGTCTCTAAAAGAGAAACAAAGCCAAATGATAGTGGCTTACATCTTTACTCCCAGTACTAGGGAGGTGGAGACTGGAAGTAATATGGCTGGACAGAGAGAGGAATATAAGATGGAAGGAAACAGGTGCTCAGAATTTAGTCTGAGGTTTCATAGAGACAGCATTCTATCTAAGGACTTGTAGAAACAGGATACATCATTCTGTCTGAGGATTTCATAGAGGTAAGAACTAGTGGCTGGCTGCTCTGCTTCTCTGATCTTTCAGCTTTCACTCCCTAATATCTGATTCTGGATTTTTATTATTAAGAGCAATTAGAAGTCATGCAACACCCATCCACTATGGAAATCAGAAAGGAGGGTTTCCAAAGTCTATAAATAGAACTACCAGGTGACCCAGCCTGGGTATGTCTTAAGGTCTGTACATGGACATATTACAGAAATACTAGCACATTCATTTACTGCAGCACTAATTGTAGAAGCCAAGTTATAGACTCCATCTCTGTGTCAGTCAAAAGATGAATGGATAAATAAAATGTAGCACATACACACAATGAAGTTTCACTTAATTATAAAGAATGAGATTAAGTCACTTGTAGGATAGCAGACACAACTGAATATCAACATAGCAAGCAAAAAGTCAGAGTCAGAAAGACAAATATCTTTTTTAATCTTTTGGTTCCTAGATTTTGTATAGTTAAATAAAATCATTTATAGTAGACATAACATTAAAGAAGGGAGGACTGTGTTGGGGGAAAACAGACTAGTAGGGAGGGTGGAAGGAATCATGTGGATGAAAGTGATCAAAATAAATGAGACACTTGAATAAAAACATCTGTCATTATGAAACCCATCACCATGTACAATGAATGCACACCAATGAAATATTATAATTCAAAATTTAAGGGTGTGTTGCCGATATAATTTTATTACTGTAAATAGAAAATGTGTGTCAGATATATCCACAGTTTCAGAAATTCTTGATTTGAATCAGTGAGATTTTATCAAATGGAAGTATATTTTCACCACAAGTAGCATTTTTTAAAACATTTATCAGTTCATTCAGGAAAACATATGTCTAATACCTAAAATATAGATTAATATTTTTGGTTGTGTCAAAATCCCTTTCATTTCATATGGTGTTCTGCACTTGAAATTACTTTTAATTTATTTGATTGATTATTGTTTTTATTAGCAATACATTATAGCTGATCTTAAAAAGTTTCATATGGGGGATTACAAACTCTTAGAATTGACTTTTCTTAATATGGCTTTTCATAGTGAAAAAAAAGAGCAAATGTAGGTTTCTATACTCTTAATTAAACACCAGAATTATAAAGCTCTTTCAAAATTGTTATCATAAAATGATTTCTATGGCCATTTCCTGGCATACTTTTTCATCAAGATTATTATTGTAGTAAATTTGTTAGGAATCATTTGTATTGCCTACCACACACTGAAAACTATTTGTTGATATAAGTGAAACGGGAGATTTTGGTGTGCACAAAATTTCACATGCAATTGAGTTTTCCCCATAATTACCTAGCTACGCTCCAGACCCTCTTCCTCGAAATTCAGATACTTCTTTGTAATATTTCTTCTTTAGAAAGATTTGCTTCTCTAGCAAATATTCAGTCCACTGACATTTTATTTCCATTCCCTCTTTGCCACTGAAAAATAAATTTGTGATTTAGTTTCTTTGCATCATGTTTTATAGAACATTGGTCCTTCAGAATCTAACATTTTCACTTTCTCTTTATGACTGGTTACATCTACTATTCTTCTTTTAAATTAAAGAAGCCTTACAACTTTACAAAATGCTTTTGATAAAGGGTTTCAAATAATATACCATCAGCTCGTTTTTTATACATGTCATATATACTTATGTGACATAATTTATAAATGTATATAATATATTAAGATATTAGTGATCAAAATTTGAGACAGTTACAATAGCAATTATTTTTATTTGTGCTTCGTAATTCCAAAATATGAAGATATTGCAATAACTCACATATTCACTCTATAAGCTTATGATTATAAATTTCCTATTAGCCTTCAGTTATGCTGCCTTACAGGTTCATTGAAGGTTCCAAATATTTGAGCATTTCCTTTTCATTCTGTTACCCTTTTTTTTTCAAAATGAAAAATTTTTCCAGCATCATCATTACGAGCAACAACAATGTGTAGCCTGGATACCATGTCCTTTTAAAGAAGCTTTGGAGTCTTACAGAATATAATTAATCTGATTAGTGATTCAGTTTCCGTTTATGCTTACATTATCTAACACAAAGAGCCCCCTACAGGTTAAAGTTTAAATGTGGATTACCAGATAAAGCCAGTCCTGAGGAGCTTTCTATGCTGCAAGGAGAAATTGGATTTGCTTTTCACCTTGTCTCAGGCTCTGTCATCCCGGTTTTTGCCCTGTTCCCTTATACACAGCAAGGATATTAATTTTGCAGTAAAATCTTTAAGCAATTATGCAGATAGCTCTGAAAAAGCAACAAGCACACAATAAGAGAAGCTTAACTGGAAAATGGACCCCAGATATTCATTAAAAACAGATGGCTACATTGCCAACAGCATAAGTTTGGATGTTTCAGCTAAGCTGATATTAATCTGCCACAACATGAATGGAAGATGAGAACGCTAGCATGCAGACTGTGTTGTTTACACTATTTGCTTACAAAATAATACAAGGATGATTTATAGCTATTCCAATAAACGGTTCCCAAAGCATTCTCTATTCAAAAAGGAAGTGACATTTTAATAGTCTATTCTATACTAAGTATTGATGTTTCCCTTCAAAACATTGACAAGATGTGAAGAACTATAGTATTTCTATTTTTCAAAAGGTTTTGTGAGAGTGAGAAATCCCATCTAAAATTATTTTCAATAATTTTATCTTTAAGTCCATTGAAAATGAAAGATATTTGACCAGTACCCTTCAAAGTCTTTATGAAAACATAATATTATATTTGTCTAATGAGCAAATATTTTTCAATTTGTCATTTGAATTATTTGGTAAGTAGCCACTTAGAAATTTTGAAAATAATCTAAGATAAAATGCAACAGAAAAAAGTTGAAACAAGATTTAATCAAAATATGCAGTATTAGAAGATATCTTATGCAACCAATATCATTAAAATAATGATAATTGTATAAATATATTTATTCACTTGTCTAATTAATAAAGAGAACTATTAAATTAACTATAGCTAAAGCGATGCATGTCTTGCAATTAGTGGTATAAAGATACATATATGTATCCACTTTCATAATAAGTGGTAGAAGACTTAAAGAGAATTTTAACCAATGTTTTTAATAGCCCAAATTTAATAAAGGTTAATTAAATTAATTTAGTAAAGGTTAATTAAATTAATTCAATAAAGAATAATAATTAATAAAGCCTGATTTTTAGGACATAATTTTTCTTAGTCCTAGTTAGGGTTACAATTGCTGTAATAAAACATGCTGACCAGAAATCAATTTGGGGAGGAAAGGGTTTATTTCACTTACACTTTTAGGTAACTGTCCATCACTGAGGGAAGTCAGGGCATGAACTCAAACTGGGCAGGAGCTGATGCAGATGCCATGGAGGGTGCTCCTTACTGTCTTGCCCATCATGGCTTGCTCAGCCTGCTTTTTTTCTTTTTTTTTTTAATTCATTTTTTGTTGAGCTCTACATTTTTCCCTGCTTTCCTTCCTATCTCTCCCCTCCCCTTCAATCCTCTCCCAAGGTCCCCATGCTGCCAATTTACTCAGGAGATCTTGTCTTTTTCTACTACATAGATCTAATCTACATGGGTAGCAACCTGCTTTCTTAAAGAACCCAGCACCACTAACTCAGGGATGGCACCACCCATGATAGGCTGGGCCCTCTCCCATCAGTCACTGATGAAAATGCTTTCCAGCTGGTTCTTACAGAGGCATTTTCTCTCCTTCAGATCTCTTCAGTTCTCTCCTTTCAGATGACTGTAGCTTATGTCAACCTGACATACGCGTAAGACTAGTCAGTGCACTAGTATCATCAAAAAGAAAGAAACACTGAGTCCAAGGGCTATAAATCTTCTCAATATTCACTTCTATATATATGAAGAATGCATTGGAAATGATGGTGAGAATAGTCCCTGTTTTACCAAAAGAACTGTTTGATTTCTGTGTTAATTGCCATTTGTTCAAGAAGTAGATTCTTTGATGATGGGCGAGAGATGCACTGATCTATGGGTATAGCAATAAGTCATTAGGAGTCATTTTATTACTGTGTGTTTTTTTTCAAAATAACATATTTTCCACCAGGGCCCATTACCTGTTTAGCCTCAGGTTCTTGGTTTCCATGATAGTATTAAAAAAGAGTTTCATCCTGTGAAGCCAGCTTTAAATCCAATCAGAAAGTTATTGGTTACTCTGACTGCATTTCTGGAGCATGTATCATCAGACCAGATGTTATCGTAGTTTTTAGGGTCACAACTGAGTGAGACTGATGTATAGCAATTTCTGGCAATATAGCTGATAAAGATGAAGCTTCCAGTTGAGTACTGGTTAGATTTTTCCCTGTTCTATAGCGTAAGTTGTGTTGTCTTCAGAAGTAGAATATCTTAGTCAAGTCCTAGTGGGTAAAAAATAATTTTGTTAATACCCTGTAATGTTTGTTGTGGTGACCTATGGGATCCCATTGCTCAACAACTCAAAAGAGGTAAACTCTTGGTACTGAATGTTTATTTGGTAGTGTGTGTCTAGTTGGGATATGTTTAAATTTTGTGTGTTTTGAAACTAGTCTTTACTATGGAAATAAGGCTTGTGTGGAGTTCTCTGTGCAGACTTAACTGGTTTAACTTGCTATTCCTCTGCCTCAGCTATGGTCACTTGTGTAAGCCATCACGTTTTTCTGGTATTTAGGAATTGCTTTCTATTCTTTGAAAGAAATCTGTTATGAATATCAATTTTATTTAATCCAATATTGCTATTTGACTTCCACTGAATCCATAAATATCCCATTGTTCAAAAATTCACTGGACCAATTCTCTATTTAAAATTAATATAGGGGACTAGAGAGATGGTTTAGCAATTTAGAGTACTGGCTATTCTTCCGGGGAACCAAGGTTTGGTTCCCAGCACCCATACGGCAGCTCACAAGCATCCTTAACTCCAATTCTAGTAGATTTGAGGTCCTCTTCAGTCTCTGTAGGCAGTAGGCATGCACATAGCACAGAAACATGCATACAGAAAAAACACACATCCAAGTAAAAAATAACTAACTCTTAAGAAAATTAATGTAGTTTAAACATTGTTATTATCTTTAAAAAACTCACAAAGTTCATTTATATAATTAAAATATGTGAAACAGAAATATTACTAATGAATCAACCTTCTAGAATGGGGCCTTTTGTACAAATAAATACAAAATTGTTTGGTTTGCACAAACTGCTTGGTGATACAATAGTCCCTTTGATTAATTCAACCTGTAGTTTTGAAAATGCACTAAGAATCAGAATAAAACTACCTTGTCGCCAAAGAAAATGATTGTGTTGTTCTAAACTGTCTTTCCACTGCAATCTAAATTTCATCATCTCTGCTCTGTTTTCAATCCCGCTCAGTGCTTCCCGCCAGGCAGATCCCTTGCTGTCGTCCAATATGTCCTTTGCCTTTCTAGGCTTGCAGGGCTGTGTGGATTCCCGTGCTGCAGCAATGAGCTGAACTCAGTTGATTCTGCTAATGCCTTAGCTGCCCTGGGAACCTTTCCTTTAACTCCATAGGCGACTATCATTTGCTCTTGCTTTGTTTAGAATTCAGTATGCGGATCTTCCAGCTTCTATTCACTAAAATCTTTTCTATGTTCTTTCTTAATAGGTTAAGAGCAACTCTAAGGTCAGAACTGTTTCTCGTTTAGTTTTCATTTCTAGAAGCAGTTCTGGAAATGTTCATTAAAGTATGCAATGATTTGGGAACATCTTGAGAAGACAACAAGAAAAAGAACAATAAAACAGAACTGTAGGACATGAAAGGGCATGGATTTTGAAGCAAAGAGAAGATTATTAAAATTACATTGTGACAAGTTCTATGTATAAAAGAACACTTTTATTTTTGTTAATGTTCAGTCCCAACTACTGAATTTTGCATTATAGGTAGAAGACAATGCAATGGCTTTGAAAACGTCTTTGTTCTATCTTCCTTGTGAGAGAGTAGTTTGAAGGCAGAGGAAGCTAGAAACACACAAACTCAGAATAAGACTGGAGTATAGGAACAGTCCTATGAATAAAGTGTCCTTAAATAGAAAGAAGGCATGACAGAAGTAAAGAGAGAGGAGGGAGGAGGAGGTGAGGGAAAGTGAAATGGAACAGGAGGGGACTGAGAGGGAAAGAAAAGGGAGTGGGGAGGGAAGGGTAGGGGGAAGAGAAGGGTAGGAGAAAGGGAGTAGGAGGGAGAAGAAAAGAGAAATGGGGATGGGAAAGGAAAGGGGAAGGGGAGATTTATAGGAATGGGGGGGAGAGAGAGAGGCGGGGATAGAATTTCCTTTCTTCCTTTTACTAGTGGAGTCAGAAAGTAACCCAGTGTGTGGTGTGATTCAGGAGGTTCTATCCCTTCTTGAAGCTATATATACATGGCTTCCAACTCATTCTGTATCTAGAGACTGTGCATAAAATGTCTTTACTTAAACAATCCCACCTGAAAATAATTTGTTTTATTAAAAAATAAGTGTTTTATTGTTTTTCTGTCCAGTTGAGAAATTAACAACACATCATTATTTGCCTTTTGAAAGAATAATGTAAACCTAAAAACTGGAATTACACAGTAGACATAGATAGAGCTTAACTAGCCAATGCATTGACTAAATATTGAAATATTTTTCTCAAATTCCTTTATCAATATTCATTTTTGTGTTAATAGCTGTCTGAATATGTGTAATTAAACACTGTGGCAATAGACAACAAGAGACAGTATACAAAAATAATAATACCTGGAATTTGAAAATGATATTAAAAATAATTTTTTTTCAGTAATACCAAAGGGTTCTTAGAGATCAAATCTTATAGTAGGAAATGAACAAAGTTCTAATAAATAAACAGATGCACATTAAATGAAAATCTAGTGTAGTTTCATATCCTGAAATTTTCTAAAGCAAAGACATTTAAACTTGTTGGTAAATTAAATGCATTCCATACACTGAAATAAGAATACTTATAAATAAAGTACACTCAGCAAATGATAATGAAAAACATAATTTATTTTTGAGGTTTTTATTACTATGAATAATTTTAAATTCTGACAATTGAAATTCAAACATGATAAAAATGTCTGTATTTAAACTAACCATCTAGTTAGAGCACTGAAAAACGTGAGTCAGACTGTTCTCTTATATTCATGATTAGACTTTAAGGCAGAGACCATGAATCCAGGCAAAAAGCCAAGCAATCTACTCTGAAGCCACTAGTATCATTCCAAGTTCCACTTGACTCTACTGAACAAAGGCACAGTTTGGGTTTGGATGGGGAGCGATTTGAGACAGGACTTCACTTCCGAGTCCAACTTGCTATGTATTCCGGACAGGTCCTGGAACCACAGCACTCTTCAGTCCACATGTGTTGGGTTTGCAGATAAGAGTCACCATGCTCAGCTTGAAAATGACCATTTTGCACTGATCGCAATAAGACGTTCTGATACAAATGGCCACTTCTGCGCTATTCCTTTATCACTGTATAATAACCTGCTTGCCATTTAATTAGTAGAAAGTTTTAACTGACTGAGTTGCGCACAGGTCACGACAATGATCATCTGAAAAATAATTGAAATATAAATGCAGTTACTTTCCCCTACCCTAATTTTTTTTAACTTTTTGAAAAATAGGACAAATAATATTTCCAAGTGAGTAAGATCAAGGCAATTTAGGGGAAGTTTAAAAAAATGATTTAAATGCTCCTAGTGTATTTATTTTCAACACTATAACTCAACTAAAATCTATCTAAATTAAAACGATAAGTAACAGGTTAGATACAAAATTTGATATTCATGATTGTTTAAGTTCTTGGGTCAAAGAAGCAAGGCATCTTCATTAAGTACATGATCCTAAAGAGATGCCCTCTGAGAAAGCAGTGTTGACAGGGAGGACCTAGTAGGGGATGGGATCTCATCAGAAAGAGTTACAGTCACACAGCCACTATGGGCTCCATTATAACAACTTCATGCTCACAATTCTTATTTTTAGAAACAGAAGGCAGAAATATGAATTTTGATAAAATCTTTAAGTTTATATGTTTTTAGCCTATTTAATTTAATGATAAATTAAAATAATCTGCATAAGATGAAGACATCTCCATAGGTTTCCTTTGACTGAAAAATACATCACTCTTCTAGAAATTCTGATAAAAAAACAAACACAGGGTTGGGTTTCAAATGACCAGTTTATGCCTACTATTATCTCCCGAGGATGTGGATGACGCATGATCACGGGCTATATAAAATAATTAGACACAGTTGATGAAGCATCTTAGATGTGGATTGGTAAGCCATGAGGCTTACCAATATGCTGCAAAAGAAATTCTTTTTGTTTTAGGACAGTATTTAATAAGTGTGGACCAAACAGTCAATACGCAAAAGTTTACATTTACTTCTCTTGCTGTGGGATATATTTAGTTCATGAAATTATTAGTTACAATTCACTACACTATACTATATACCTGAGGAAAGTGAATAGTTACATAGACTTGCTAATAAATTAGCATGAATAATTAATGTGTTGATTAAACACAACATTATGAGAAACATTTAAGTGCTTAATATGCAATATCTTTCTTGATACGCAAAAACCAACTTAAGATATAGGCGCTTTTATAATCTTGGTTCTTTAGATAAATGTATTGGTCAGGAAATGCAAGCCATTTGCTCAGTATCATGGAGATAGCAGGCAGCATTAAATCGGCACCACTGATTTCGGAGTCTGGCCTTTTAAGGAAAGTGTTTTTGCGATTGTCGTTATTCATGTTTAATACTGAGTCCCACACTGAGCCAGCTGGCCTCATTGCCCCAGTGCCCACGAAGATGTTATCATTCAAAACTGATAGGGAGAGAAACTGCTGTTCCAGGAATGTAAGTGACTTCTCCTGTGCTTAGAGCACCGGGCGGTCAGCTCCAGTCTGAAAGCCTTAAACCAGGTGTTTGGAGCACCTCGCAGTGCAACCACAATAAAATGTTTTCAACCGTATTCTTCATAAGTGAAACTGTTCTCTTATTTCAACTAAGACTAATATTATTGGGTTCATATTGAATGTTAATACAGGTCACTTGGATGAAATGTCGCTTATGAATGAAGTTGCTTAAGCTTCATAACAGCATAAGCTCCCTTTTGTTTATCAGACTGTGTACATTTAATTTCAATTCTTATTTATCATTATGTGATACATATATTCAACAGAATGAGTTCATTTCTAATGCATCTCAAACTATGTATTTGTTGTATCTGAGAATACAAACAAGATCTTATGAAATGTCTTTTACAGAATTGAGAGGAAAATCATTTCTATTGCCTTTCCAGGTTAATTTTTGTGCAGTTTTCCCCTTTAGCTTCACAACACTTTATGAACCTTTTATTTTTTCTGCTTAGAATATTACATCATAAAGAGATAACAATTAAGGCTTGCAGGTTTTTTTTAATATTCAGATATCACACTTTACTTTGATGAACATTATTCTTTTCTAAATTATGTATAGTCAAATCATGAACGTTGTTACATTTTTTAATGCATCTGGGAATGAATTACAGATATGTTTACAGAGGACAGCAATTTTGGAAGACTTTAAGTTAGGAACACAATACCTTTCTACTATGTTAATTGGCTTCTCTTCTGTTCAAGTAAGGTTACTTTTAGGCAGTTTAGTTCTTCAGTTTGAATAGTCATGTATGAATACAGGGGACTTAAATATACTATGACATCACAACATATACCCTTGAGGAGATTTATTATTAAAATTACAAGAATAGCAACCTATAACTTTTCAAAACTATGAACATAGAGCTGTGGGAAATTTCAATAAATGAACCTGGAGACTCATGATTTAAAAGTTTAACTCTTCTTCCTCTATCCCATAATGTTGATCTTGGTCTGGTCTGTTCCTCTGTAATTGTTTGAATTGCATTCTTCTTTATGAATGATAGTTTCTTATTAAATTATTTATTGATGTGGCTGACACTGGTTGAATAGATTCATTAAACTTCACAAGTTGTTGAAGCCTAGTTCACTGGAAAGAAAAAAATCCCTCCTTTTTAGACTTCTTAATGGACAAAAAGCATCATGTTTTTTGAGCCTTTTTAAAGCATTTAATAAAGCATGAAAAGATATGACATCAATCCTACTAAAACACAAGGGAAAATGAATGATGTTACTGTAAATCTTTACATCAATCACGCCCAATACTTTGGAAAACAATATAGTTTTGTTTGCATTTCAGAAGTGACAAACAACTTTTGTGACTGGCTTAACATAGTCACTTTCTATTAGTCAAGACCAGAAGCAAGTCAGAATTAAAATGTGGCCCTGCGTTGCTAGGCAGCTGGGTTGTCTTGACATGGTGGTTAGTTCCCTTTTCACTGGATGACAACAGTGAAATGAAAGAAGTTTTGAAAAACTTGATAATGGTTTTCAAAGGAAACGAATAATTGGTGGTGCTCGCTTGTGCAGCACTGTGTGCAAAATTTCAGGCAGCCGTGAGAGAAGACTGTCATGAAAAATTTAAACTCTTGGACGAAAACTTGACCGGGAGTCTTCTCCAGGTTTTGGCGGTTCATTTTCCAAACACCCCTCTGAGACCAAGGGGTGTAGGATGAAAGCATTAAAACAGATGGGTAAAGCCCCCAAAGAAGAAAGGAACCAAGAGTTGTGATTTAATCCATTGGTGAAAGAGAGGAATTAAGTAAAAATCTTAAAAACGAGGAATGTGTAAAAGGCCTCTGGATAGTACCTACAACAAAAAGGTTTTAACTGCATGGTAAGTTACAACCAAACACACACTTGAATTAAACACATGGAATATAAAGAGTACAAACTCACTGAGTTACCCTCCTTGGGATAAAACAATTGTACTAATATTTTTGAAAGCATTCCTATTTATTATCACTCCAAAGGAATATGGAAGTAATCACAACTTGACAATTTATTGTCTGTTATTAGAGTGGAATACAGCATGTATTTAACAAATGCACGGAAACTAACCAAAACACCCAATCGAAAATAAAACAGATAAACAAAAAACAAAACAAAAAAATACGAGAGAGAGAGAGAGAGAGAAATACATGTATACATGTTGCTCACTATTTCAGCCAAGTACACGAACTTTTTATTTCACTGTCTTTGCCATTAATTTACCCAGAATTTTAAAAACTGAGCAAAATGGACTCATATTGAAAGAAAGGACCAATTAGTGTTGGATTAACATTCATGGTTATTTACAGTTGTTTTTGTACTTGTTCCTGTGCTCTGACTTCCTAGAATTTCACAACCCAAAGATTTAGAAAAATGGGGTTGTTTAGACGCAAAGTGCAATGAAGTGGCTGTGACTATTGTGTAGACACCACCTCTCTCATTATACCCTCTCAATCAACACTCAGCACACAGGAAACCGCAATAAAGCCCATCTGCCACGGTTAATCTGCAGGCAAACCCACACCCATGTCTATGCCCGTTGCTCTCCGGCCTTATTATTCTCAGATCCAAAGCTTCATAAGGGATCAGCCAAAGTCCATTAAAGTAAATAATAGCCAGAAATGACAGGCTTAGCAAGGATTGGGAGGAAGTTGAAGACCAATCTGAGCTCTGAGCTCTGATTAATAGAGAAAAGCATTAGGAGAAAAGGGGAGAAAAATGACCTCAGTCTGCTCCAAAGAATTCCTGAACCTTCGTTGTTAGGGCAAGTGCTACCATCTGAGACGTTAGTGATCCTTGGATTTCCTTCACTTTGATGCAGCTCAAATGGGAAAATTCTGAAGGTTCAAGCAAGGTCCCAGACCTCAGCTGGAGAGCTGTCTGGAGTCAACCCTGTCAAAATTCTCTTGTGCAAGAGAAAGCCTTTATTAGCTAGATTGCAACAACAACAATAACAACACCCACAAATGCCCTACACGGTCTCATAAGGAGGCCTGCCTGTGCTCCAAATTGCCTATGCATTTATTGTTTCCTTGTTCATAGTCAGTTTTTAAAAGTCTCCAAACAAATGCAGTAAAATAAAACAATAGGGATTCTTAAAATGCTTTGCAGGACCTAGCTGAATTTAGTGTGTCCATAGACAAATAGGTCTGTATTTGTGGTGTGTGTGTGTGTAGAGTATGTGAATATTTATTCAATTTCATTTTAAAATATGGTATTTCTTTTCATCATGCAAGCAAAAAAAATCCTCCTCAAGCAGTTTAAAATTTGTTCAGTCAGGGTAGAATCAAAAAAAGAGACCAGATATTATAATTAGGTTTTGTATAAATTGACCAGGAAGAAACAAAAACAAAAACCTCAAATTAGCAAATTAGTTGAATTTCTCTTTCCGCACCACTTAGAAATAAATACATTTTGAGCGTCTGTTTGGTCAGTTTCCTGATGAGAGTGGTCTAGGCAGTGTCACGCCATCCCACTTCTTTGCCCCACGTACACATATTTGTTCTTGAAATGAGACAGGTTTAGTTTGGAATTTTGCTGCAGCTCTCCACAAAGCTCTGAAGAAATGTGTACCTGGTAGACCCATCTGTGGTCGGGAAGAGCTCATTTCAGTCTGCTCCATGATAAAAAAATTACTCTCCTTGCATAAAAACAGTGTTTGCTGTATGAAATGCAGATAGAGAGTGTGGCGAGAAATCTCGGAAACAGAGTGGCTTTTTTTTAAAGTAAGAGCAGCTAACGAAGCAGCCCCGGCCTCTGAGAAATCCTAGTCTGGAGAGCAGATTGCATTTGGCCCAGGCGAGCCAATACAGAGGAGGCCCCCGTGGTTTCTCAGAAAGATGGTAATGATCCTGATGAGAACTTGCTATCAGGGAGGCTCACCTTCAAATGTATTTCACGTTCAAGTTTATATTGTAGCATGCAATTTTCATAAATAAACTGAAGAGGTGAGGCAAGAACTGTAGTTAAAATGATGGCGCGTCACAGATGTTTCCTGAGGACTTGGTTAGTGCACTGCCCACGCACACGTGGCCCAATTTTCATATTTTAATCTTAAGCAGAGAACAAGAAATGACAATTATGAAAAGACAAAATAGATAACACCAGCAGCTGTAATTGCTATCGAGGCTGTTCAAAGATGGCAAAAGACATAGTAAATCAATATTAAGTTTTCCACAAATGCAGGTATCACAACGCGAACATCATATAACATCATTATGAGCAAATTCTAATACAATTTGGACAGTTCTAAAAAAAAAAAAACACAGGATGAACACAAAAGTTAAGGCTAACTTGTTCTCTGCCGCTTCAGTTGGATTCTTAGTGGGGAAGAAACCTGTGAGTTATGACTATGTGTTTAGCTAAGGATGTAAAAGGTTGGCTTTAATCATGAGTACTACCTCTCTCTCTTCTCAAAATTTATGGTATTAACATGATAAGGACATTAAGTAGTTCTAATGTGTGAGTATTAAAAGTTGAGATTCAATAGTTTTTACAAATAAAAATTAAATGCTTGTTATGTAAAATAACATCCTAAACATGTAAGGAATACATAATTAAAAACTGAAAAATAGTAAAAGAATAAGGGCATTCATATAAATGTCATTAAAAGCATTAATAGTAAGGCTATTGAATGCAAACCTTAGGGGCAAGCAATGAAACAAAAAGAAAGCAAATGGATTATAAAATAAAAAAAGAACCTCAAAGAAAAAGTGTATTAAAAATAAATATACAAATGTAGTTTGGTTTTTTTTGATTAGTTAATTTATTTCAGCCTCCAGTTTTAAATTACAATAACTTAAATATTTTTGAAAAGGTAAGTGGATTGTACTTACATATCTCTGGGGTTTTTGGTTACCTTTGTGGGGAAAGGGCGCACAGTAAAAAGGGTTGTTGTTTTGGAAATATATCTTTCTTGACATTTTTTCATTTTTCAGAAATGGCTTTACAGCTTTACAGAAATTAAAGGAAATATTGCTAACTCAGTTGGACATTTAAAACTTTTTGTGAAATAATATGCTTAGAATTTATTCTCCTCTTCCTGATTCCTGTAATTATGTTTCATTTTAAACTTAGACTCTTCCACCATTATACACAAATATACAATATAAAATAACAGTTTTCAACTCTGTCTAAAAATGCTGTAAATTTGGAATTAAACGCTAATTATTTTGAGAATTATTTGGTTCTGGAAAAATAATCTCTTAGAGGACCATCACAATCAAATGTCATTTCTCTGAGTATGATAATGACTAACAACAAGAAAAACCTAAATGCATGAATTGTTTATTATGTGGTTTTACATCTCTAAGGGTGACATCTCCTTGCACATAACCATCATGCTAGCATTATGGCATACATTTCCAAGTTACTTTGGAATTTACATAAATAAAAAGAAAGTAGAATGTATTATAGTTTATGCATGTAAAATATGTCCATAATCAGTTAAATACACATTTTCATGTATATTGTAACATATAAGAATAATATGTGATATCACAGAACATATATATATATATATAGCAACTGGACTTATGCCCTTGAAATTTGTATGTTTTTGGTTACTGAAAATTTAATGATATTTATATAAAATTAAAAAGATTTTAATAATAAACCCACTCTGTAAATATATCAAATTATTATTCTAAAAATGTCTGCATTAACATGTTCCATGGAATTTATTTGCTATGAATTTTAATATGAACAAATTGTCTTTGGACACATCATAGTATTAACACCGTGAATTGCATTATTTTTATATAAAGAAATAATTTTTAAAAAGAAAAAAATATTGCCTTTTTCATTCAGGGAATCTGAGAAACTGGGGGCTTTTGCTTATTTTCAAAATAATAAAGACCTTCAAATTCTCTATTTGTGACTGGTTTAGGGAATTTGTGTTAACTACAAGGTATATCTAATCTTTAAAATCTCTGTATTTCTCCTGTTTTTCATCCCTATATTTCAATTCATAGTGACTATGGACACATTGCCATATTTGGAGACATCCAAAGTATTCATTTGTATCTAAGTAGAAACCATTCTTTAGAAGAAACTTTTTGAAACTTGAAAATACGTTATATTTTATCTCTCTCTATATGTTTATATAGGTAAAATTGTGTCGTTGTTCTATGTATCACTATACATTACACAGCATATGTCATAGCGCATATTGAACGAGAGTTCACCAATTTTCTTATGTACATATTGTTGAAACTTCATCTCTTAAAAGTAAACAGCCACTTAAAAAACCCAAAAATAAAAGAGTTCAATATTGAAGAATATTTCCATTTGATTGTCTTTAATCAATCTTTAAATTTTTAAATAATTTTGTCAGTGGATTAGAATCAGTGGCTCTGGGGAAATACAGACTCATAATGGAGTTTACACATCTACAAATACCTTAAAATACCATTAAAACCCTGGTGTTTTGTTTTCTTTTTAAAGATAAAAGATTTTGGTGACAAGTAATTACTAAAGCTCACCTCATTATGACGTATGATCATATAATGAAGAATAAATCTCATTTACAAGAGTTTCAAATATAAAAGTCTCTAACTCTTGGTCACAGATAGCTTATTTTTCCCTGTGTACACAGGAAGCATGTCGTGTATGTGTGTGTGTGTGTGTGTGTGTGTGTGTGTATGTGCATGTGTGTGTTTAATGGGACACTGTTTATCCCACTGTATCTTACCACTCTGTCTTTTTGGATAACAATCACAGGACCCAGATGCTAAGGGTAAGGGATATTTTCCCACAAGCGGCTTCTGGCTCCTTGGCAGACGTGGTAGGCAGTTGCGTTGGCAGCCAAAGACCTGCCTCTGGCTGTCTTGTGTGCTTTTGCTGCTGAAGGGGAGCTTGGCCTGCCCTATCCTCCTGGATACTATTTCCCTTGACAGCCTTGGGTTTTGTGAAGCTTTACTCTGTACAAATCCCTTCTGCAATCTCTGGATGAACTCTCTAAGGCCGAAATTGGAGCCATTCTTTACAGTTATGTTTAATACTCAGTTGAATTGCCACATCAGGTACTCAGGAAAGCCAAAAGCAAACCAGAACTTTTCTATTCCCTAGAACTGTGTTATTTTTTATTTCTCTGTTTTTCCCTGTACAGTGTGTATACACTTAGCTGCTAGATGTTGGTCAAGTGTTTTGCAGAAATACCATGTTTAGTAATTTTTGTTGTAATCGATGTGATTTTTCAAAGCATCCTTTGTTCCCCCCCCTTCCATAGTCATTGTCGTGAACAATGTCTCGGACTTTATCTCAGATTATAAATGACACTACATAAAATATTTGCTGTTAAACTCTGAGAAAGGGAACTTGTGATTTTAATAGACTGGGAGGCAATTGGAGGAAATGAAAGTTCTGTGCTTGTGAGACCGAAGCAGGGGTGCTGCCTCACTCCACACACGCTTGTGATCTGGATGACATTTTAAAACAGATGCCCAAGTTGTACAAACAAAAGCGTGCAGCGGAAACAAAGCAGGTTTCAAAGACACCAACATGACTGTCTGCCCAATCATTTGTCAGACATTTTCACACATTTCCTCACAAGGATGTCATAAATATCATCTCCAGTGCATATCAGAAATGCAGTTATTCCCTGGCTTACTTATGGCTGAACACAGCCCCCAAACCAAAACAATACTTTGGTGGAGCCATAGCCATATTGTACTTTTTTTGTATATTAAAATATTTTTTTAAGTTTTCTAAAAGAAATATCAGGTATATTTTGCACTAACATGCCATTCTAGTGAATGAAGTCTCCACTGAAACAAATTGCTTTCTCTTGTGGATTTTTATCCCATGGGGTTAAAATCTCCAAGTTATCAATGTTAAAGTTTACTGTTTTACAACTGAAATGGAAAAAAATATTCAAGTTGTATGTGGAATTTCAGTCATTTGAAGTGGTTTGTAACAGTTCTTGTATACTTTATGGGAAATTTTGAATTTTCTGAAACATAAAGTAATCTAGTATATTTAAAATGAATATAAGAGAAAAAGTAATTTCACTAAAGCTTCAAGGAGAAATGAGAATTACAGCTTTCTGTCTAGCTGTATTAGTTTTTTCAAATAATGATTTTAATAGTGAATCTTCTGTGATGTAAAGCTTAGCCTTATTATGCAGTGTTCTGTGATCCATGTGCTCAGTGTAGAAATGACCACATTTTAACGTGATTCTGAGCTTTATGATTTATGGAAGTATCCATGTGTTGCAAGTGCGTTCCTAGGTATAGCAGCACAGAATTTCACAGATTGTTGACTTAGGCTACTGCAAATGTAAATAATAATCCGTATATTTGTGCTTCTATCAGTCTTGGGATTTCTTCAAAAATTACTCTAACCAAGCAAGAAACGAGGCATGTTGATTATTTTATCAAATGTTTTGACCTCTCACCTGGTTATAACGGGGACATGCAGCACTTTTAGGAAGAGTTTGATGAAGGCTTGCTTCTCATTTTCTGGACTGTATAAGAGCTCAAAGGAGTATACCTACATATCTTTGTAAATTTAGACCATACGTCTATGTGGATTTTTCTTTCTCAGAATTAATATTTACACTATTGCTCACAAACTGAATCTAAGAAATAATTGTGAAGAAATTTCATTGACACCTGCAGAATCCCAAGTAACAGTCTCTAAAATAATAAAGCAAAATGCAAACAAAAAGTATTTTTGATTCTCTGTCTACCAGTAGGTGTCACTATTGGGACTATAAGGTGGAAATCTCAATACAGAATTCTCTGGAAGTACATGCCTGTCTTTGTAATGCAGGGGTGTGCGAAGGCTAACCCAAACACGCTGTGAATATACCTCCCCTCAAATGTGAAGCCATTAGAAATATGAAACCACCCTCCAAAAACATGTTGGTCAACTCAACAACAGCAAAAAAATAATTCATAGAACTTTTGAAAGGCATTGTAGAATAAAAGTAAATAAGTAGTATATTGATATGATCAGATTTCAAATAATATTTAATAGATAATGTAAATGTCAAAAGTCAAGAAATCTAGGTCTTTGCATCTTAAAAATTTCACGGTTAAACATTTGCCTTTACTTCCCGTCCACATTTCAATAACAATAAGAGTCATATTTTTAAATAAAAAGGTAAAAGTTACCATATTCCCTGTGTAGAAACAGAATAAATATTCTTGTGTGTGTGTGTGTGTGTGTGTGGTTTCTCAAGACAGGATTTCTCTGTATGACAACCTCGGCTGTCCTGGAACTCACTTTGTAGACCAGGCTGCCCTTGAACTCACAAAGATCTGCCTGCCTTTGCCTCTGGGATTAAAGGCGTGCTCCACTACTCTTAGCTCAGAATAAATATTCTTATTCCAGAAAATGTTGAATAATTAAAAAATCTGGTTTAAAAGTCTGACTTTCTGCCCCCAAAAGGTATTTTAAAAGATGTGAAGCTAATTTTAATTTAATGTGCTTCCGAGATATTTTCATGTTAAATCACAGTTATTACATGTATGGCAGAAAACTTTTAAGATTTACCAAAAGTAATTTCAAAATATTTCATCTGATGATTTTCAGCCCTTTGTTAATGTAAAGAATATGTGTGTCATTGTGAAAAAATATAATTTCCACCCTTACAATATAAGAAATAAAGTTTCCTATTAAAATTTTTAAAATCTACATTTTGTGACAGACTTACCTATGGAATAGTAGCTACAATAGCCTCTTATCTCATTGTTGAGTAATTTTAAACTATCTCAGGATGCCCCAGCAGCTCATACACCAGAGTTTTATAGCCTTCTTTAGTACCTGAGAAAAATCAGTCAGACATGAAAAACATGGGAATGGCGTCATTTGGTATTTAATTTAGCATGTTCGGTGATGATCCAGCATGTGTCAAACTTCCCCATAAAAGAGAGTCGCAGTCTTGCTTTTTTTTCCTGGACAGTTCCATTAGGTCAGCTGCGCTGAGAGGAACTCACCAGTAGAGGCCTCTCTAGTTTTAACTTCTGATTAAGAACTCAGATGGTGCCTTCCATTCACCGTCGTTAACACGACTACTTGAAAAGGCTCTTGTTGCATAGGAGAAAAGATCACTCTTTAATGCCCTTTTAAGTTCCATGATGTTGATTAATGTTGCCCTTTACATTAATGATGTTTCAAGTAAAAGAAAACAAATTTAAAATGGATAAATTCTATTGAGGATGCATTAATTAGCCAGAGAGTTTGCCATATGCTGTGGCTGGAGGGCTTGCTGGCCTTTCTCTTGTAGTTACCTGTGTAAAATCCACCCTATCCTCTAGATGAATGCCCAAGCTGAATAGCCATTTGAATGAAGGCTTTAGTTTGATTCGCCATACAAGGGGTACTGTGTCACTGTGTTTTCTTTCTAGGAGTCACTAAGTGATTTCTATATCTGTTGTCATGGTGATATGGCAAAGCAGGGGAAAATGGGGGCAACTTCAGGCTTTCTCCTCACCCTCAGCACTAAGATGTTGTTAGCAAGCCTATAAAACATTGGGCTTTCTCTGGGCCTTCTTTTTGTTCTCTGATTGTCAATAAAACTCATTTTAAGGGTAACAAGGACATCTAAATGTCATCTGTCACCGTGTTAGAGAGATTAAGTTTGTTTAGGGACTTGTGTGGGACAAAGGCCACTATTTGTTCCATGGATACAAAGCAGTGTTGGCTATCACCACTCTTGATTTAGAAGGCGGCCCAGAGATCATCAAGGAAATATCATCTCAGTTCCAGGTGACGGAGAGACCTCATTGACTTGATAGCACTACAAGGAGAGAAAAATATTACTGTTTTGAATGAAAATCACCAATTCCAATACCCTGCTTCAGAGGCCCTACCAAAAGTCTCCCCCTAGAGCAAAGGAAAGAAAAGAGCGAGGGTCACAGACCTGTTTTGAAACGTGCCATACACATGATGGCCCTGAATGAATGATAAGAGGGGGAAGCCAGGGTTTGCAAGTACAGTCCCACGATAATGTGCATTCATTAATTCAGCATTTGCTTAGTAATGAGGCTAAATGGAACATACAGATTAATGAAGACATTGGTATTATTAAAATCAAATCCTGTGGTTCATATGCTTTTCTTAATAATGAACACTGTGGCTATTGGAGAGGAAGAACGGGATTTTTTTCTATTAGTTTGGCACACATCCCAGATCTCATTCAAGCAGAACCTATCCCTGCAAAACGCAGTCCATGGCCTTATAGATCGCAGCCCTTCTATTCAATGTGTGTTAATTTGAGAGAAAAATATTTTCCCTTCATAAAATGTCCTCAAACCATGAATCTTAGGCCTAAGTAATAATCGAATAATATTAGAACTAAGAGAATTCTTCGAATATACAGTGTTCGAATATACAGAGATTGGGAAGTCTCTGAAATGACAAGAACAGAATGGAGGGCTCATATCACATCTGCCTGCGCTGTGTAAATTCATGCAGCCCTCTCGGGGTTTTTACATCAGCACATCCCCAACACATTTTATAGGAAATATTTATGCTAGAGAAGACAACTGTGTTAAAACTTAGATGAACTGAGGTAAATGTGGCCGGCTTATAATTTGCTAGGTCCTGATAATAAAAATTATCAGTATGAGCAGAAACAGAGTATTATGATAATGCTTTTTATTTATTTCTCTCTGAATCCAACCCCGTATTTCACACACACTATTTATACAAGTACATCACAGGGACCACAGTACACATTTGGAAAGATAACAATAAACTCCCTAATGATTATGGTTCTATGGAGAAAGAGTAAGTAGAGGTAGAGAATTGCATGGAAATTCATCAGTCTGGTTTAAGTGCAGAATATAGAATAAAAATATGCTTAAGAAGGTAATGTTTGTTAGTATGTGTATTTGTGNAAGTGCCCTTAATTCATTCTTTCTCGATTATCATTTGAGAAATATCATTTTAATCACGGTGAAAAACTTCTGACTATACAACCAACTCTTGGGCAAATCTTATTTTATTTTTAATTTTATTAGACAGCTAAGTTAAAGTTAAAGACTAACATCTGTATCTGGAGCCTGTAAAGCAAGAACTCTGCAAGTTACACTGCTCAGTTATAGATGACTGTGATATCAAACATGTGTAAGCATTAGGATGAACTACAGCTGGACTCGCCAAAAGAGATTCCTGGAGCAAATTATCACCAACCCCGTGTGATTCTTTTTAAATTAAAGAGACTTATTCTACACAAACTAATAAAACAAATACAGTATTGAGTTGCTGTTACAGTCATATTATGGGCCTAGATGACTTTTGTTTAGCATCTTAATAGCTCACTCAATTGTTATTCATTCAGCCACACACAGGACACCAGGGTGTTAGGAAGGACAATGCTCTTGGGGCATATTGAGTTCAATTTGTGTTTCCCTACTTATGCAGAACATGTGTTGGCATCAGCCATGGTTACCACAGGGGAATTGCAATATACGATGAAGTTTTATCACATTGTTCTTAGATAATCTTTCCTTTTCAAAACACAATCCTTAGGACAGCTGAAGAGGAGAAGAGGGTTGGTGCACTGCTAGCAAGCACACGGGATGTATGCTTTCTTCTCAGTTGTAAGCACATTTACTCCAGTTTTTCAGAAAAAGAGCTGCATGAAGAAATAAAAAGCAAATTCATCACACAAAAATAAAAAAAAGATACTAACTTTTAAAGATAGGACCTCAAAAAGTAACACTGTCATTCATAACTGTAACTAAAAAAAAGGGGGGTAGCAGAATAGATCATGAAGCATACTGAACGTGACACACAGAATGTGTGTGCGTGCACACACTTGAGATATTCTAGGTTGAGAGTACTTTGTTTTCAAGAGGATATTTTGTTATGCTAGACTGTTCTAGCTTCAGAGTCAGGGTGACTCTAATGAGAAAAGCAGAAGGAAGTGGAAATGACTGAGTTTCTCCTGAGATAAAAGTCTTCCTCTAAATAGCTTCACAGTTTGGATAGTGATTTTTAATTTTTCTGGACTTTGTTCTTTAAGGCTTCTTTGCAGTGTACACTTCAGTTGGCAAATTCATAATAAGGTTTTAAATTTAAAATATATAGTGCCTTTTAAGTAATTTTTATAAAACGAAGTAGAATTGATAATATTTAAAAGATATAGTGTAAAAGAAAAAAGTTGAAATAAAACACATCCCCAAATATCCATCAGACTTTCTCATTTTAATATAAATTAAGTCTTTAATTTTAAATAGAAACAAATAATTTGATATTATACGTTAAAAGGAAGAAACTACCTCCGTAAGAAGATGATGGGTTTTAACAGTGGTTTAATCACAATATTGATGATTTAAAAATGTTATTTAGGGTAATGTTTTAAAACAAAATTACAGTTTTGAAAATGTCAATAAATCCATTTAAAGAAGATGTTTTTGTGTCTTTTTTTTTTAAATTTCTAATGTATTAGCTCTGTAACTTTTAGGTTAATGATATTCTAAACTAAAGTGCTCACTATGCAGAACAAAAGTTATGGTTAATCAAGAAGAGTTAAAACAATGAGAATTGGAAACCTGAATGAAAGCTACCCTCTTAAGTCATTTGGAGTTGAATAGTGGGAGTCCTTTGTCGCTCTGCCTAGGTTTATTCTCTCTGAAAAGCACACAGCCTAATGCTCAGGAAGTTGTTGTATACTTTTCACATTGTGTTTGTTGCTTCTGAACACAACACTTTCTTACCCAGAGAAAAGAGAAGTGCTTATTAGCAGTCTTTTGTCACATTATAGCTGTCAGGATTTCTCTAGTTCACCCAAAAGCAAAATAAATGTTATAAAAATAGATACTTCTTCTTTCAACAGCAATATCTAAACTTATAAAGATCTGGGTTTTATATGTTATTTCTGATAGGATTTTTAATTATATTTGATTATATAGACTATTTATAGTATTTGTCAGTTTAAGGCTTTCCTTAAGTTGTTGAGAAAATAAAAATCAAAAACGCCTTCATTGTAATAAAATGATTCCTTTATTAATGAGCAAAAAACAAGTGAAAAGCAATGATGGTATTATAATTTGAATTTTAACTACAAAAATTATATAGGGTTGACAATACAGATAATACCGAGTAAGCAAACTATGTCTGTCTTATAATTCTTTTTGCTTTCAATTATTGGTTATGCTTAGATGAAAAGATATAATGCTGTCTTTACTTGGAAAATTTTCTGGTAATACATTCAACATAAGGCTATAGTCAAGTCCACGTGTGGTGATAAACAACTTCAATCCCAGCTCTGGGGAAGCAGAGTCAAGTAAATTACTGTGAGATTGAGCCAGTTTAGTGTACATAGTAAGGCCCAGGACAGCTACATAAGATCAGTCCTTAAAAAACAAACAAACAAACAAACAAACAAAACACCTGATTAAGACAATAACTACATTTCTAATTTCAGAAAATACTCACGACTCACCTGTATATAAATTTATATCTTCAAGACATAATTAATCTCACATAGTGATATCATCATTGGAAGTTTTGAATCCTCCAGAGAAGACATCAATCACTTCCATGTCTTTGCTGGTATCAGGATGATTCACTGTTTCTTCTAATCCTCTTTCTCTTTCTGTTCTCACAGAATCATTTATCTTACAACATTAAGTGTTCCCGAATTTTATCCTTATTTTCCCAAGGCATTCTCTCTCTTGTACTAAAATCTCAGTGTATTCTCAGATTCTACTTTTTAATTTCCATTTTAAAATAATATCTTGTATAATTTCACATTTTCGTCTTTCTCTTTATGTCAATATTTAGTACTTTTAATGTGTAAAAATTTAAATAAGTAAAAAAGTATTACAAATTTAAGTGATATTTTGCCTTCCTTCTCTATTTTTAATGCCAAAATTTATCTCATATTTTGATTACCTCTCCATCAAAAAGCATTATTAAGTTTTAAAATACTAAAAAGAAGTCTAAACCCTTTCAGATTATTGTTTGATATTAAACATCTATCTACCTATCATCCATCTATCTATCTATCTATCTATCTATCTATCTATCTATCTATCTATCTATCTATCTATCTATCTATCATCTATGTCTATTGATATTTATATATCTATTAGATAGACACATATATATATATACAAATAAATATCAATGGAAACAAAACAAAGGACATAGATGAATTTACAATTTTATATTACTTGAAATCTTAAAATACTAAGATTTAAAGTCAAAATATAAAAGGATTCTCAATTTTATCTTAGAAATATTTTAAGAATTCTTCATGTGTTATTATTGATTCATCTGATTTTTTTTTGTTTCATTGTAAAGATTATTGGAGTGATTATTGCCAAGTTCTAGGTTCTGTGTCAGCACTCTGAAACCAAAATCTTAACTCCAAACTAACAACGGTATAGGCATATTTCATAAATACGTGACATTAAAGGTATAGTCCACAAAGTACTCATCTGAACCCGACCCTTAAGAAAGGCCTCGTGAGACAAATACTCGTGCTGTTGTTCACTGTCTGCACAGGACTAAAGTATCACTAAAGAGATACTGGCTTAGCGTCAAGTAGATGGTATTGGGACCAACACTTGTGAGATGATTCGGCACAGAACAATTCAGTTAATTTTGCTGAATTAAGTTTCTACTTCAATCAAACATTGTATTTCTTTAAGTGATGGATGAGATCTGGGTTATATCAGTGAATACTATTATTTCATTTGTTGCATTTTCTGTTTTTCATGCTGTAAGTCCTTCCTCTATGACTATTTATTTCTCACCTTGCACAGTTAAGGGATTGTATAGCTGCACATGATTGCCGTATATAATATAGCATTTCTCATCATATTGCATTACTTCTCATATTATGTCTAGCATATTCAGAAATTATAAAAAATCCTCAAAACCATAGATAATAATGAAATATTATTTAACAATTATGAATTGGTTAACATTCTTTAACTGTTTTAGTATAATTTAAGCTTGTATAAATTTGTTTTAAAAATAATCCTGTTTAGCTCCTTGACTTCTAATATTCCTGAAAATGGACAAAACAAGACACAAAGAGGAGCCAGATCTGGTGCAGTGCATTCGGGGAAAATGATGCCCCCCAACTTCCTATGTTAATTATTTTTAAAGAAAACCTTTATAAGCAATAAAGTATTTGATAAGCTGTTTATCATTCATATACCCAAGTGTCTTTTTTCAAATTGCTTTTAGCCTACTCAAGTCAGGAAAACAGTTTATCTTCCCAGGACAGACAAACAAGATTAAACCTACCTTAAACGTATATACATGGACGTAAGTCCTTCTGTGCCAGTCTAGCCAGTCAAAATGGGTTTCAGCATCAATCACTATGGCTCAGTCTTGCCTCAGTAACCGTAATGCTCTTTGATAAGCATCTGAGATATGAATGCTGTAAGCAGTATGTTAAGTCTGCTTTATAATGGTCTAATTTCTGTTCAGCTTTTAAACTTAAAGATTTTAGAAATCATTCCAATGGAAATATTTGGGTATTTTCTTATACAATGCATATGCTTGTAAAAGCTAGCAGAGTTCTTTTTTTTTTTAAATTAAACAAACCATGATGAGAAATTGGCACATTAGGGAATCACTGTGATCATGAAGAGTCCCTGAAAAATCAATTAAAGCAAAATTAAGTAAATTAAATGAGCAAAATTTCTGAAAATTCAGTTATATTAAAGCTAAAGCACACTGTGCTATCTAAATGTACTTGTGAGCATTTCTCCTAAGTTACTAAATCTTTCAACAAATTTTATGGAGTATTTACTATATGCAAAATAATTGTTAGATGATTTCTGTGTTGTTATATTCTCAACCTTTTCTTGTTAATATTTTTATCTATTCTGTTTATAACTTCCACATTCCCAAGCTTTATAAGACTTTTTATTCATATTTTATCCTTTTGATGATGTGTTAACAAGGAATATTTTACATTTCTTGCTGATCCCTTGCTTGCCACCTAGTCTTTAATTTTTTTAGTGAGATAACTTTATATCATATATGAATGATACAGATTTTATTTGTTTTTTACTGAGACTGGGTCTCATTCTGTAACTCTGATTGTCTCGGAAGTCCCTATGTAAACCAAGCTGGTCTTGAATTCACACGAATCTGCATGCCGCTGGTTCCTAAATATTAAGAAATGTACCACCATCACAGATTATATCATTTATGAATGTAATCAGTAGGAGTCAATGTTATATCAGTTAATAGAAGGAATAGTAATGTAAATTGATTGAACTAACATCTCATTTATAAATCTTAGGTATCGGGACTTGGTGAGATAGCTAACTTGGTAAAATGCTTTTTGCATGAGCACAAAGTTATGTATACAATCCTCAGAACCCATATAAAGAATGAAAAGCTGATGGAGTTATATACTTCAATAGTGGGGTAAACAAAGAAGGGTGGCTCCTTAGGTCTAGATGGAGAGGAGAGAGAGAGAGAGAGAGAGAGAGAGAGAGAGAGAGAGAGAGAGAGAGAGAGAGAGAGAGAGAATCTATCTCAAAAATTAAGGTGGGGATACATTGAGGAAGATACCGAACATCAATTTCCGGCCTTAATAAATAAATGCATGCAACACATGCATGCACACCTACTGTCATAGTTAGGCTTTCTATCCCAGTGATAAAATACCATGACCAAAAGCTACTTGGAGAAGTGAGGGTGTATTTCATCTTATAACTCTCATCTTATAACTCATCACACACCATAAGTGATGGCAGTCAGAACAGGAACTCAAAGCAGAGACCTGGAGGCAGTAACTGCAGCAAAGGCCTTATAGTAAGCCTGCTTAATGGCTTGCTCCCTGTGGCTTGCCTAGTTTGCTTTCTTATACCACTCAGGACCATATGCCCAGGGGAAACAACACCCATAGCGGGCTGGACTGTCTACCATAAATCATTAATCAAGAAAATGCAAAATGCACTGCTCAAGATGGTTCCATCTTGGTTAGCTGAAGTGATTCACTTTTTTACAATATTCTGGCCAGACCTCCAAATAGGAAGCTCAGAAAAACCCTACCAAATACTCAGAGACTATTTACCATTATATCAGACATTAATCTTGCAACTTAACCATCATTTTACTTTCACAGGATCCCATAGAAAGAACATCACCCCCATGATCACTGGAAGAGTTTTAGAAGTTGCTTACAATGTATTTCCTGTTTACTTAGACAATATCATATTCTTCTGGAGTCTTTGATGGAGTTGAAGAATAGATAGTCATAATTATAGTTTTCCTTATTTATGATAAAAGATAAAGTAGATATAAATATTGTAACTATGATTCTTGCTTTATATCTGTTTTGTTGTATTTAATCTTGCTGTGTTAAAGCTAAAATTTTTCCTTTTTATTTATACAGAAAAAGCAAGGTGATGTAGGATTCCCCTCTGTATGCTTTGAATATGTTTTATTACCATTGGTTAATAAAGAAGTTACTTTCAGCCAATGGCTTAACAAAATATAGCCAGGCTGGAAAAGATATATATTGAGAATAGGAAGAGTTAGCGAGAAGCCATTTAGCCTCCTGCAGGAGACAGACATGCCAGAACCTTGCCAGTAAGTCACAGCCATGTGGCAATAAACAAATTAATAGAAACAGGTTAATTTAAGACTTAAGAGCTAGTCAATAAGAAGCCAGAACTAATAGGCCAAACAGTGATTTAATTAACACAGTTTCTGTGTGATTGTTTTTGGAGCCTAAGCAACCAGGAACAAACAAATAGACCTCTACCAACATAGAGACAATAAAGAAAACACAAATTGAGGGAATTCTGGATATAGAAAATTTGGGTAAAAGAATGGGAACTACAGAGGCAAGCATAAGCAACAGAATACAAGAGCTAGAAAAGAAAATCTCAGGTATTGAAGATACTATAGAAAAAATAAATTCTTCAGTTAAAGAAAACATTAAATCTAGAAAATTCTTAACAAAAAACATCCAGAAAATTTGGAACACCATGAAAAGACTGAACCTGAGATTAATAGTAATAGAAGAAGAACCTAAGCTTAAAGGCACAAAAAATATATTCAACAAAATCATAGAAGTGAACTTTCCCAACCTAAAGAAGGGTATCCCTATGAGATACAAGAAGTTTACAGAACACCAAATAGATTGGACTAAAAAAAGTCCCCTCACCATATAATAACCAAAATGCAAAACATACAAATTAAAGAAAGAATATTAAGAGCTGAAAAGGAAAAATGTCAAGTAACATATAAAGGCAGACCTATCGTAATTTCACCCGACTTCTCAATGGAAACCACGAAAGGCAGAAGGTCCTAGAGAGATGTGCTATAGACATTAAGAGACCATGAATGCAGACTACTATACCCCGCAAAGATTCCAATCACCATTGATGGAGAAAACAAGATATCCCATGTCAAAACCAGATTTAAACAATACCTATTCACAAATCCAGCCCTACAGAAGGTACTAGAAGGAAAACTGCAACGAAGCTGATGGCACCTACAAAACCACAGTCAACAGATAAACTCACACCAATAACCCTGAAGGAGAGAAACAGAAAACACTACCACCAAAAAATAACAGATATTAACAGTCACTGGTCATTAATATCTCTTAATATCAATGGACTTGATTCACCTTTAAAAAGACACAGGCTAAGAGAATGGATAAGAAAGCTATATACAAGAAACATACCTCAAACTCAAAGACAGACATTACCTCAGAGTAAAGGATTGGGAAAAATTTTCCAATCGAATGGACCTAAGAAACAAGCAGGTGTTGCTATCCTAATATCTAACAAAATAGATTTCAAAATAAACTCAATTAAAAGAGATGGAGAAGGACTCTTTATATTCATAACAACAATCCATCAAGATGAAGTCTCAATCCTGAACATCTATGCCATAAATATAAGAGCCACATACGTAAAAGAAACATTACTAAAGCTTAAATTTCACATCAAACCCCACACACTAATAGTAGGATATTTCAAAACCCCACTCTCTATAATTGACAGGTCAACCAGATAGAAATTTAACAGAGAAATAAGATAACTAACAAATGTCCTGACTCAAGTGGACTTAACAGATATCTACAGAACATTCCACCCAAATACCAAAGAATATACATTCTTCTCAACACATCATGGAACCTCTCTAAAATTGAGCACATACTGGGTAACAAAGCAAACCTGAACAGATACCAAAAAAAGAAAAATAGCAATACCCTCCTGTATCTTATTGGATCACCGCAGGTTGTTGAGATAGGAGCGGCCGGGCTGCGTCCCCCGGCACCCGGCCGCCCGCATGGCTAGCTTATGCCCGAAATAATTACACGGAAACTGTATTCTTTCAAACACTGCCTGGCCCGGCTAGTTCCAGCTTCTTATTGGCTAGCTCTTACATATTGTTCTAACCCATTTCTATTATTCTGTGTAGCCCACGAGCTGGCTTACCAGGGAGGATCTTAACCTGCATCTGTCTGGAGCGGGAGCATCATGGCGACTCCTCCCCTAGCCTTCTTTCTCCCAGAATTCTCTTCTGTATACTCCGCCTACCTAATTTTCTATCCAATAAAATGGGCCAAGGCAGTTTCTTTATTAATAAGAAACCACTCCCACATCAGCAGGTAAGTTAGAATTTAACAACAACAATAATTTCAGAAGGCCTACAAATTCATGGAAATTGAACAGTGTTAAATTGAACCACCCCTGGGTCAAGGAAGAAATAAAGAAAGAAATTAAAGTCTTTCTAGAATTTAACAAAAATGAAGGCACAATGGACTCAAACTTGTGCGATACTGTGAAAGCAATGCTAAGAGGAAAGTTAATAGCACTAAATGGCTATAAAGAAAGTGGAGAAAGCCCAGACTAGTGACTTAACAGCACACCTAAAAGCTCTAGATCAAAAAGAAGCAGACTCACCCAGGAGGAGTAGATGACAAGAAATAAATCAAATTGAGGGATGAAATAAATAAAGTAGAAAGAAGGAAAAATAATACATAGAATCAATGAAATTTAGAGCTGGCTCTTTGAGAACATGAACAAGATAGACAAACCCTTATCCAAACTAATGAAAGGGTAGAGAGAGAACACACAAATTAACAAAATTAGAAATGAAAAGTGGGACTTAACAACAGACACTGAGGAAATCCAGAGAATCATTAGGTTATACAACAAAAACTTGTACTCCACGGAAATGGAAAATGTAAAAGAAATGGGCAATTTTTTTTGGATAGGTACCACATACCAAAATTAAAACCAGGTGAAAAATTTAAATAGACCTATAACCTGCAAGGAAATAGAAGCAGTTATCAAAAGCCTCCCAAGGGGGAAAAAAAGCCCAGGGTGGATGGTTTCAGTGCAGAATTCTACCAAAACTTCAAAGAAGAGCTAATACTTATACTTTTCAAATTGGTCCACATAATATAAAAAGAACATTGCTAAAATTTTGATGAGACACCAGTTACTCTGATACTGAAACCACACAAAGACTCAACCAAGAAAGAGGAATGCAAAAATACTCAATAAAGTACTGGCAAACAAAATCTAAGACACATCAAAAAATCATCCACTATGATCAAGTCATTTGGCTTCATCCCAGAGATGCAGAGATGATTCAACATATGAAAATCCATCAATGAGATCCACCATATAAATAAAATGAAAGAAAAAAAACCAAATGACCATCTCATTAGATGCTGAAAACGCCTTCAAAAAATCCAACACCCTTTCATGATAAAGGTCTTGGAGAAATCAGGAATAAAAGTGACATATCTAAATATAATAAAAGCAATATACAGCAAGCTGACAGCCACCATCAAATTAAGTGGAGAGAAATTCAAAGAGATCCCACTAAAATCAGGAGCAAATCAAGGCTGTCCACTCTCCATATCTATTCAACAGAGTTCTTGAAGTTCTGACTAGAGCAACAAGACAACAGAAGGAGATCAAGGAGATTCAAATTGGAAAGGAAGAATTTAAAGGTTCACTATTTATAGATGATGATATGATAGTATACATAAGTAACCCCCAAAACTCTACCAGGAAGCTCCTACAGGTGATAAACACCTTCGGTAATGTGGCAGGGCTTCTTCAGTAATCAGTAGCCCTTCTATAAACAAATAATAAAGAAAATGAAAAAGAAATCAGAGAAACATTACTCTTCGCAATAGCCACAAATAACGTAAAATATCTTGGGGTAACTCTAACCAAAGAAGTAAAAGACTTGTTTGACAAGAACTTTAAATCTTTGAAGAAAAAAATTGAAAAAAAAATACCAGAAAATGGAAAGATATCTCACACTCTTGGATAGGTAAGATCAACATAGTGAAAATGACAATCCTACCAAAAGCAATCTATAGATTTAATGAAATCCCCATCAAAATCCCAACACAACTCTTCACATATCTTGAAAGAACAATAATCAACTTCATATGGAAAAATAAAAAAAAAACCCAAGTTAGCCAAAACAATCCTGTACAATAAAGGAACTTCTGGAGGCATCACCATCCCTGACATAAAGCTCTATTATAGAGCCACAGTAATGAAAACAGCTTGGTATTGGCATAAAAATAGACAGGTTGACCAATGAAATCAAATCAAACACCCAGATATTAATACACATACTTATGAACACCTGAGTTTTGACAAAGAATCTAAAATTATACAATCAATAAAAGAAACAAATGGTGCTGGCATAACTGGATATCAACATGTTGAAGAATGCAAATAGATCTATATCTAACCCCATGCATAAAACTTCAGTCCAAATGGATTAAAGACCTCAATATAAATCTGACCACACTGAACCTGATAGAAGAGAAAGTGGGAAGCAGCATTCAGTGCATGGGCACAGGAGACCACTTCCTAAATATAACACCAGTAGCACAGACACTGAGTGCAACAATAAATAAATGGAACCTCCTGAAGCTGAGAAACTTCTGTAAAGAAAAGGACATAGTCAATAAAACTAAAAGGTAACCTACTGAATGGGAAAAGATCTGCAGACAGGGGACTGATCTCCAAAATGTATAAAGAACTCAAGAAATTAGACATCAAAAATCCAAATAATCCAATTAAATTTGAATAGAGAACTACACAGAGAATTCTGAACAGAAGAATCTCAAATGGCTGTAAGACACTAAGGGAAATGTTGAACATCTTTAGCCATCAGGGAAATGCAAATCAAATCAGCTCTGAGATACCATCTTACACCAGTCAGAAAGCTAAGATCAAAACCACAAATGATAGTTTATGTTGGAGAGGATGTGGAGTAAGGGGATCACTCCTTCAATGCTGGTGGGAATGCAAATTTATATATACAACCACTGTGGAAATCAGTATGTGGTTTCTTAGAAGATTGGGAATCAACCTACCTCAGGACCCAACAATGCCATTCTTGGGCATATAACCAAGGGATGGTCAATCATACTGCAAGGACATTTGTTCAACTATGCTCATAGCAGCATTATTTGTAATAGCCAGAACCTGGAAATAATACAGATGACCCTCAACTGAAGAATAGAAAAAGAAAATGTGGTACATTTACATAACAGTACTACTCAGTGGTTAAAAAAAAAACAATAACATCTTGAAATTTGCATGCAAATGGATAGAATTAGAAAAAAAAACACATTCTGAGTGAGGTAACCCACATCCAGAAAGATGAATATGGCATGTACCCACTCATAAGTAAATACTAGCTGTAAAGCAACAGATAACGAGCCTCTAGTCTGTAAACCTAGATAAGCTAACTAACAAGGTGAACCCTAAGAAAAACATATAATATTCTGCATGTTTGAGGAAACTAAGTCATTATTACGCTCAATAAAGATGAGTAGATTTTCTTACTCATGTAAATGCCGTAATGCCTAATCATATGTGAAAGAAAATGCCCATTTCTGTAATCTCACACTGGAAGCTCCAACTGCTTAATAGCAAATGCTACTTTGTTGCCTTTTTATGTGGATGAAATAATCTTTGGAAATTCTCATGGTATTCAGTTACTGTGTCTCCATAAAGATAACTCTTTATTTGTAAGTTTTATTATGATAGAGCATGGTGTCTAGAGTGAGAGAATGTGTAAATAAATTAGGTTTCTTAAAATAAAAAATTGTAGTCACCTTTAGAAATGTTCACTGACAATGAAACTTGTTTTGAACTACATATTTGTTTAAAAATAAATGCAACTTACTGAGAATTATTGTCTTTAAACTAGTTGGGGAGCAAGGAAACAAAGGCTAGTGAAGTAATAAACTATAGAAGACTTAAAATGTAGAATCATTCTTTTCTAATTCTTTTTGACTTTACGTGGCAAAATGGAAGCAGACTTCTCAATAATTTAAAAATTCTCAAAATACGTAATTATTGCTTATCATTAAAGAAACAATATGTCCTATGAAATAACATTGCCCATGTAGGGAAGCATTCAGAATCCTAGACAGAAGACAACTGGTGGATCTATTTCTATTAGAAGAATCATTGTTGCAAATGTAAAATAAGGTTCTTCATGACAGTATTACCTTGAATTCAATATTCTGTTTACAGTTTTAAACTTTATTTTTTTTCAAAAAACAACAAACTGTTTCAAACTTAGTTTATTCTAAATTTCAGGAAAGATTAGCTTTGTGGTTTCGTAAGACTCCTAACAGTGGGAGAGGGAGCATCTCTGACTCTTTTGTCTGCTCTTGGAACCCTTTTTCTCCTACTGGGTTGCCTTGCCCAGCCCTAATATGAGAGTTTGTGGCTAGTCTTATTGCATCTTGTTATGTCCTGTTTGGTTGATATCCCTGGGAGGTCTGCTCTTTTCTAAGTGAAATGGAGGAGGAGTGAATCTGCTGAAGAGGGGAGGTAGAGGAATGGAAGGAGGGGAAACTATGGCTAGGATGTACTGTATGAGAGAATAAAAATAAAGAAAAGAGAGCTCTAAATAGACATCCTTATAATAATTATCTGAGTTTTAAAGCAGTGATGGATCACAATATCGAAAATCTCTAGGACTGAAAAGATAGCAAAGTTTTTGCTGCAGAGCCCGTTTGCTCTGCATTGGTCGAGCCTGTGATGAGAAGATGGAGACAGGTGAATCTTGGGGTTTACCAGCCAATCAGCTTGCTTACACGGTGCTTTTCAGCTAGAGATCCTGTGTCAGAGAAAAGGGGAGATAAGACGTGGTTAGCTCTTTAGGAACAATAACTAAAGCTTTTTTTTCTGGCCTCCATGGGTAATGCCACATCCATGCACAGCTTCCAAATGTACATGTGTACACAGGTCATAAACACACATACACATGCACTGAAAAAAGTCCTAATTTTTATCTTTTACTTTTTATGTAAATGTGAAATTTTATTACCCTTTTACATCTTTTCCTCTTCTGTTTTGTTAACATGAAATTAGCATTTATTTTCACAGCTAGAACCTTTTGTGTAGAGATTTGAAAAATATGAACTCACTATGGTAGAATCAGTATGTACAAAAATACCTCTATGACATTTTATATTTTCTCTTTTATTGAAAGGACATGTTTTTTTTCATGTATATGATGATGATTGATTTTCAGGCATTGTTATTCATACAATAATAATTTTCTTTGTATGGAACCTTGATACAACAGACACATTCTGAAATAAGGAAACAATAACACAGTCACTTTTGTTTGTTTGTATTTGTACTTTGTATATTAGAAGACTTTATTATTGGACATCATAAACATGTAGCTATTTTCATGACAGTACAGTCTGGTATGCCCTTAGAGTCTATCATTAATTAAAATGAAGATTTAAAAGCTGATACTTAGAAATTGATGGGTAGAGATTATTTATGGAATAAATTCCATTTTGACTTCATAACCAGAGTGTAAGGTATGATGTTGTTGCTATTCATTTTATTTAACATTTAGTGTGTGTGTGTGTGAATGAGTATATGAATATGTATGAGCATGAGTATGTGATACAGAAGTGTGTGGGTGACTGTGAGAATGAGTATGTATGTGAGTGTGAACATGACTGAGTGAATGAGTGCATGAGTGTGTGTGTGAGTGTTTGAGTATGTGTAAATGTGTGTGTATGAGTGAGTATGTATATGAGTGTCTTTATAAGTGAAAGTGTGAGAATGTGCCTGAGTGAGTATGTATGTGTGAGTGTGTGTGTGTGCTTGTGTATGTATGTGTATGTGCATACCATGCACACATGTGGAAATAAGAGGACAGCTTCCTGGAATTTGATCTCTCCTACTCTTACAATATTGATTCTGAGAAATTAACTTAGGTTATCAGGCTTGGTGGGCGCCATTTTTTATCTTGCCTGTTGAACATCATTGTGTTTTAAACTTCATGGACACCAAGGTTAGCTGTGTTCTCATAAAGAAGCTGCATTTTATTTTAGAGTATACACAGATATCAGAAGATTGCCAAATCACAATATTAAGTTATATTTAAATTTTATTTCCTGGAAATTTTTTTATAATTTAGTGCTGGAATAAAGTACTAGCACCCAAGTGTGGTAGTATACACTTTTTTGCCTTTAGTGTGCAACTTTAAAATTTTCTACTGGATATAAGAGCAAGAAAAACACATAATTAGAAGCATTAATAACCTCAATTTGAATCCTCTTTCTATCATTTATTAACTTTATATTCTTGTAAAAATGATTAAACAGTTTCAATTTCCTGAACTTAAACAAGGGAAGCATAATAAAATTTATTGAAAAGAGGATTTTGAAGATCAAGTGAGAGGCCAATAGATGGAATAGCTAGCATAATTTTATTATGTTTAAGAGTCAGGGTGGAACATTTTGTGACTTTACATTTGATTTTTAAGTCTTTTGAAGCAGCCACCAACAGTCACTCCTCCTGGAGTAGCTAGAGTTCTTCTGCTTTCCATACCCTCTTGTGCCTTTTCACTACAACCGTAGATTGTTCAGGTCATAAAACAGCCACATAATATACTTAGTTTTGTAAGTAAAAACCCCTGAGATTTTGTCACTCATAAATATTTCTGGAATCATGTACTTTTCTAACCACTAAATTTGTTCTCTATGACGTGGCAAGGGTGAATCATTCAAAACTCTAAACTCCTTTTATAAGTCCTTTCACTTACAACAGCTCCTCAACCTTGATGTAAATGCTTTAGTCATAGAGTAATGAATGAAACAGATAATGTAATATACAATGTTCAGAAGAAATTGTCCTTTGCCTGTGTGCAGTCACTAGTATCTAGGGTGATAGCCATTCAAGTTGTTGAGCAAGGAAAAGGTATTTCAGGATAAAAATGCTTGGAGTTAGGCACACAGGACCCAGTGGAAAGAAAAAGTTGAGTATATATCTATATATATACCTATACTTCTATCTATCTATCTATCTATCTATCTATCTATCTATCTATCTATCTATCTATCTATCATCTATCTATCTATCTATCTATCTATCTATCATCTATCATTTCTATTATTTAAGACAAATTTTAAATTTAAACATATTTTGATCATATTTTTCCCTCCCCCATGCCCTTCCAGATTCTCTCCCCTCCCTACCCAATCAACTTTAATTTCTTTCTCAAAAAACAAACCAAAACCAAATACAACAACCTTCCCAACCAAGAAAACAAAATAAAACCATGCCACAAAAGAAACAAAACCCCACCAAACCTTAACCAAATAAGAACACAGAAAAAATACTGTGGAGTCAATTACATGTTGGTCATCTACACCTGAAAATGAAGCCTGCCCTGTAGTAGTTGATATATTCAATGCCACTCTTTTGGAGAAAATGAACGTTCCCTCTATCAGGAGGTATAAAGAAAGACAGCGAAAGAGTCAAGATTTCAGTTGTAGGAGTTAAAAAGTAAGACATGACAGTGTGTGAGAGAAAACTAACTTATTAGTAAGCATTTAAAAAGTTAAAACAAGTTAACTTTAATGTATATATATTTTCAATTATATTGTTTACTAACTGGGATGCAGTTATTTGATAAAAACTCATTACTAGACAAGATACAGGCAAACCTTTGCTTTTTTTCTTTAAAACTAGACATCAATTTAAAATGTATATTAGTATTTATTTATTCATTGGAAATTTGTTTGTCTTCCTTATTGTGTCTTTGTTTTGTTTTTCAGTGGTAGGTTTCAAGCCCAGAACCTCTATGTGCTATATAAGGAACGTATTTCTGGGCAATATAAGTATATGCGAAAACAGAATTCTCCACAGTTTAAAAAGTACCTTTCCTTATTGTTTTGTATTTCAATGATGTGATAATGCTACCATGTGTAGTTTGCTATAACTAATTTTTTTTAGATTACTAGCAAATTGTTTTGAGTATGAAATGCTAGTCTTACCTGAGCACCCTAAAAGCTGGTCAACTCTGAAATGATGAAGAGTTGTAACTATCAGTGACATGTTAAAGAAGTGCCTGCAATCTCAAGGGTAATTTTGGGTTTTGCCAGATGTGTTCTCTTTAGTTCCCTGAGAGCCTCTTCTTATCACCCATAAAATGTCCCTGTGCAAGCTGCTTTTGGGAGCAAGCCACACACTTTTGGTGGCTAAATAACTCTTTCAGACAAGAAGCAACCTATTCAGCTTTTTTTTCCCCAAGAAAATAATGTTGAAATGATGCATATTTGACACCATGACGATGACAACAAATGTTTTAAAAAACGGAATACAAGGGAAGGAGCTTAGTCTTACTGCAACTTGACATGCCAGGTTTTGTTGATACCTATTGGAGGGCTGCCCTTTATGGAATAGAAATGGAGGAGGAGAGGATGGGGTGAGAAGTGCAGAGGGGAGGTGGGGGAGGGGAGGAGAGGAGGGAGGGGAAACTGCAGTCAGCATGTAAAATAAATAAATAATTTTTTAAAAATAAAAAATTGAATATTTCTGGAATTACCTTCAAAATAAGGTATAAGAAATTCTTAAAACATCTTAATCATTAAACTTTCCTTGGAGTGAAAGGTGTTTTCTGGGTCTTTAATTAACTTGAAAAGAAGGGTACTTCCTTACTAAGATAGCAAAATTTTTAATTGTTCAGAAAAAATTCACTGGCCGTGTGTAACTGTTTATGTTATCTAAATTAAAAGTTACAGAAATGTTGAGGTTTAGAGCACTCATTTGAATGAATGTATGGAATGTGTGAAGCTTGTGGACATGGGCCATTTCTTGGTCTCTTCTGTGCCATCATTAATACTATTGGCTAACTCGAAAGACGACATAAAATTAGTATATCCAGGAGGCTGGAGAAATTATGATAAAATTGTAGATTCCGTGTTGATAAGATCACCTTAGAATTGTCCAGCTTTTGAAATGGATTGACACGGGTGAAAAGTTACAATTTAAAAAGAAAATTTAAGTTTTATAAGATATGACTTTCATCATCTTGAGTTCAAGAAGTTGACAGAGGTGGTCATCTCAGTTTTGAGGGAATTTTTGTTGTTGTTGTTGCAGAAGGAATGTATAACAATCTGAGTTGTAGGTAAAAGTTTTTCCTAAATATGTATGGTCCGAGAGAAATACATGTATTTTCTTGGGAGAAGCACAAATGTATCCAGATTTCTTGAATGCATCCCAATTCTGTGCTGGAAAAGGCATCATAGTGAGTACTGAAGTTTAATCATCTTATTTCCTTCCTTTGCCAATGCTGGGGATGGGATCTGGGGTTGCACACATCCTAGTTGAGCACTCTGCTATCTGGACACACTATTCTCTCTTACTGTTTTCTTTTTAAAATACCACTTCATATCATGCTAATTTATTAGTTGCTTCACACCCACGTCAGCTTTAGTAAATATGAAAATATGGCTTTTGAAAGAAAAAAACAGAAAAGAGGGAACTTTGCCATAGGTTTAAAACATTTCATAAAGTCATAATAATTGGAATGATATGATATAGACTGATAGAATAAATTAGACATGTTTATTGATCTAATTGTATACATGCAAAATAGATCAGGGCTTCATTAAGCATTGTTATGGTTAAAATAATGAATTTTTATGAAAGTTTTCTAGGAACATTAGGTAACTGCTAGCAAAATAATTTTTGGAGATTCTTATTTAATAAAATAGTTAAAGAATGAAAGATTTATATGGAGAAGTGATCGTAAGGACTTGTCAGAAGCAAAAGAATGAGATGTCTTGATATGTAAAATATCTTACATGCCTTTATAACTAGATAAAATATAAAATCAACTGATATGTTGAATCTCATATTTTTCTTTCTATCTCTTCTTTTATTTATCCAAAAATAAGAGGGAGAAGGAAAGACCAAATTTCCATCTATGCAGACTATGGAGGGGATTAATCTGCCAAACATCATTCAAAGAAGTTGACCTGAAGAAGGAACTAAAATCAGCAGAGAAGACTCAGTGAGGTCCTTCACACATAGCAACTCTCAGAAGCAGTGAATGTGCATCTTCTGGAGAGGCCTACCACAGTGAAATAATTAGAATCTAGAGCACAAACTGGGTCATACTGGGATGGGTCATACGTTATACAAAGAGCTACTGAAGTATAAAAGTAGGGGGTAATATAGAAAACTTTAGATTTTTAGTATGAAGATCATACAGCTGTGATGTAATGAAGATACCTCAACAACCAGAGGAACCTCTTGTACATTAGTAGGCAAGAAAAGACCAACTCATTTAAAAATGGGTTCTAAAAGGCTGCAGAGTTTATACATTTTTAAAATTCACTAATAATAATAATAATAGTAATAAAAACACATAAGTAAAGCAGATCTCAGAACAAGTAGACAATTGCCACCAGTTTCTCTATAGTATATAAATGATGATGATTAATAATGATGAAGATAATAGTAATAATAATAATGAAAACACATAAATAAAGCAGATCCCAAAAAAGTGGACACCTGTCACTAATTCATCTATAAAAGTTGTTTGTAGAAGTTAATAAAGAAAGCCTAGAAAATAAGGTTCTTATATCGAGCAGTTCCTAACTGCCTGTAACTCGAGCTTCAAGGTATTCAGGTATATATTTTTTATTTTTTGAAATTAAAATATAATTATATTATTTTCCCTCCTCTTTCCTTCCTCTGCCCTTCTCATGTATCTCCCATTGTTCTCTTTGTCCTCAAATTCATGCCCTCTATTTCATTACTCTTATATATATGTATGTGTGTCCTAAATAAGCAAGAACCACCTGTTCAGTTCATATAGAGTAACGTGTATGCATACGCTGGTAACTGCTAAGTCATCTCCAGCTCCAGGATGGCAGTTCTTGGTTATAGTGTTAATGCTGCCTTGTTAGCTATAAATTGTAATTCTAATCATAAGGTCTATAGTCGCAATCATGTGTCATCCCCTATTTCTTTCATTATTCATTCCCAGTCTTCTCTATTTTTTTTTTTTTAAGAAATCTTTCTTGGTACTTTCTCTAAACTTCCTTTGTTTTCTGTTTTTCTAACAAGCAAGGGCAGGAGAGAAAGGCCAAAGAAATGGTAGACAAAAGATGAAGCAAGAAGTTCCGTTTTTGCCTGTGTGGTGAGGAGGACTGCTTTTTCCCTCAAGCTGCTCTTTTTTTTCCAACTAGCATCCAGATAAAAGCATCATCTAAATTACCTGTGCCTACTCGCATCAGCCTATTTAAACTTCTATTGTCTTCGCTTTGCATTAGTCTGGGGGGAAATGGGCTACGCCTGTGAGGCCGAATGAGACTGACTTCCTATCATGTTTTATGACTCTATCATCATAGAGTGTCTGCAGGAGAGCCTTTCCACCTTTCTCCACCGAGTCACTTTCATCACTTCGCAGTGCAGAGCTTCAGGCTGACAGACTGGAGACTTGTCTGTCCTCCAAAGATTGCAGTGGGAAAGCCACTCGTGAAAGATCAGACCCTTGCTAATTACAGTACTAACATCTATTAACTTTTTCATTCATTGCCAATTTTTATTCATTTCTTAAGGCTAATACTAATTGCAACTTTAAAACAATAATAATGCTAAATAGGGCAAGCAATCTGGGAACCAAAACAGTGTATTACCCTCTTCAGACATAGGTTCATTATACACACACAGGAGGGCAAAACAGTGCCGGAAGAGCTAGCACTGCAAAGTATTTTTTAATTTATATTTGTTTTAGGGTTATTGAACATACCTTTTAACCTATAAAGTGAGAGTTTGAGGATAATCAACTTGGCAAGCAGTCTCAATGGGAAATTTAAAATGAAGAAAGCATGATCAAAAGGAAATAATAGGGGAAGCAAAGTAGGAGCTCGTGTGAAGTAATTTGGAACGAACCAAAGGACTTTCAATAAACACGATCTTTGTTAAATTTGTTTTGGGGTAAGCTAACATAAATTACAGAAATATTCTGCTGGTTCAAAATTGGCTTCCCTGAAATGATCCCACTGCTCCTTTTTAAATTTACTTTGTAGATGCAATTATAGTAAAATGTCAGTCAAAATAATTGATCTTAATTGGGAGAAGAGATGGGTGTATTTTTATTTCCCAACTTACTAGTTTGACATGAGTTTGCTGACATGTCCGTTCTTATAACCATCCATGTCTTATGTAGTAAAATCAGAATTCTTACTTGTCTGAATAAACTCCTGGGATCGCCGGCTGCAGAATTTATTTTCAGTATTATTCAAATCTGCATCTTGAGACTCTGCTTCCAGAACCATGCTTTTCTGTTATTATAAAGAATTAAATTTACTATTTGTTTTTGTTATAGGATACACTCAATTTAAAGAAGAAGCGGGGCATTAGAGTTAACAGACAGGTTTATAATTAGGTATCAACCACATCAAAGTAGTAAGCATGTTTAATTTTCTCATCCCAAGGCCAAAGACCATGAAGGATAGTTGGCATTCTTCTATGGATGTTGTCTCTTCTGTTTAGTTAGCTGCATTTGAGATTTGAGGATGGAATCTGGGAGCTGAGATAGCCCACAGATATCACATTGGATAGATGGATTCACTCAGCAGCTGTGCTAGTCTTATGTCATCTGAGTCCTTGGGAGCCAATGTTTTCTTTTACCATTAAGGAATTCTTCAGATTTTCCAAGAGGAGAAAATGTTGCAGGCTCAATGTGGAGGTCACTCAAAGGTTCAGTAGCACCATGAGATAGCTCTGAAAGGGCCATCTGCCCCAAGGTGTTATTTATCTCTATTGCTGTGACAAAGCACCATGACTTATATAAGAAAGTGCTTAATTGGACAAATTCCTTAGAGTCCATGATAACAGAGCAAAGTCATGGCAGAAAGAGGAAATGAAAGTTTACATCTTGATTTGCAAGTTGGAGGGCAGTAAGGGAACACTGGAAATGGTACCAGTCTCAAAACCTCAAAACCTTCTCCCAACAGGTAATCCAACAAGGCCACTCATTCTAAATCTTTTCCTAAGCAGTTCCACCAACTGGGTACCAGTATGCAAATATTTGCGCTTATGTGGACCATTCTCATTAAACCTACACCAACTGCAAACTCAATTATATTAGTAGAAGTGGGTGTTAAATTACTTAGAAGTAATTTTCTCATTAAATTGTTGCTTCTGAAATATGACTCATGAAACAAACACCTATAAAGAAAAATAAATTTTAGTGCTCAATACCAGAACTTGGGGGAAGTCAGAGTTAATTTTTTAAAAAAGCTAGAGTTTGGAAGAAAAAAACATGTCCGATATAACACATGTTCCTTTTAAGTTGGCCAGTTTTTAAAATTTTTATTCATTATTTTTATGAAAACAGATTCTTATATAATACATCCTGACTACAGTTTCCCCTCCTCCACTCCTCCCAGCTACTCCCACCTCTCCTTTCTCCCAGATACACCCCTCTGGCCATCTCCTTTCAGAAAGGAGCAGGTTCCAAGAAACAACAAGACAAAACAAGGCACAATAAGACAAGGCTAAAGCCCTCATATAGAGGCTGGACAAGCAAACCCAACAGGAAGAAAAGATCCTCAAGAGCAGGAAGAAGAGTCAGAGACATACCCACTTCCACTGTTAGGAGTCTCACAAAACACCAAACTAACATCCATAACACACTTGCAGAAGTCTTGGTGCAGACCAATCAGGCCCTGTGCTGATTACTTCAGTCTTTGTTCCTCTTTTCTGTGGTTTCCCTAAGCTCAGAGGTGAGGGACCCAATGGAGACCTCCAATTTAGACTCTTTCTCTCTATATAATGTTTGGCTGTGGTCATTTTCTAAACTAATCTATCTATGAATGGTCCATTTTACCACTATTCTTTATTTATATTATAGGATCCTTTGATTTAGGTCATAACTTTCTTATGTACTTTTTTTTTTCTGCCACTGCATGCAATTCTTGCTGCATTCAGGTGCCAAAAGAAAAATGTACTCTAGATTGGGCTGGGAGAGTTCTCCCTTACACAGCATGTGTATACCTATAGAGGAATGTCATGAAATTAAGGTCAGGCTAGGCCCAATTTTGAAGCAATATATACATACATGAAATGGAAGTATCCGTTGCAATAGCAGTCTGAAGGAGAGGACAGCAGGTTGAATATTATCTCTGTGATTCAGGGAAGTGGCACTTACTCATCTTAGTAGTGGCACTTACTCATCTCTCTGAAGGCATACCTCAACACATACTAAATGTATATGAGAATCATGTAAAAGGGAGCCATATTTGTGTCAAAATATAATGTAGGATGTCTTTCTTATTCTGTGAGTATGTGTTGCTCTCGCAGGTTGATAATAATGCTTTGGCCTATGGCAAGGCAGGACAGAGTCAGGCAGAAAATTCAAGCAGAAATACAGAAGAAGGACAGAGTCAGAAAGACACCAGCAGCATCCCATGGAGCAAGGTGCCACGGCACCACCATTAAGCCATGGGCCACATGGTGATACACAGATGAATAGAAATGGGTTAATTTAAATGTAAGAGCTAACTAGTAATAAGCCCGAGTCATTGACCAAGCATTTAAGCCTCAGAATGGTTGGTCACAAGCTGGTAAGTGGGAGAGAAACCTCCAATTACAAAAATGTAGGTACCCTTAAACCCCAATAAGAGATTTAAAGAAAATTCTTATGGTAAGAAATCAATCTTGTCAAAATTTTCCCTCCTAAGTAATTACACCATGTTTCATAAGTGAGTACTTACAAAACTGTCAGTATACAGCTGGATTTATTTAAATACTTCAGAAAACTATTGTATAAATTAAAACATCCTCAGTTGTTTCTAGACTTGAGTTTTAAAGTTCTAGGTCAGAATCTTTTGTTTGTAGCCACTTCTGTTGTCAACAGCTTGAAAGAAGAAAAATAAGTTCAAATCCTCTGACCTCCAGTCAAGATGGAATAGGCTCACATCTGTGGACCATCACAGAGACCTCAAAGCCTCCCTCCACAATGACACACTTCCTCCAACAAGACCATACCTATTCCAACAAAGTCACACCTGCTAGTAGTGCCACTCTGTTATAAGCTTATGGCGACCAATTACACTTAAACTACCCATTCCATTCCCTGGTCCCCATAAGCTTATAAGAATATCATAATGCAGAGAGTCAAACTTCAACAGTCCCCAAAATCTATCACAGTATCAACAATGTTTTAAAACCCAAAGTTCAAAATTGTAGGCTCAATTTTCTGAGATTCGTGAAATCTCTTAACCATAATTCCCTATAAAATTAAAATAAACAACAGATCTCATGGTTCCAACATATAAGTTTCCTTCCCCCAGCTCATCCCGTTATTCTAACCTCCAACATTGCATCCACTGGGGACACCCCAGCTGAGCAGGCCAGGGCAACAGGTGAACCAACTGAAAATGTTTACCATTCACCCCTCCTCTTTAAAAAAGCAATGGTAGAGAGACAGCCTCTCACTGTCTGTCTCCTGGAGCTGGGGCACAAGGTGCCAATGGAATTGGTTTGAGTGCTGGCGAAGCAGAAATTCCACAACATAACTCCCCATCATTCCTTAAACCAAAGGCTTCAGAATTCAAAGTACCACGGGGGAAATTAGTTCCTGTTGAATGACTCATGTACATCATTAGGGAAACCTGGCTATCATTGGCTGAAGTCTCCATGAACATCGGGGACTAAGGACGTTAGAGAAGATGCACTTTGAAGAACGTGGAGAAACCAAGCTGAGAAGGAGCTGGACGCTTCCTCCCTTCTACGAGACTATAAAGTATCCTATAAAATACCGGGGCCGAATTGTCACAACAGTCCTACAAGATGCAGATCCCGAATGTTACAGCACGGTTCAGACAAGGTGGCCTGGCTGGTGCTATAATGGTGTGGGCTATTGTGGGTTCAATAAGCTTTCTAATTTGATGAAACGGCGCTGCACAGGAAGACATTCACATCTAGTAGTGCAAACTAGGTAAAAAAATTTTAGACTAGAGGGCTCGTAGGCCTTGGTGAGGATATAGCTGCTGTTGTGTTAAGTGGACATAATATGCTTCTCAAATTGTCTCAGAAATATTTGTATCATTGCCCGTAGAAATGGCCACTGTCATCTCTCAGATCACTGAATCTGCTTTTAACAGTTAGTAGCAGCAGTTACTAAAAAGACATAACTGATGGAAGAGGGGAGGCATTACTGTTGAATGCTTAGCTGAAAATAGGACATCTGATTTATTTCTCCAAGATTCAGGGAACATTGTGAAAGGGAGAGCCAGAAAAAAGGGTGAAGTATTGTGGCGCACTGTCCACCTGATGCAATATGGCCATTAAAAACAGTAAGGAAAACGGTCATTGAGTTTTCTTTACCATTGTTACTTGCATCTTCTCAATGTTTGTATCACATTGTCATTCAGTTTGACAATATGCCAATTGAGTGAGGACCATGCTTAATTACATAATTGGGGGGTTGTGCTCAGCTTCATTGCTGCCTACCAAATGTGATGCAACAGCTGTGATAAGAAGGGCACTACTTCCGCATCTCTTAAACAATGCCAGGAAATCTACATACGTGATACATGTTCTTGATGTATTTGAGCTTTGACTTACAGTGGGAATAATGGCCTGCTATTCTGGGCATGCAAAAGCTGCCAGTTTTCGACATGCAAATCTAGTAAGAAACAGCATTTGTGTCATCTATAATACCTATTTATCACAAAAGTGAGAATGTCCAGGGTGGAAAAATTATGCAATAAAAATCTCCATGGTTGATGTGGAGCCAAAATAAAGATGGATATTTTGTTCATCCTTGTAAACTTTTCTTCTTTGCCTTTCTTGCTGTTATGTCTTTATCCCCTTTGGACATTTCCTGAAAAATAATAGGTCTGATCATGACGCAATTCTGTTATTGAAAAAGATAGGGCTAGGTCCTAATCTTCAATATTTGTAAATATAAACCAAGGAAAATCAGGATTTCCTCAGATGTAAAAGTTAAGACAAAATATATTAGAGTAAATCTCCATCCAACACAATGATGTCTTTACAAAAGGAATAGACAGACACAGAGAGATACCATGGAATAATGAGGAGGTAATTGGAGTGAGACAGCTTGAAGTCAAATGCCAAGTATCAAAGTAGGCTAGAGACTATCCTGCCCACAGTTTCAAAAGAAAACCAGTCTTCCTGACTCCTAGATTTCAGTCACTGTGATAGAGTATAATTCTGTTGTTTACTATGGCAGTCCTATGGAATAAATCCACTGATCAGTAAATAGTTGTTTAAGAAAAATTGGGAAAACTTTAGTCTCATGTTAAATCTTCATTTAAAATGTAACAGAATAATAAAAATTCATAATAAATTTGTTGGAGGAAATATAAGAAAGAAAAATAAGGATACCTTATTTCTTAGAAAGTTTTCATAACTAATATAAAATTATATGTATATTGCCTCAAAGATGAAATAAACTCCTTGATAAACATTTTATGATACACATTTAAAAATAAAATAGTAGAATAAATTAATTCTGATTTTGTACGTGTGCCCATATATGGCAGCATCGTTAAAACTGTGTGTCATTTGCCAGACACCATGAGTAAGAAATTTCACATTTCATTTAAATCTCAATTGTTTCTTTTTCATTCCTCACAAACAACAAAAACTACCTTTTAACACACCCGAGCTATGAAAACACTGCTGTGTCAGACAATGCAATCAGTCAAAACTTGTTGCAATGTTGCTAGCTGTTTAACCTTGCCTTAACATTATTGCCTTTCTTACAAATTGGATAAACTAGGTGAATCTGATGAGTGCAGGCACCAATATTGTTTCCATTGTGCAGATGAGGCTACCAAATCACTAAGTGTAGCAACTTGCTGAATGCAGTAGATCTAGTAAAAATAAAGCTAAGGTTTGAACTCAGGTTACCTGAGGTGAATGTTTATGCTTGCACTACATCGTTATTGCTTTCTGGGGTCCTAGAATTTGGAATCATGCATATGGGTATTTTAATATAAAGATGCTAGTTAAAATTGCTTCTTAAAATAAATAGCAATTCCATGGAACTTTTTGTCATTGTGATTCTGTGTGTGGAGTGAGCACAATGAGATTTTCCTAAATTTTGGATCTTAACGAGCCTGGGACATTGCTGTATTATTTCAAGGAAGAATACTTAGTTAAATTCTCCACAGTTTATTCTTGTGTTGCTGCTTTCCCCAAAACGTTCCCAAAGAATACACAATTCTGCTATTTATTTGTAAACAAAACTATCGATAAAATTTCATGGAGCTTTCATTAACTGAGTACAAAAAATAGACCTGGTACCCAGCAAAGCAAATCCTTAGGGACAATGCTGGGAAATCTTAAAGTTTCCCAGGACTTTTGTTTCCATCATTCAAAATTCCAGCTGTGAGCGTCAATCTTGTTCCTAAGCCTGTCAGCATCCTATTCCAGAAGCATTTATCATTTTAAGTTAATATGTCATTCTATCTAGAATGGATAGGAAGACAACATATGTATGTTGTTTGACTGAGTGACTGACTCTAGTCAAGTGGTTACTAGCTCAGGTAATTTTTTTTTTATTATTTTACTAATTTTCAGCCCCCATTCACTGAAAGAGGAAAGGCAGCCATGCCAGCAGAAATATGCATTGAAGAGATCCTTCCTTCTTCACACTTCTAGATATGCCTAGTTTTGATCACGTGTGACTGGAGGAACCCATTTCTCTCCTACTGTTGAGGAAATAGAGCATAAGTCATTTTCCTTTAAAGAGAACCATAAGTGCACAAGCTGTGATACTGAAAAGCCTGGAGAAAGAAAATTCCAAGAATGCTTTTATTTGTCTTTCTTGAGTACAGAGATGCCATTAAATGATATATTTTCTTTCATTCAAGAAGATGAAAAAATATTAAAAGTAATTGTATACTCTAAATATTAAGGTGATTATGTTCTCAATTATTAATATTCATAATGCTGAAGGTTATCTACATGTAATTTAAGTTGTAAATCCATAGTACAACTACTTTTAAAGTTTAACAGATATTTGAAGGAAGCAATAAATAATAAAAAGAACTCTAGGGACTGTTTTATACTAACAACATTCATTAGATAAATGATCAAAGCCTTTTAGAATTTTTCTATGAAATTTTATTTTTTATGTACAGCAGGATCCTTACAATTACTTTTATGTCTCGGGTATATTACGATATCATCAATATTACTGATATCACAAAAATAAATGATATAGTTCAAATCTTTAAAGAAGAAATTTATATTCAGTGTAAAAGCGAACACATCAATTATAATATGGGTATAGCTAGGTGACCTCTAGATGTCTTTCAGTGCTTTAGAGTGCTAAATATAGAAAAACCTCAGATGTCTTACTACATAAAATTAATAAAAACTATATGGATAAAAGCTAAAAAATATATGGGGGAATGAAAACAACTGATAATCGAGAATGGACTGATTTGCATTGTAGCACTGTTTAACTGAGAACTCACATCTTGATGCACAGACATGAAGCAGAAAATTAACTGGGAATTCTTGGGCTTTTGAAATCTCAAAGCCCACTAGTGGCACACTTTTTTTTTTAAAGCAATGCCACACCTCCTAATCCTTACCAAATAGTTCTACTAACTTGGGACCACTTATTCAAATATAAGTGAGCCTCTGGGGGGAGGCATTTTCATTCAAACCAGTATTCCCCCTCTAACCCATGCCACATACCCCTCCTTGCACTCTTTCAAACTATTGACCTCTTTCTTATTAATTGTTGTTACATAGATAATACATTTATATCACTAAATGAAAAAATATTTTTTTAAATAACTTAAAATATTTCAGCAACTCTAAGACTCCAAATTGAGATTTGGTCTCTTAATTTAATTTAGGATTTCACCATTATAGTTACAGGGCATAGAAACCACTGTCTTCTGCAGTAAATAAACTCTCAAATGTAATTCCTAGCTTGCGGCTATGTAGTCAGAAAGAAAAAAAAAGCTGTTGTGAAACTAACTTTTTCATATCAAAATTTAATGTTATTCTCGTGGTTTTTCTCTGTTTGTTTGGGGGTTTTGCTTTTGTTATTGTTGCCATTGTTGATTGATTCTTTCTCCCAAACAGGAGGTAGAGAAAAAGAACTAGAAACCAAGCTGTCCTTTGTTAATCCATTTCAAGAACCCTCTATGGGAGGTGATAAAGCAATGGTGTTTATGGTAATGAAGCCATGGTAGTAACTTTATCAATTGTAGACTTGGGAATTGTTGAGTAGGTTCCATATAGAAAAAGTACTAAATATTTGTTTCAGATTTTTTTTGCAACAAAAAACATAAACCATTCCAAACTAAAATAAATAGACAAAAATCCTCTGGCAGATAAGATTTAATCATATTAAAACATTCTTACTTTTAGAAATAAAATTGTATCTGTTTAAGAGCTGTTGAGATAAATGCATCATGTGTCTCAACAGATGTAGGAAAATGTTCACATTATTTAGAGACTCTCAAAGCAGAAATTGCAAAATAATTCTTTTCTTCATCTCCTTCAGACTCTGGTTCTTATCAGGCTTAAGAAGAATTGAACTTGAGTAATAGTCTAGAAGAGATGTTTCCCAGAAGCTGGTTCCCAGGCCTTCAAAGGTCCCGTTGCTGAAGACTCACTGAGGAAGTGGTAGAGATTAGGATGTTCTGGGGGGAGGGAATCAGAGCTGCACAGAGATAAAGGAAATCAACCAACCATTACCTTTTGTGCCAAACAGACAATGGCGTAACTACTGTGGTTCAAAACAGTCCCTTAAATTCCACTCATTTATGCTGTTCCCATTGGTAAGACCACCAGGAGACCTGTGAACCACTTTGGAACACACACTGAATCCATGGTGCATCTCGGTTAATACTCCCTTCTGCTCAGCTAGAACAATGAAGAACACCAAGCAGTTTAATCTCCGGCAATAATTCCCTTTGTTAGGTTGAGAGGTTTTCCCCTGAATTAGGTTTTAAGATTGGATTTTCAAAATTAGTTAGCTATCCTATGTATTGTAAAGCAGAGAGCCCAGGTTGTATAAGCACACGTAGGTGTGTTTATAATGAAGTCTGTGTGCTGGTTGAGACTGTGTTGTTTGTTATTGGCAATTTTTACTTTATCTGAAGTAAAATCAGTCTTTTATTAGCAAACAATCATAACTTAACTAAACAATTGCTAGGACTCTCAATTTGTTTATAGTATTAGGAATGTAAATAGATCCTGAGAGCTAAACTTGGTCAAAAATCTTTTAAAAGGCTACATTGCATATTATTACCTTATTTAAGTAAATAGTGAAAATGTCAGCTGTTTAAATACAGTGCTATCAAATGCTTATTACAACAAAACATTTATGTCTAGATTGTATATGTGCATAATTTTTTTAAACCTTTAAGAGCTGCATCCACCTATTTGTCCATGCAGAGAAGGATGAATTTGAGGATGGGTATTATTTTCTCTTTTTTGTCATTGACACAATGGCCTACTAAAGTTGACTACTGAAGACAGTGACAGCACCTTAATGCTGGGTAAACACGAAAAATGACCATAAGAGTAGTGCATTATAAATATGAATCAATTAGATTAAAATTAGTTAGAATACAAATTAAGAATATTTTTTTTATCAAATACTAATAAAGGATAGCATTTGAGAAGTAATTTTCAATTTATATAAATCCTGGAAAATTAAATTTTACCTTTTGACAGTTGTTACTTTTCTGTCCTAAAGCTAACTGTGATGGCCATACAATTCTGTAATTACACTAAGAACCACTGTGTACTTCAAATGGGAAAATTACATAATATTAGTATCTAAATAAAGGTGCTTTTTTTTTTTGGTCAGTACAATTCCTTTATATGGCTAGATGGTCCAATATAATATTGTAGAGTATTTTTTTTAAATTAGCTTCAGAACATCCTTTTTTCCTTTATAATAATACAATAGGAAAAGTTATATCATATATTGAAGTATCTATTTAAAATATAACTGTTTTTAAAATGTGCAATGATTTAAGGGACTCCCGAGCATGTGAATGAGTGGGTCTCTGATCCTCTGATTATTCTGGGCTTTATTCCTTTTGTTGGTTTGTCTTGTTAAAAATTGATATGCTGCTTTTTGTTTTATCATATTATATTTTATTTTGCTATTTTTTTTAAAAAGATTTACATTTACCAACTTGTCTATAAAATAGTCATGCTTCTATTAATCTAAAAGGAGCATCATTTCCATTTTAAAACTATTTATATTAAATGTCAGAAACAATAATGTAGGGATCTTATTGAGTTCAAGTGATTACTCAAGAGAATGATAAAAAAATCATATCCATAAAAATCTTGGTAGTAAAAGCTGTTAGTACTTTCTGTATCGAATGATATTTATTTGTACAACAATCTGGTTAGATGTTATGGTTCAAATGGACTTCTATTCTTTATCACTTTGCCTGCATGAGTTATTGATTCACCTTTCCTACTAAAGTCTTGTAAAATAAGGAAACAGAACCCCAAAATGTTAGGCTCATAGATCAGACACAAAGTTTAATCATATTTCATTGGGCAGTCAAAAGCATTTGAGAAATTTCTTAAGCTAGAAACCCAGCACAATCAAATCTTTAAACAATATCTACTTTAATGAGCTAAGACAAAACTTTCAGAAATCAAATAGGCAGAGCCTGGTGGGCCTCTGGCATTGAGGTGCATGGACCAAATGTTTGTGGAAAGTGGTTTCTGAAACAAATTTTAAGAATGTTCACAGTGACCAGAATAGTGGTCAGTCTGAGACCCAGTATTTACTCTGCACTTCAAAGTCTTGGCCTAGTGAGGACAGCAGGGTTCTTCCCCATGCCTTCCCAAATGTCTTGTTTCCTTAACCTAGATTTCCTGTTTCCTAATATAAAAGATGAGGAAGAAAGGGCTTTGAGTCATGTGACCATAATGTGAGAAAGAAGTGGACATGACTGGGTTGTAATGAGATATGAGAGCTATACTGATGAAATTAATACAAAAATATTAAGGCCAGGCATGGTGGTGCATGCCTTTAACCCAAGCTCTGGAGAAGTAGAGGCAATTGGTTCTCTGTGAGTTTGAGGCCAGCCTGGTCTACATAGTGGATTCTAGAACAGCCAGAGTTACATAGTGAGACCTTGCCTCAAAATAAAATAAAATACAAAGATTATTAAAAGCAAAACAACAGCAACAGCAAAAAGAATGGGTATTGGAGACTCTAGAGACCAGGCATTGTTCTAAGCATGCATGTTTTAGAAAAGTGAAAGGTACATAAAATTAAGAGAGACTTTTCCTGTGTTATTTAGATGATATAAAAGCATAAACATTCAGCTGGTTTTGGCTCTCAAAGATGCCAATTGCATAAAGATCAATAGACTATGAACAAATGTACATACAAGAAATTTTTAAAGCTACAAATTACTATTAATAAACAGTAGATAAAAATGTTTACAAGACAATTGTCATATTTTTCCCCATTTGTAATTTGCATTACTTATTCTGTTGACCTGGCTATTTTTCCTTTAAATAATTTTGGACAGATATATGAGAATTGTACACTGTGAGTCTTTGAAGGCAAGAATCCCTTACTTTCTATTTTTTTTTCGCATAGTATAGAATCTCGTGTGGTTAAATGGTTATAATCAGGAAGTGATCGAAATATTATATCAACAACCACATGATTTATTGTCATACAAATGTAACTTTTCTTAGGTTCATATTGCTTTAAAAAGGGAAAACAAAGAGAAAGAAACTTAAAAGAAATACAGTTACTATAAGAAACAAATCAGTTAAGAAAATAGTGAGTGCCAAAATTATTAAGTTTTAGTTGCTAAACTAGGAAAAATTTGACGCTGTTAAATAACGTTTAACTTCCTTCTTTCTCTTTTCATTTCCATTGATTTTTTTTTAAAGGAGGGGCAAATTTTGTAGCCTTAGTGGCCAGGTATTTACTTTGTAGCCTAAGTTGACCATAGACTTACAAAATCCCCTTGCTTTATCCTCCTGAGTGCTGGAATTTCAGGTATAAATATGAATATTGCATTGTACATGGTTTAAATATTGTATCTTTATACAAGTTGATCTTATGAGAAACTGACTTAACCAAACTAGTGGAGACCCATATCAACAGAGAAAGCACCTTCAAGGTAGAATGCTGTGTTAATATTGGTGTTCAGTCGGGCAAGAGTAACACACACCTTCAATCCAGCACTTGGGAGGCAGAGACAGGCAGATCTCTGTGAGTTCGAGACCAGCCTATTCTACAGAGCAGTTCCAGGACAGGCGCCAAAGCTAATGGGAAACTCTGTCTCAAACAAAACAAAACAAAAATATTGGTTGTCAAGAATACCAAGAATAACTAAAAGGCTAATAATGTGTCTTTCCATAGTCTCAGATGTCAACATATCCGTGAAAGTCAATTTTGCAAGTATTTTTTAAGTCCAGTAGTTGAGGCCAATAATTCTTTAATTCAAGTTTGCTGTGACATTCCTGAGAAGATTGTGGTTTACTTGAATTTTTTACATATGTAGGTCTGATAAAATGTTATACTATTGGGGGAAGTGGGGAATGTATCCCACCATTTTATCATAGCAAAATGTGTGTCATTTATTTAATATATATATATTTATATCTTAAGTACATGCATATATGGCATACATATATATTCCTAGAAATGTAATACAACCTACTCAGTCTGCATAACGTTTCTTGTATGTGTCTTCAGGGCTGACCATTTTGGTATTGGATAGCCCATTGATGTGCTGTTTCCTGGGGAAGACTATTTCTCCCCACTCTCTGCCTGCCTTTGTAACGTGCAATTCTTTATGTCTCTGGCGAGGCCTCCTGAGCTTTCCCATGTGCACTCTACCATGCTATTGCTATTATCTTTGATCTGCTCACATTTGGGCAGTTAGGTTGCAGAGGTTTGATGGATGTAGCTTCTGACATTCCTGGGAGAAACGATCTCACAGGAAACCCCTTGGTTTTCTGGCTCTGCTCCCTCTTCCCTGACCATCCCCTAGCCTTTGGAATGGGCATTGTATTGTAGATGTATCATTATGACTGGGCTTCGCAACACTAGGTTTTGATGTTTTTCTGTAATGGTCTATTTCTACTGCAAAGGAAAGTTTCCTTGGTGAAGGATAAAGACTATACTTATATGTGGATATAAGGGCAAATACTTAGTATGCCAATGCATATCAGCCTTTGAACACAAACGTCAGAATATTGATTGGACAAAGGATCCATATTCTACAACAACATTCTCTAAATTCTTTTTGATGAGTGTTAACATGACGAGTCAAATGCTTACAAAAGTATTTTTTTAAAGATTTATTTATTATATATTTAGCATTCCTTCCATGTATACCTGCAGGCCAGAAGGGGGCACCAGATCTCATTATAGATGGCTGTGAGCCATCATGTGGTTGCTGGGAGTTGAACCCAGGACCTCTGGAAGAGCAGTCAGTGCTCTTAACCGCTGAGCCAACTCTCCAGCCCAAGAACCTTCTGTTAATCAGGGGTGGGGTAGGAATTAGGGATAACACCCATGGGAAATCATAGCACAAGCCTGCCTTCCATTGTGGGTGTCTGAGGCAGGGTCTAAGCTCCCTACACAGGCAGGCAAGCAGAGAACTTAACATAAGAACTCCTCTTCAGTGGTACTGCCTACATTCTGGCTGAGGAAAACAGGATGGATCCTATAAAGACCCATCACAACTGTCTGTGAGAAAACAGCCTGAGTCGGAACACAGGCTAGAGAATCCAGGCAAGGCTGAAGCTTCTCCCAGTAGTCTGGAAAGAATCTCATAATATCACTGAGGTAGAGAGCCTCCAGAACGCCCACCTTGGTTGGAATGTGAATTCCGCCCCTAACATGACACGAAGATTTATCCCCATTCCTTGCTACAGACAACGGGCAACTGGACAGTTCAGTGCTGAATGAAGCTCTTATTTAACAGTGTGGGAGGGATGTTTGATGAAATCTTTGTGAATTGCCTTGCTTTGCAGTGTCTGTCTCTTCGCCACGTTTTATCATCCAGCTCACCAGTTAGATTTTATTTCACAACATTGTCTAACATTTCTGAGTTTAAGGTAGGATTGCAATCTATAAAAAATGCCACCAATTTGTACCATGTCAAAATATGATTCTAGTATTAGAAACGTGTCACTGAAAACAGGCCACAGTTTGGCAATTACTGAACCTTGACATAGACCTGAGGATGAGGTTTGGGTGGCTGGAAATCAGAGTGCCATGTCAACCGTGCCCGTCTCCTCCTCGGTCCACTCCTTCAGACTCCTCTGGCCATTTCCAGGAGGGGTGAATCTCTGGGTTAAACCTGATGGCAATAGAAAGAGCAACTCTGAAGTCAGTCCTCTCCTGATCTGCCCTCTGGGGAACTGCCGCCTGGTGTAGGAGGGAAATGGGAATAAGGAGCTGGAGTTGTGCTTTCTGGTCAGTGTGGGAAAACAGCTGAAGAGAAAACTTAGCAAAGGAAAGATCTGGGCTTAGAGTCTCAGTGACTTTAGACCATGGTCAGCTGTGTCAACCTTCTTCTCTTGGGCCACCAGCCAGCTCCCAAATCATGACATAGAAACTTCTTGTTGGTTTTGAAAGTTCGGCCTTAGCTTAGCTCTTTTCTGGCTAGCTCTTTTAACTTAAATTAACCTGTTTCTCTTTATCTACCTGTTGCCTCGGGGCTTTTTACCTTCTTTCTGTATATCTTACTTTCACTGCTTCTCATGTCTGCCAGATGGTGGGGTGCCTGACTTCGGGCTCCAGGTGTCTCCCTTGTTCTCCTCTTCCTCTCCTTTCCTCTTTCTTTTTCGAGCCTAGAGGTCTCTTATTTATTCTCCTGCTAGCCCCGCCTATCCTTTCCGATGCCTAGCTATTGGCTGTTAGACCAATCGGGTGCCTTAGGCAGGCAAGGTGAAACAAAAGCAACACATCTTTACATCATAAAACAAGTACATAAACAAAAGTAACACACCTTTACACAGTTAAAGTAATATTCTGCTGCATAAACAAATGTAACACACCTTCACATAGTTAAATATTTTGCAACATAAACAAATGTAACACACCTTTACACAATTAAATATTCTGCAGCATAAACAAAAGTAACACACCTTTACACAGTTAAAGTAATATTCTGCNAAGGGGGCACCAGATCTCATTATAGATGGCTGTGAGCCACCATATGGTTGCTGGGAGTTGAACTCAGGACCTCTGGAAGAGCAGTCAGTGCTCTTAACCACTGAGCCATCTCTCCAGCCCTTACAAAAGTATTTTTAATTTCAATACACATGTACCTACCTGAAATCATGTATTAAACCCTTTATTTCTGCCAGTTCCAAATACAAAGCAATATTCTACAAGCATTTGTGTATTAAATTTATACACAAATACACACAAACATATGCACCCATATATGTACTATATATACATTTACATACATATATATATGCATACACAGTACATACATATGCACACATACATTCACAATACATCCCCCAAATTTAAAGCAAATTAGACAAACAAAATAAGTTTTTATTTATTCCTTCCATAGATATATTAAATGCATCATTGTAAAAAAGCAACTTTATTGCTCTATGTGCTAGTTTTACAAAATTGACTTGTCATAATTTATAAAATTAAAGATTTAGCTCCTTGATTAGTAAGGAAGTGTTTCTACATAAAATAGCAATTTTCAAGTCTATGGCATTTTATGTATTTCATTGAGAGATACATTTGTTTACAATTTTACTACCCTATTAAATGTCATATACTCTACATTTATTGCTATAATCATCACTAACATTATTCTAATTTACAAATGGTAACAAGATAAAATAATAACATCCCTAGTTGTTAAAGGTTAAATATTTTATTCCTCACTTGTTCATCTACACAATTTCTTTATAAAAACAATGCAACAATCACCCCCATTAAACATTTATTTCCTGTAAGTTATCTTCAATTGCTGCCATGCTCACTCATGACAACTTCTAATTAATTTTAAATGCCACTTTATAGCTATTGTCCAGAAAGTATGGATGAATACGTGACATGCTTTCATTGTATTAAGAGTGGTCTATGTAAACTCTCAAATTAAATTTACACTGCAGTCAAAACTCATTTGATGTTTGCATTTTCTATTTTGTAGACAAGATAGTCTCAAAAGGCAGAGGAGGCTAAAGATGTGTTGGATAACTCTATAAGTGCAGTCTCAAGGCTCTTGTCATCTTAGCTATCTAAATTACTTCAACGAGACTCAAGAGAATTTAAAGGGGAGAAATTACATGACAAACAATTATATTCTAACACTCTATTTATAACAATGCCCTTTCAGATTATTGTTCCTGTAGACTGACACATCCCTGTAATCCCAGGGATGAATCAGGGGACTTGGAGTGAGATCATGCACAGCTTGTAGGCAAAGAAAAAAAATATGAACGAAGAGCTGACATTCAGGAAATATAGAGGGACTGAAGTATAAATTCAGCTGGGATGAGCTTAATATATCAATGTCAATAACAACGGTGAACACATCACAAGAATACATGCATATTAATTGAAAATAATTCAGATTAAATCACTGCTGTTTGACATTTTGAGATAGGCACTTTATCTTTTCAAGAAAAAGAACACTATAAAATCTTTAATCTGAAAACACATCTTAATTGCATGTTAGCACCTCCTAATTGCTTCCATATTATATTAAACATTTCGCTAATTACTAGCCTGATCATGGTGTAAATAGCTTGAGGCAAGAGCTCACATTTAGCGGAAGAGTACCAGACACAGGAGGGCCAGAAGCAAGTTCAGCACTCAGTGGATTCATGTACTTGTGTCTTCTTCAGGGGCCACCAACCTTTAATTCAGATCGCTGGTGAATAGAGAGACAAAGAGGCTGTGCAAAGTTGAGGTGCATTTCATGCAGCTGCCAACTTTTATCTTAATATTACTGATAATTCAGACATGGCATGTGAATTTGACTTTAAGATAAAAATGGGCTCACGATAGCATAACATTACATGTGATGATATTTATTTATTTTCATGACTATTATTATTGTGATGCTGATAGCTGAATCCATGGCCTTGCTTTAGCTTGAGAAATTATTCTACAATGAGCTATATCCCCAGTCCTGGATGGGAGTTTTCCTTGATCTGGAGATTTCTTTAGGATAAAGTATAGGTAAATAACTCTTTTTTATGAGGGATTTTGACCTTAACATGTATGAAAAGTTTTGTATCCATCAGTGGTCTACCTATTCATCTTTTCATTGTTAATTTATATCAATGCAAGAATTTAATATTTCCTGGAGGTATTGAATAATATAGAATGCCTAAAACATCTGTGGCCATAGGATTAATGCTTCCTTGGCAATGAATAATTAACCAGAATAGGGACTTAAATTTATCAGCAAAATATATGCAAAAAATAATATGGCTCAGTGGTAATAAAGAGGTGGCCTTTAATTTTTATCACATTTTATTGAATTCCTTAGTGTTTTGTGTGGTGGGGTTTTGCATGTACCATGGTACATGTATGGAGGTCAAAGGACAGAATTTTCATAGTTCGTTCTCTCTTTTCCCTATGTGAGCACAAGCAAGGATCTGTCACCCTTGGCAGCAAGCACCCTTACATGTTGATCTATCTTGCCAGCCTTAAAGTGGTGTTTTGCCTTAGGATAGTTAACAAAGACTTGCTGTGGGACAATGGCCTATACCCTATCACTTGTATTTTTATAAAACACTGATTGGCTAGCAGCCAGGCAGGAAGTGTAGCCAGGGTGACCAGGCAGGAAGTAGAGGCAGGGAGATGAGAATAGGAAAATTCTGGGAAGAGAAAAAAGCTCAGTCTGCAGTTGTGACCCAACTGCAGAGGAAGTAAGATGAGAATGCCTCACTGATAAAGGTGCCAAGCCACATGGGTAACAGACAAGAATTATGGGCTAATATAAGTTATAAAAGTTACTAAGAAGCCTGAGCTAATAGGCCAATTTATGATTAATGTAGACTTCTGTGTGTTTTCTTTGGGACTGAATGGCTACGGGACCAGGCAGGACAGAAACTTTTGTCAGCAAAGGCGTTCTTCATTTATGCTTTCTTTTCTTTGTTCTCTTCTTTTTCTTCAAAATAATGCTAAGCGTTTTTTCAAGATTTTAGGAAATTAAGGTAAAGTTTCCATAACATTTTTTTTTCAGGGAGAAATTTAACAAAATATGATAAAATGTTGAAAATGTTTCAAGCTCTTCAAAATACTCCCTTTTGGACGGATAACATATGTAGGACAAAGAATCTGGGCTTAGGGGAGAAAAGGAGAAAGAAAAAGAGGCACCAAGAAGATGGCAGGGACTGACCCATCAGCCAGACATGGAGGAAACATGAAAGTAGGACATACAGAATGAAAGAAAGATAAAAGCTACCCACCCAAATGTATATAAATAGAAAAGATTAAATTAAGTTAAAAGAGCTAGTGGGACATACCTGTGATAAGGCTGAACATTCATAGTTAAAGTCTCCATCTCTTTATTTGGGAACTGATTGGTGGCCCAAAGAAAATTCCAACTACATGCTCTTATCTATGGGTATAATGATAAGTCACTAGGAGTTCATTTGTTTGTTTAATACTATGTCACTTTAGCAGGATAATAATGATACATTTTCCCCAGGAGACTATGACCTGTCTAGCTCTATGTTCTTGGCCAAATAAGGGTGTAAAGTGTTGTTTGCATATTGTGGAGTAGGATTTAAACTTAGTAAGAAAATGCTTGTTTATTCCCATGGCAATTGTGTTAATCTTTCACCATTCCACCAGTGGACTTGTCTTGCAAAGTCAGTCACTTCCGCAGCTCTCAGATTTCACTGCTGGGTAAACTGATGATACTCTTTTCCTATGGTGACATGCATGGCGCTCCCCATCACTTTGAAAGATAGACAATAAGGATAAAGCTTCTAGGTTAATAGCAACTGGATTCCTCCACATTCTATGACCAAAATATGTGGTTTCTTAAGCAGTAAGATTTTTACTATTCAAGTCAGGTGGTGGTGGTGAACAACTTTAATCCCCGCAATTGGGAAGCAGAGGCAGGTGGATCTTTGTGAGATTGTGGCCAACCTGGTCTACAGAACTAGTTCTGGGACAGTTAGGGCTGTTACACAGAGAAACTCAGTTTCAAAAAATAAAAAAAAAAAGATTAAAAAGGTTTTACTATTTAACTATTTAATGCTGGAAAGTAACAAAGATCATTGGCAATAATTTGTATATTTGGGCATCCTTGAGCAACAACTCAAATACGTTATAGGCACAGGGATTGCTAAGATTAATATTGTTAAAATTGTCATCCTACCCAAAGCAATCTCAAAATTCAACACAGCCCTCATCAAAATTCTATAGAAAGTAAAAATAATGTCAATATATATGGAAACACAAATGATCAGAGGATGGTGAAAATAATTCTGGTATATGAGAAAAATCTGCTAGAAGCATTACTATCTCACATTTCAAAGTATCCTACAGAGTTATAATTATAAAAACAGCATGATTCTAGCATAAAAGGACATAGTAATTAATGGATCAATGGAAAGAATTGAGGAACCACATACAAACCCACGCTCCTTCAGCCTCCTGATTTTTGACAAAAAGGCTCACAAAAAAAACATTGGATTGAAGAGGCAGCAACTTCAACAAGTAGTGATGCTCAACTTAAATACCTACATACAGAATAATGAAACTAGACTCTTGTATTTCACCTTGCCCACAACTTAACTTTAAATGAATTATGGACCTTAACACATACACGATACCCTGACTCTCTTGGAGAAGAAAGTTGTGAACTCTCCTGTTGGCACAGAGAATGACTTTCTGTATAAGACACCTATAGGTCAGGCTTTAAGACCAATAACTGATAGAGGGGCAATTACATTTATACTTTAAGGCAAGTTTGGTTGGAGGTTAGCTCTGTTTTAGACTTTCCTGGAGGTATGCTGATATATGAAGGAACTTAGTTTTTTGTCTAAAATCAAAATGTGCTTGGCAAGCCCAGGTATGGCCAAGGGCCAGACCCTTGGGAAAACTGGTTCAAGATCCTGGGAACTTCCCTCCCAAAATGCAGTGGTTACCAGTCCCAAGGCTACTGAGCAGTCAGGTCTGTGAGACACTTGAGATATCCTGTGTTCCCTTCGTGCAATATTTCCTGATGAGGTTCCTGTTGTCCTCATCTCATTGTATGATAGCTTTTATTCTTGACTCTGTCCCATTTTCACCCCTTTAAACTTTATATAAAATGCCATTCTTAATAAATTTGATTGGCAGAAGATTGACTTACAAGATCTCTTTCTCCCAGCTTTCCTGTCTTCTTTGTTTTACTCATCCCCAGTCCTCCATCTGTCATTGCTGGTCTAGGTCAAAGGTTATTTTCCTTTGGATTCCCTTTCCATAGTGTCAACTGCTGAGACCTACTTGGGATCCCAGTGACCACACCCGTTTGGGAAGCGGACTTGTATCTCGCACAGCCATCATCAGAGAAGTTTCCTCTTGCAGTAGATGGGAACAAGTAAAGAGAGCCACAACTGAACAATGTAAAGAGAATGAGAGACCTTGAAATACTTTGTCCTAAATGTGATGATGTCTCCATCAAACTTCTTCATTTAGTGCTCAGGGAACTTTGAAGAAGAGAAAGCAGAATAACTGTAATATCCATTGGTGATGGATGCCAGCATGGAACAAGGCCTTCTAGATATGACAGAACCGACCCACACATGAACTCACAGAGACTGTGACAGCACATAGAGGGCCTGCACAAGTCCAAACCAGATGAAGTCCCTACACGTAGGGGGAATTAGACATCCATAATGAATTTTTTTTGGAAATGTGGGTATAGTTTTCCAGGCTACTTCCTGGTGATTGGGGGCACTGATAATCTTATGGGAACCTAAAAGAATATCAATAAGCTATGCTTAATGTTGGTATTTTGTGTCTAGAATTACTTCCCAAGATCTCTTAGGTTTTCTGTGGATGCAGTTGTCTACATGTTGGGCACCATTGTTTGACAAATGTTTCTTTCCCACCCGGTTCTTCAGTCATTCAGTCCCATTGAAACACACGGAGGTCTACATTAATTACAAACTGATTGGTCTATTAGCTTAGGCTTCTTATTAACTCTCACAACTTATATTAGCCCATAATTATTGTCTGTGTTAGCCACGTGGCTTGGTAGATTTTTCTGTGAGGCAGTCTCATCCTGCTTCCTCTATATCTGGATGATGACTGCAGAATGACTCTTTCCTCTTCTCAGAATTCTCCTGTTCCCACATCTACTTCCTGCCTGGTTTCTCTGCCTATACTTTTTGCTTAGCTACTGTCCAATCAGAGTTTTATTAGACAAGTACAAGAAACAAATCTTTGCAGGGTAAAACCATTGTCCCTCAACATGTGTGCATGTTTGTGTGTGTTTCTCTGAGTGTATGTTCATATTTGTGTGTGTGTTTCTCTGAGTGTGTGAGAGTTCTTCTTGTGCTCTTTCTTAGTTTTGTTTTCCCTGCTTGCTTTGTTCTATTATGGTATGTTTGTTTATTTTTATTTGCTTTTTTTCCTGAGGAGAGAAAGAAAGAAGGAATGGGGTTGGATGGTCAAGGAGAATGGGAGAATCTGTGAGGGCACAAGGGAGGGGAAAATCTTTGTCAGAATATATTGTATTACTAAAAATAGATTTTCAATATGAAAATTAAGAAAAAGTGAGATGTAAATGACAAGAAAGAGGTGACTTTTTTTTTTTAAAAAAAATAAGGCCATCAAAAGATTAGTGTGCTTTATATTAGGAAGAGGCAGTTAGTCTGCAGTCTGGGGAGGGCTGGAGAATGGCACACGTGTGTTCTTTATTACATGGTAACCCGGAGAGATCTGCAATCACTTATAAGAACAAGCACTTCACTGCACATCCCAGAATGAAATTTTTTGTTTGAATTCATCTAGATAATTTTAATAAAATAATGTACTAAAAAAGTTTATTTTCTTTAAAATTCATATTACTTGTTTTTCTAAAAAATACTTACTCATTGACTTCTGTGGTAATTAAAAATGGCATAACACATTATTTACTGCTTAAATCCTGCAGATTTCCAAAGAGGATATAAAAAAATATATATACAATAACAAGACAATGAATTTGAAGAAACAATGGAAATTTAAATAGCACAGACAAATGTAAAAGTAGTTATACTTCATGGAAACTAATATTGAAGCTATTTGGACAACTAGAAGTTGAATTTCTTGACTCCTGAGTCAAAAAGGATGATGATGGGTTATGAAGCACTCATTTGGTCAAAAGAGAGTGTGCCTTTTTATTTAGATGTACAAATCAAAACCTAAACACAGGTTTTTGAAACTGTTTTAATGATTTTACTTATTTTATTATTTTGGAATAAATTTCACATAGGGATTAATTGCATGAATCATAATTAAAAGATAAGAAATTATATATAGCATACTGCCTCTTTTCTTCTAGTCTTTGTTTTTATTTTAATACTTAATGTAGAAATCTTTCATATTTCCAACAGAGATCCTAGATGCAAGTTGTAGCGTAATTTTAAAATCAAATTATTATACACAATCCTATAAAGGTAATTTTGTGGAAAGCCATGATAATAAGATATGGATTTTTTAGCTTTCTGATGTTGTACTATAATGACTAGGGTGTAGATAGCAAATAATTATATCTCATAAAAATGGATACAAAGACAGAAGTGAAATAATTTAGACATTTTTTCTGTGAACAAAAGACTTTTTCCTGAGCATATTATAAAACTTTTGTTAGATATTAAAAGTATGATAAAACTTACTCATTACAGGCTTAATATTTGCACTTTCTTCTGAGTTAACACATTCATATCAATTACTATAAAGTGGGTAAAATAGCTTTTATAACCTTTGTATAACACCAAAACTTTAATATGATTTTAAATGCTTAAAGGAAATCAACATCTTGAAATATTTTTTTTTTTAAGTTTGGGCTTTTACATTCATCGCCCAGGACTTTTGTGTGTGTGTGTGTTTGATTGGGTGAGAAATCTTGGACATGGAGGAATCAGGTAGTTTGATGTAATTGGTCCCCATAATCTGACAGGGAATGGCACCATTAGGAGGTGTGACTTTGTTGGAGTGGGTATGACTTTGTTGGAGAAAGTCTGTTACTGTGGGGGCAGGCTTTGAGGTTTCCTATGCTCAGGACTGCCCAGTGTCTCAGTAGACTTCCTGTTGCTTGCAAGATGTGGGACTCTCAGCTACTACTCCAGCACCACATCTGCCTCAACACCACCACCCTGGGGTCCTAATGGTATAATGACAATAGGCTGAAGCTCTGAAACTGAAAGTGAGCCACCCCAATTAAATGTTTTCCTTATGACCTGTGTTAGTCATGATGTCTCTTCACGGCAATAGAAACCTTAACTAAGGCAAGGAATGAAATAAAGTGAGGAATTTGTTGTTGTTTTTGTTGTTGTTATTTTTTCAAGGCAGGGTTTCTCTGTAGCTTCCATCTTGAGTTTTTGACGTTTTCTGAGAGAGGATATTCAAAGGATGTGGTATGCTGTAACAGTGTGTGGGCACCAACCTCTTCTCACCAGGAATTCTATGAATCAGCTTGCTAGTCATGCTGACTAGCCTTCCCGAACTTCATTTTCCCTGTCTGAAAGTGAATAAATACTGACATTAACATATGGCATTCATAGATCTGAGGAGAACTAAGTAGGTTGATCAGTTTCTGAAGCATGATCAGGGCTGGAGGATATCTTCCCAAGTGATTCTCTCAACTGCTTTGTAAAAGGCTTGATGGGTTTCGTCCTCAACACAAGGGGTTGCTAGAATACCCTTGGAGCCCCGCTTCTGTTTTCTCCAAGGACAGAGAAAGCATGAAACCGAGGAAAGCCCCAGCCTCCATTGTTCTGCCTGTGACAGACTTTGAAATAGGTGTGCTAACTTTGCCTTCTTCTGACCTTTAGATGAGAATCTCAATTGTCCATACATATGAAGGCCAGAGGAATCAGTCTCCCTTCATGGAGGGAGCAGTGTCAAAAATGTTTTGGAAATAATTTTAAACCATAGCAATATACCCATACACTCTCTAATCACAATTGCAATTATTTTGAAGAAAATTCCAGACCAGCACACCAATCTCTGTGTGCTCAAATATGAACCCCTATAAGATAACAGTTTAATAAAAATAAAATCACAGCATAATTCTTGTGTCAAAACAAATCAAAGCGAAAAATCTTTTCATTATAACCAAATAGCCAATGGTCAAGTTTTTTAATCATTATTTATTCTACAGTTGGTTGAGTTTAAATTAGAATGCAAATAAGGAGCGCCTCTTGCACCAAACACTTTCAAGGTATTTAAGAACTTACTTTGAACATCCAGTTCAAAATATACTTACAACCAAACATAGCTATGAGATGGATCACTTCATAAGTGGCCCTTCGATGATACTTACTATTCCTTTCACAAGGACAGCTACTAAGTAATGTCACAGATTTTCCTACCTTTGGATCTGAAATTTGCGTGACTGCTTTGGCTGCATTCCCAATAAGTCACATGCGCCTATTCTAGTAGCATGCAGAAACACAATAGGGGGATGCTGACCATTAACTGTCCAGAGTCTGTTTGGCCCAAAGATCGTTTGTACATCTGGTACACAGCAATGCAACTCTGACTTTTAGTTTTTGTTTTGTTTTGCCTTTAAACACTGAAACTATTCTTGAAGCACCATCAAAAGGACAAACATTATCTAGAGGCTGCAAAATAGACAAATAAAATACAGCTTTTGTGCATCAGAAACAACTGGTTTCATTCATTTAAATAGAATTTTGTTTTATATTCACCTTATTATGTTTGAGTACAAAAAATTTGACTGCAGATTCAGAATAAATGACTTGGTTAAATGTAGATAATTGAAATAAGATAAGTATCTACAATTAATTTATTAAATATCTGTTTTATATTTCATTTTACAATCGATATTTGTATTATTTCATTAGTAAGTTTAATTTATATATGTTTCTAATAGTAAGACAGTAATATAGCATATTAAGTTTTCTCTATAGCTTATTTTTTACTCCTATTTTGACTCAAGTATTTTCAGTTTTTCAAACATAATTTTGTATGTCTATTTGTAATAGTGGGAGTGTTTGTAAGTACAATTATAGCTAGCCTGGCATAAATAATATTCTAAATGTTCAACATTAAGATCGGAAAAGTTAGTAGGCAACTGTACCATAACTACCTATGGATGCAAATTTATTCAAATGCTGAGTATCTTTACTAAACATAACAGTTTACCTAGAAAGTATCCTAAGTATTTCACATTCATTATAGATAGTTGATTATTCTTCTAACAAGGATTTCCAACATTTTCTGTAAAATATTAAATATATTTCTGATATTGTATTTACAACATATGTTTTGTATTGACACATGAATATATTGTCTCATTATTTATTACAATGTGAGGTTGCAAATATTATGAAAATCTTTTTCTTTGTCTAGCTTCTTTTTACTGTTACTCAGTGACTTTCAAGATTATCATCACTAGTAAGTTCAAATTCCTGTTGAACTTCATTTCACAAGACACAGCCATTATAGTAAGAAATATTTACAAACAAACATTTTGTTGGCTGCTACGATTAAATTTTGAGGACAGTCAACTCTGCTATCACAGCCAATTTTTAATGCTTACTATAAATCTTCTCTCTCCTATTTACTTTATTCCTTTTTTTGTAAAGAAATTCCAAACTACCAGAAGATAGTTTCCTTAAGAATGTTGTCTCAGGTATGGTCAGAATATTAATTAAGCCCATCAATTCCTGTCGAGTAGTAACAATGTCATAAGCTGAATGGAGCCTCTGACCTGTGAAAGATCTATTCATGGGCCTCAGTCTGCTCAAACACGTCTCTAACAAGTGAGCATAAACCTTTTTCACAGTTGCATTAAATGTTTCAGCTGTGTGTTTCGTGATTGGTTTCTGCATCCTTAACCATACTGCTTTTCTTCCTCTGTGGGGGAAGATTTCATTGCATGACATATTTAAATGCTTCCGCCTTTCTGCCTGCTTTACTGTGGTTCCTGTGGGACTTCCCACTGTATTTGCATGTAAGTGGAGGACTTTTATAAAAGAATTAAGTTTACTCAGATTAAATCTTCTGGGGTGTACAAAGTAATTTTTAAACAATTAGCAATAACTTAAAAGCATGGGCTCCAACTAGATGAAAGGTATATGGTTTTCATTTAAATATAGTCATTAATTGGTATAGTTTTCCCAGTTGTGTATGTGTTTTTTAAATTACCTTTGACGTAAAAAAGTAACCTTAATGTGCTCCTCCTGACTTCATGCAACACATTGCTGCACTAAAATTTATCCTGATTCAGGTAGTAAAAGCTAGTACACATTGTCATTGTATGAAAATGATATCTGGATAAAGTTAGGGTGGTAAAACCCTTTTTTAAAAATTCTGTTGTGGAACTGGCTAAGAGATCCACAGTTATTAAATTTCGGATATTTCAAGTTAAAAGTAATTCTGATCTTCATTAGATTCAATTAACTATTATTTTGTATAATGGAAAGGTAAAAGTCTTATCTAGTCTCAAAATTATGCACAAATTGATTAAAATTATTACTTGTCTTTGAATAGTTGGAAAAGAGACATGAAAAACATATGTAACACCTCTTAGTGTCTGTATAAACATACAGATGCAGATAGGCACTTTTCTTTATGTGAATTCACAGCCTTGGAGACAAAAGCAAAGACGTTTTCATTCTTTTTCAAGAAATTTATAATTTCATAGATTGGTAATTTGGTAATATTATTCAAAGGGAAGACAAAAGATAGTACCTAAAATCTAAAATCTGTCACTAAATGTTTTACTATGATGACTCCATTCTCTAGAATTTTAAATAAAGCCATATTTTATTTTTAGTATGTTTTGTTTCTTTTCTTTTAAAATATGGCCAATCTGTTAAAGTACATTCTGAAATGAAATGGATCTGGGAAGATACAAAGAAGCATAAAGCATTGTTCAACTATGTTCATAGCAGCATTATTTGTAATAGCCAGAACCTGGAAACAACCTAGATGTCCTTCAATGGAAGAATGGACGAAGAAAGTGTGGAATTTATACACATTAGAATACTACTCAGCGGTAAAAAACAATGACTTCTCGAATTTTGCATGCAAATGGATGGAAATAGAAAACACTATCCTGAGTGAGGTAACCCAGACCCAAAAAGATGAACATGGGATGTACTCACTCATAATTGGTTTCTAGAGATAAATAAAGGTCAGTGAGTCTATAATTTGATCTCCTAAAGAAGCTAAATAAGAAGGTGATCCCAAAGAAAAACATATAGCTATCCTCCTGATTATGGGAAGTAGACAAGATTGCCGGGCAAAAAATGGGATCTTGGGGGTGGGGTGTGAGGGAGGTAAGGGGAGATGGGGAGAGAAAAGTGAGAAGGGGAGG
>NW_026067975.1:7007875-7033659 GCF_014885135.2 Alexandromys fortis | reverse complement strand
TTAAAAATAAAAAATTATATTAAAAAAACATAAAAAAAGAAAAAAAAGAAATATATAAAATATTGAAAAATGTAGCTCAAAGCTGCAGTTCTTCAAAAGTTGTCCAAACTCATCCAATTTTAGTCAAAATTATATGCAGTAATTTTGGCTACAAAGTGCACACTGCTAAAACAAAAACATTGTGTTATTAGAGTTGAATATAAAGATTTGTTCTACTAAAAGATACAACTTCACTGACACATAATTGCCTAAGGAAGAATGAATCTATAGCCATTACTGGAGGAAGAAACAAAACTAAAGATGAACTCAATAAACAGAGGTACTGGGTTGGCTACATACTCTTTTATGCACATAAAAAAGAACATTATTTAAAATGTGTTTTTCTGTTTTGGTAAGAGTAATTTTGTATCCTTATGAACTTCAGGACATTTTGGTTGAAAAGTGGTTCTATTAATAAAGACAATATGATACATTTACACAATGGAGTATTACTCAGCTGTTAAAAATAACATCATAAAATTTGTAGGCAAATGGATGGAACCATAAAAAAAAATCCTGATTGAGCTACCCAGACTCAGAAAACAAATATGGTAGATGCTCACTTAAAAGTGGAATTAGCTATAAAGTAGAGGATAACCATGCTGCAATCCACAAACCCAGAGAGACTATGTAATAAGGAAGGGTCAAGGTGAGACCCAAGGATTTCTCTGGGAAAGAAAATAGAATAGATTTCATGGGTGAACTTGGGACAGGTAAAGAGGAGAACAGAAAATATCAGATGAGGGGGATGGTGGGAGAGAGTACTGAGAGAGATGACTAGAATCAGGGGTATTTTGGGGGCAAAGTAAAAACCCAGAAACTCCCAGAAATCTATGAAGGTGACCCTAGTGAAGACTCATAGTAATGGAGGATACAGAGCCAGAACTGGACATCTTCTACCACCAGGCAAGGCTTCCAAGGAAGGGATTGGGACCCCAGACCTTCAAAACCTTTGACCTACAATTTGTCCTGCTTGCAAGATATGCTGGGGTAAAGGCGGCACAGAACTTGTGAGAGTAACCAGCTAATAATGACTGGACCAACTTGAGAACCATGAGAGGGAACCCATGCCTGACACTGCCTGAAGGGCCAGGAACTAGAGGATGGATAGCCCAGAGACCTTGGATAGACCCAAATATGAATGGGAAAAATAGCCAGTAAAATGATAATGTGCTATAATTCTAGACCAGAGCTTAGTTCAGTCATCATCAGAGAGGCTTCATCAAAATTGATTTGTCCAGAAGCAGAGACCCACAGTCAAATATTAAGCTGAGCTCAGGGAATCCTGAAGAAGAGGGGGAAGGATTGTAGGAGCTGGAGGGGTCAAAAATATTCCATCAAGATCATCAAGAAAACATCCCACAGAAGCAACTAAGCAGGGCTTATAGTGGCTCAGAGAGACTGAGATGACAACCAAGGAATCTGTATGGGTCTGACCTAGGTCCTCAGCATACATGTTGTTGTATAGATTGGTGTTTTTACGGGACACCTAGCAGTGGGAGCAGGGAGTGTCTTTGACTCTTTTGCTTGCATTTTGGAATTGCCTAGTTTTATTGTAACTTGATATGCCTTGCTTGGTTGATATCTCTGAGAGCCTGTCCTTTTCTGAAGGAAAAGGAGGAGTGGATCTGGGGGAGAGGGGAGAAGGGCTGGAAGTAGAGGAGGCAGGGGAAACGACAGTCAGGATGTAATAAAGAAAATTTTTTTAAGTGGTTCTGTTAATACTTTAGTCAAAAGTTACTTTATCTCACCACATAGGAGATTCTACAGAAATAGAATGAAAATGTATGCTGTAAGGGGTAGCAGAGAAGGGAAGGATATAACCGAGTTGAAAACAATGGCATAGTAAAATAAACAACTCAGGAAGGTAAAATACTAGATTCCCATGCAATTAGCTTTATATACTCTGGGTGCATTGCAAAATCACTATTTTCTGAATATAGATATAAATTTCACTGACAAAAAACTCCCTACTGAACAATATTATAAATCCATCATAAGAAACAAGAAACAGAATGAACCTGCAACCATCATTGAAGGAAGAGAGAAAGCCAAAGGTAGAGGCATGTCTCACTTCACAGAGTGTAATAAAGAGAGAGCTGAAAACTTCTGTCTCACCTTCCCTAACCAATAATCTTTGTGTCAAAACAAAACAAAACACATGAAGACCAGTTTATTGCCCAAATATTCTTGGATGTATTATCTTCACCTTGAGTATGGTTATTTACCAAGGGCTACTTTGTTAGAGAAAACTGTCTCTTCCTCTCTAGCACTTAGCAACTGACACTATCTCCATGGTTTAGGGTGGAGTTGGATCCCTAATTGATCTTCCATGCAGGAATTTTGTCTGTACTGGGTTTATCAGGTGGTTCTTGTTGGGGAGTTTGTCATATCATATGATTCTTAGCAGGGATCTGTATGGTGGTTCTTGTTGCAAATATGTTAATTGTTCCAAGCTGGGTTTTGCCATGAGGTTGTTACTACATGCCTGCCATATGGGTCTAGGTGTGGGTTTGAGCAGTTCCTGCTGGGCATGTACCATCTTCTTCCTTCAGTAGTTCTGTTGGGTGGTTCTAGATGGTTGTCTTCCATCTAGTCCTTGATGGGGTTCCAACAGGCGGTGTTTTTTTTTTTTTTTTTTTTTTTTTTTGTTTTTTTTTTTTTGAGATCTGTCTTGTGATTCTTGCCGGGGATCTGCCATATTGTTCTTCCAGGTTCTGTTAATTGTTTCTTGCTGGCGGTCGTTTAGATGGTTGTTTCTATTGGTCTACTGTGTGGTTCTTTCTATGGGTCCCTCCTGTACTTCTTCCTGGACTTTGTCCCTGTTACTCTGTCGGGGACGTTGCCATTTAGTGACTGTCTTAGAACTCCTCTAAATAGAATCTTCAAAAGTTCAACTGATGATGTGGGAAGGTCATTGGTTAATTAATAAAGAAACTGCTTAGCCTGATAGGTTAGAACATAGGTGGGTGAAGTAAACAGAACAGAATGCTGGGAGGAAGAGGAAGTGAGGCAGACTCCATGCCTCCCCTCTTTAGGGCAGATGCGGTGAAGCAAGCCACCAGGTCAGACATGCTGAATCTTTCCTGGTAAGACTGGTGCTACACAGATTACTAAATATGGATTAGGCAAGATAAGACCCCACCTCATGATGCTACACACATTAATAGAAATGGGCCAAGCAGTGATTATATGAATACAGTTTGTGTGTTGTTATTTTGGGTGTAAAGCTAGCCGTGTGGGAGCTGGGCATGACGAAAAGCAGGCCTGCCCGCAGCTCCTTCTACAAACTGGTCTACAATATGCGAGTTTTATGGTTTCTTCTCTCAACTTTCTGATGACACAGGTAAGAATGCTAAAATACTATAAGCCAAGATGGCCATCTCTACCTCTCCATGTAGTTATATTTCAGGTGACCCAGCTTAGACTTATAGTATGACAGTCCCAGGGTGTTCAGTCTTCTTGCATAAGGGCCAACTTCCCAAAGATTTTTTTCTTCTAATACAGCATGAGGATGTTAAGTTACAACTTTGTCCTGAAAGTCACTCCAAATCAAGTCTACTGTATTCTAGTGATTGTATCTCATAGACACAGCATGGGATGGAGAGATATGAAAATACTGATGTGAGAGGAACGGTTAGCTGAGGTCATCTGTAAAGAAGTTTTTCATCTTTGCTGCTCTCTGAAATGATGAAAAATACACCAACTTTCTATTAAACAAGATAGGCCTTTTGTCTTTAATGTAATATAGGTCTTATGTATTTCTTTAAAATTTTAAATTTTGAGAACTGCTTTTACCAACATGCCTTATTGTATACCACACAAGTAACTTCCATCCTAGGCACAGGTGTGGGCAGTGCATGGTATAGATCTTCTCTATTAGACTTTGACTTTATTTGTAGTTTGCATGTTTGTCTTTCAGGTTACACACAATATCATTATTAATGCAAGGTATTTGGGGTTACACTTACTGATTGCTTATATATGCCAGCATATATATATATATATGTGTGTGTGTGTGTGTGTGTGTGTGTGTGTACACCAATTGATAAGAGATTGTTTCATCTTCAGAGAATCTAGGATGAGGGTAGACAGAGGAAGCAACTTTCATATTTCAGATTTCCCGGCTTATAGCCTCATGTAATTGTCTAAACATCTTTTTCTTAGACTGTCAAATTTTATCTCAAATCTCTGTCATGGTGAAATGAAACTATTTTTCAGGTTCTAAGAATAGTTTAGCAAACAAAACAGTACAAATGATAAATGTGAACTCTTAGATGATTTCAGCTGGGATTTATTAACAGAAGATGTATTTCTTCTTCTGGGTCATGGAGAACATTTTTTTTTCATTATGTGTATCCTCCAAGGAAGGTTATAGTGAAATAGACAAAATGTCAGAAATAATTAAGAAATATGTGGGGAATCTACCAACCAAAAATTACATCCTTTGGTGATGTCTAGTTTCGTCTTCTTGGTCCCTTGACATATATAAATACCAACATATCACATCTTTCAGATGATTCTGTGTAAGGTCAAAGCTGATGAGCACATGGTACAGTAAAAGCAGGAGACAAGAAAGACTTTCTCTGAGAAACTAGAGGTTGTGGGTTCTAGTCAGTCAATTTACATTACATACTTGATAAAGCCTCTAAAATCCTTTAATTTTGTGATAAAAGGCCTCCTGTATCTGTAGTCATTTTTATAAGTTTCAGACATACCTCTACATTATTGTTTTATAATTCTATCATTTTAACTACAAAATTGCCTTTTAAGGGATTTCTATTTTCTCCTTACTTATTAGATTGACAGAGGAGTAAAATCAACACAGGCAAAGTATAGCCCCCCGAATCACAACCCCTGGTTTCCTATGAGAACCTGGTATAAATTTTTACCTCAGCTGATTTCTTCATTTCAATGGTACACACTTACAGAAATTTGATCATTAGCTATAAAAATAGATATAAAGCATTTACTTTTATTCAGCCTTTGAACACATAGATAAGAAATCCAACATAGAATTTTTATCTCACATTTTAAATTACTCATTATCAGTGGTAATTATAAAAAAATCCAATACAATCTTTTAAATCTACCATGTTAAAGAACTTAAAAATTTTATTCAAGTAATTAATTGTTCTGAAGATAATTGGAGTTCTCATTATTTTTATAATACAAACATGAAAATTAGGTCCAGGGAGGACAAAAAACATCTCATTAGGTTTATTCCATAAGGAAGGGGAAACCCTGAATTTACATCCTGCTTGTAAGACATCCTCCTTGAGAGACTAGGAAGGATTAACACATCTTTCTCTGTTGATGGTCTCTTACTTCCCTTAACTTTTGCTTCTTGATGAACTTAAATAGCACAGAAGCTGCTAGTTCTCAGGCTTCTAAATATGTCAGTCATACTAAGCTCTTCTCTGAAACATCACCAATTTCCATAGATGGAATAAAAATAATCAATGTGACGTTTTTAACTTGCACAAATGTTTCAATATTTATTCAGAAATACGTTTATTTTATATAGTCTATATTTTGATTATTTATACATTGAAAAAATAGTCATAGAATGAGAAGGTAAAGATTATATTCTTATGCCTACAAAATATATTTGGGACGAACGACTAAGAACATTTGTAACTGTCAAATGAATTTTGATGTGACCCAGAGTACTTGAAAGGTTTGGGGTTGTGATTCAGGGGGCTATACTCTGCCTGTTGATTTTACTCCTTTGTCAATCTAAAGTGTTTGTTTTTCTATTTATTTTGCATCCTGGCCTCAGTTTCCTCTCCCTCCTCTCCTTCCAGTTTCTTCCCCTCACTGAACCCCTCTCTGTTCCCTCCTCACAATCCACTTGGACCCCACTTCAGTTTAAAATAGAGCAGGTCTCCCATCGGTATCAACAAAACACGGCATATCAAGTTCAGTAAGACTAAGCACCTACCCATGTATGAAGACTGAGTAAGGCAACACAATATAAGGAATCGGGTCCCAAAAGTAAGTAAAAGAGCCAGACAGCATTATTCCCATTGTTAGGAGTCCTACAAGAGGACCAAGCTGCACAACTGTAACATATATTCAGAAGGCTTACACCAGTCCCATGCAGGTTCCCTGGTTGTCGGTCAGTTCAACCTCTGTGAGCCCCTATGAGCCCAGGTTAGTTGATTCTGTGAGTTTTCTTGTGGTGTTCTTGACCCCTCTGGCTCCTGCAATCATTTCTCTCCCTCTTCTGCAGAATTACCTGAACTCCATCTAATGTTTGTCTGTGGGTGGGTCTGCGTTTGTTTCCATAAGTGGCTAGAAGGCACCTTTCTGATGACAATTGGGCTAGGCACCAATTCTTCTACTCTTAAATTTTTAATTTTAATTAAAATATAATTACACATTTAACCCCCTCCTTTCTTCTCTCCAACCACTCTCATGACCCTTCCACTCTCTCTCAAATTCATGGCCTGTTTTCCTTTGATAATTTTTTGTCAAAAATATATAAATATAATCTACTGAGTCTGTAGAGTGATATTTGTATGTATATGATCTCAGAACTGATCTTTTGTTATTAAATAGCCAATTATAGGGTTTATCCCTGGGAAATAATAATTCTACCTCTCTCAGTAGTCACTGGTTACTCATAGTTCTTATCTGAGAGTGTGCCTGTAATCCTTCCTTCCACATTAACATATATTTTGGTACTTTCATTGTTCAGGTCAGGTTTAGGCAGCCATACTGTTGAGTATTATGGGTTTAGCATCCTTGTCATTTCTAGGACACACCATCACACAGCAGACTTTTTTGTCTTCTGAATCTTGCAGTCTGAATGATGTCCTGAGTCTTAGGTATAAGAGTTGTATTGTGGACACATCCTTTGGTCTTGGCATGCAATGATCAGTTGTTTTCTGTATTATGACCAGGTGTGGTTTTCTGTAATATTTCTATCTGCTGAAAAAAAAAAAGGATTCTTTGATGATGGGTGAGAGCTCTTTTCTGTGGTTATAAGGATGAGTTAGAATACAATTGCTTCTCTGGTTTAGTAAAGCAGCAATAGTAGGTTTTCTACTAAGATTCATGACCTCACTAGTCATGGATAGTTATAACCTTTGATTGGGCAGGTCCATTGAATTCCCCTGCTTAACAACTTGAAAGGATTCTTATTTCTCATACTCGAGGTTTTATTAGACATCTATAGTTCTTGTGGGGTTTGTGAGTCAGACCAATTGGCCTAACTTCAAGTATGTGTGTGTGTGTGTAATTTTTGGTAAATATGCTTCCTTAAGGCATGCAAAAACAGCAATATTTCTTTTTAATTTTTTTTTACTCTTTTTACTTATATGTGTCTGTATGGCGTAGACATGTGTCCTTCTCGTGTGCTTGTAGTGCCTGTGTAGGTCAGAGGAGGGTGAAAGATTCTCTGGAACTGTAGATGCCGGCAGTTCTGACCTATTCAAAATGGCTGCTGAGAACCATGCTCATTTCCTCTCAAAGAACAGCAAGTGCCCGTCATCAGTGAGCTATCTCTGTAGCCTCAAATTTCTAGAATGTTTTAAACACAGATTTTCATTTTGAGATCACGCATTACATAAAATATTTGGAACATTTTATATTATTGCCCTCTTAAACAAGACTTTGGAAAACTTAAAAGTGAATAAATTAAAAACAAAACAAAACAAAAAACAAGTGTGGTAAATTTCACTTTTATTCTCTTATAACTGGGGAGGCAAACAGTTAACCTTGTCTCAATCCTATGTCCCTCTGCAAAACCTTGGCTGAAAAAGAAAGTCAAGTAGCCCTTGAGGCAAGAGCTGAGGTTGACCTCCAACTTTGCATATGTGTGTCATAACCTGTATGTACCATGCACCTGCATCTCCATGCACATGCATACATACAGACACAAATAAATGAGCGAATAAATACGTAAAATGAAAGAATCAAGCAAAAAAATGTATAAGGTTTAAGTTCATATAATTGGCTTAAAATCAATTTATATGTTCAGTGAATTATAAATGTACCTTAAAATCTCATATTCAAACAAATAAATTAAGATGCTTCCATAAGTTTAGTATGCAGTACACAATGATGAATTGCAGTGCGAGATAGAACTTGAAGACGTTGGGACATTCTTACTTGTTAGAAAGAAAAACAACTGGCTGAAAATTTCTCATAATCTAGGGATTTTCCAGAAGCTAGAGAAAAAGCAATTATTCTCAGTTATGGCTCCAAAATATATAATTCTAGGGGTAAGACAAAACTACAAAATATCACATCGGTTGATACAAAACTTTACTTAAGAGAATATAATCTAAGGAAATAAATGGAAACCCAGGAAAAAGATTTGTATGCAAGGGTTTTTTAACAATAGTTTAAATTAAAATTTATAAAGCCATCGAATTTAATAATAGTGGAGCAATTCACATATAATGCTGATGTAATATCAGGCTGCTGTAAAAAATTGCTACCTTGATAGGATATGCCAACAAGCAGCAGATTTCTGAAGGTCAAGAAGAAGAAAAAAGATGAATCTCACTCCCAAATATTCAGGAAAGAACAAAATAAAGTGATATAGTTATTGTTATATTTTAGACCATCTTAATTTTCTTCAACTTTGCTAAATTTTCTTAATTTTTAACAAGGAATTTGTATTAACCTTGTAAATCATGAAAAATGAATGGACTAAAATACAGAAGATGAAATTTTTACATTTTCTATTGAACACATTGATTTAGAGATTAAATTGTTATTTAAGTGCATTGAAAGTTATTCAGCTGTGATAATTGAGTCTTGTCACAGGGCCCCAAAGCCTCAAGTAAAATTACAATATGAGGTTCTCAACTTTTGAATAAGAAGTAAAAGGGGCATTTAGCTGCTGAATATCCACTGGTAATAAGAAACCTGACTTTTAGTATCAAAATATATCTGAAAACGATAGAACTAAAAGGTTACCTGAGTAGAAGTCAGAGTTTGAAAGCATTAATTTTGTTCTTGTTGCCAAGGCAACCATTTCTTTTCATGATAGGTTCAGACAGTGGTTCAAGGGGAAACTGCCTTTTGGTTTTGTGGACTCTTTTCTCACCTTCATCAACCTCCAGACTCCTGTCGACAGAGAAGAAGACATTGGAAAAGTAAAATAGTGATTACTGCTCTGTGTATTTTACTGTAATCTTTGCAAATCATAATCTTGCAGAATATTTCCATCTGATACGAAGCTAATACCAGTAAGAATTATTGAATGATATATAATAGAATTTTAAATGTCCAATATATTTATGTATATATTATATCAGTCTATCCATGCATTTTAAATTAAATTATTACCTTAAGGTCTTTTGTCTCTAATGAACCTTTTGAGAAGGTTAGCTGCTCTGTTATATATGCCACTTGTCACTGGAGATAATAATTGTCATCTCACCTTAGGCATCAAATTGTTATCTCTTTCTATCTATTTCTCTTTAGCCAAGAACTTGTATTTTTTTCCCTTATGTTCACAAAGGCTCGGAAGGACAAAGATCAAAAGAAAACCTTTCATTAAGATCAGCTTAAAGGTCTTGCAAAAATAAAGAAGAAGTTCAACACAGAATATTGGAATGAGCTGGCAATTGTGCATAGGTTCAAAAGTCCAAGGACTTTCACTGGTGTGGTCGCTCATTCCAAGAAGCCAGAGGCAGCAGATGTCACCTACCAAAAGGAAGAGTTCAACTTTGCCAGGAGAAGGTCAGCTGACCTCCAAGATTACTAACACCAGTAGGGCTCCAGGCACCATTGTGCATCACTCTGGTCTAATAATTCCTGCTCCTACAGGGACCATGATTTCCCCTACTGTTCACTTTCTCGTCTGTTGATCTAGAATGTAGATTTCTACCTCCACTGTCTGACCCATTAACTCTTCCAGAATGAGAAACAGATAAGTTTCCCAGTAGCTTTCTCTCCATAGTAGCTCAGCATTCCCAATTCCAGTTTGTCTTTTTTAGATCAGGGCAAAATAGCTTTCAAATTAGATTCTGTTAAATCTATGTCAGTTGTTTATGAATCCCAATGGGTTTTAGTTCAATGGTCTAATATCATCCACATATTTCCTTGTTGAAGGTCCTTCCTGGTACTGCATCCTTACAGAATGGGTGTGCACCAAGTGAGTAGAATTCCAATAGCCAAGTTGTTTTAACAAGAAATAGGCATGTAGTAATTTAGGAGCTTTATTCTTCTGTGACCTTATCCTAAAACTTTCTGAGATTTAGCAATGGATTTTTAAATTTATTAAAGAATTCTGTCTCTTCCCCACCGCCCTGCCTCCCATTTCCCTCCCCCTCCCCCAATCAAGTCCCCCTCCCTCGTCAGCCCAAAGAGCAATCAGGGTTCCCTGCCCTGTAGGAAGTCCAAGGACCACCCACCTCCATCCAGGTCTAGTAAGGTGAGCATCCAAACAGCCTAATAAAATGTATCCTGGTTATGGCTTCACTTCTCCCAATTCCTCCCAGATCTTTTCCTCCTCTCCTCTATCTGAATCCATACCCTTTCTGTCTCTCAATAGAAAACAAACAAAATAAGTATTTAAAAGTAATATTAATATAAGATAAAACAAGATCAAACAATCCAGAGAGGACAAAACAAATAACAAACAAAAACAAAATAATAAGAAGAAAAAGAAGCAAAGCTAAAGCACAAGAAACACATATAGGTGAAGAAACACACATGTTCATACACATATAGATGAAGAAACATATGTTCATATATATAGGAATCCCACAGAAACACAAAATTGGAAATCATAATATGTATGATGAGGACCTGTACAGAAAAAAATAGGCTGGGTGGTGATGATAAATGACTTTAATTCCAACAATTAGGAGGTAGATGCAGGAGGATCACTGGGTTTGAGACTTGCCTGATCTATAGAGCAAGTTCTAGCATAGCCAGGTCTACACAAAGAAACCCTGTCTCAAAAAAACCAACAACAACCAAAAACCAAACAAAAACGAAAGAAAATTCCCTGACAAAACATTATGAGATAAACAACCTCCAAAGATGTCCATGGAGTTTATGCTGTTTTGGGCATCTAATCTCTGAGGAGTGGTTTGTATCCTCAGTAAGACTGTTGAAGAAATTAATTTTTCCTTTGTGAGTGCTTACCAATTGGATATAGCTTCTGGGTTAGGGATGGGTTTGCACCCACTTCCCCTCTCTGCAATGTCTGATGTGAGTCTCTCTCTGTATTTGTTCCCATCTGATCCAGGAGGAAGCTTTTCTGATAATGGCTGAGCAAGTCAGTGATATAAAAGTATAGCAGAGGGGGCTGGAGAGATGGCTCAGAGGTTAAGAGCACTGACTGCTCTTCCAGAGGTCCTGAGTTCAATTCCCAGCAACCACATGGTGGCTCACAACCATCTATAATGAGATCTGGTGCCCTCTTCTGGCATATAAACATACATGGAAGGAATGTTGTATATATAATAAATAAATAAATCTTTAAAAAAAAGTATACCAGAATATCTTTAGGAATCATTTTGTTGTTCTAGTTCTTTAGCAGAATTGTAGTATTTGGTTTTCCACTGGGTCTTTGGCCTATCTGGTCTTCGGTCTCAGATACACAAGCGCGGTGAAGGATTGAGGAGAAAGACTTAATCCAAGCAGATACTGCTTGAGTAGTCCCACAAGCTTTGTGCCATTATTGCACTAACATTATCTTACAGGTAAGTCATCACTGTGGATCCGAGGGTTTGTAGCTGGATTAGTGTTTACCTTTCTCCTTTCATAAAATGCAAAGTACGTTCCAGTACCATGTACACTAGTCCATAGGTATGAAGGTTTTAGATAAACACTATCTTGATTTTTCCATGTTCAGTGAATTGTGTAGTGTTGTTTCAGGGATAGGGCCTTCCTGTCAGTTTGTGAAAAGCAACCAATAACCTTGGCGATGGCCTGGTTGTTTGAGAGGTTTTCGTGGCCCACAACTTGTTGGGGCCAATTAAGTCCTGGCCTTCAGCTGCTCTTCCCTGTCTAGAGCCTTCTAATTGAAGTTACTAGAAGCTGTGCCTAGCCTAGAGGATCAGAAGATGGGATTTTCACCTGTTGGCCATTGACTGCAGAGTATTTAAGCCTCCATGGTGCTATTAAAGAAGGGCTTTTGTACCAGCGATTGGAGATCCGTGTGTCAGTCTGTCTCTGCGTGTGTTTCCTCAAGCTCCAGCCCCTTGCCCGAAGCTCCCGAACTGGGTTCTAGCGCATAGAGAGCATACGGGGGTGCGGTGTGCGGCAACAACTTGGTTAGATTTAACATATTCCTGGTACTGGACGCTTATGGTGGTAAGAAGAGATGTCTAGTTGGTGTCCATCACCCCTGTTATTTGGTAATTTCATTTAGATTGCATTCATACATGGATGTATATATACATATTTGATTTTTCGAGACAGGGTTTCTCTGTAACTTTTGGTTCCTGTCTTGGAACTAGCTCTTGTAGACCAGGCTGGCCTCGAACTCACAGAGATCTGCCTGCCTCTGCCTCCCGAGTGCTGGGATTAAAAGGCGTGTGCCACCACCGCCTGGCTGGATGTATATTTTTGAAGCTTTTACTGTATCGTTTCCATACAACCCCTTAAATTGTCTTAATTTTAGCTCTCCCTCCTGATATTTCCTTTCTTACCCCTTCTTCCATCCCCCCCTCCCCATTTGATACTCCTATTCCACTGTCCTGCCTCAATCATACATAACTATCTGGTTCATTTTTTTTTGTCCTAGGGAGATCTATATGTCCCCCTACCCCCAGTCCCTTACTCTAGACCTAACCTCTGTGGATCTGTGTATTGTAGCTTGGTTATCATTATCTTAGTAGCTAATATTCATCTGTGAACAAATACAGACCATATTTTTCTTTCTTTGTCTGGGTAACTCATTCAGGAGAATTTTTTCCCAGGTCTATCCATTTACCAGCAAATTTCAGGATGTCCTTTCTTTATCTATTCATCTATTGAAGGGAATCTAGGCTATTTCCAATTTCTGCCTATTATTAACAGAGTACAAATAAACATGGTTGAACAATGGTCTTGGGAACAGGATGAAATATCCCTTAGGTATAAGAGTGGTGTAGCTAGATCTTGAGATAGATCTATTCCCAGCTTCCTGGGGAACTGACATTGATTTCCATAGTGACTCTACAAATTAAACACTTGCATAAGTGTTCCCCTTGTGCCAAGTTGTTACCAGTATGAGCTGTCATTTGTTTATTGATCTAGGCAGTTTTGACCAGTTTACCTGTCTTCAGGTTATAGTCCATCATTGAGAGTAGCCCACTGGAGAACCTGGAGCCAGAAACTGAACCAGAGACCATGGGAAGAACACTACTCACTGGCTTGCTCCTCTTGACTTGCTCTGCCTGATTTCTTTTCCCACCCCGGACTATCTGCCCAGCATTGTCATCACCCATGGTGATCTGAACCCTCTCAGATCAACCACTAATGAATCAAATGCCCCCCCCCCCCGAGTTCCCTCCTTTGAAAATGCACATACTGCCTTCTGATACTATGAAAGCTAGTTTTCAGGGAAGGCTTTAAGGTCAGTTCCAGTCCAGGGAATTCAGAGCCTGTACTAAAGTTCATGATGTTTTTAAAAATAGAGATTTACCTTCTTCCTCTGGGGGCAGTAACCAAGAGCAATGACAATAGCCTGCAATGTTTGGAAGCCTTTTGGACAACCCTGACCAACAACTCTAAAAGGGGGCTTCTCATGCCTTGTGTTCAGGTTTTTACTAGGTGGTCTATGATTCTTTGGAGTGAGAGCATTGTTAGCCCAGATGGAAAATTTTCACTTAAATCATATCTCTTTATATACCTATTTGCATATATTATAGGTATTTTAGGAAGATAGTTATGATTTTAGGAAGATAGTATGATTTCTTATGCCATTTTTAGGTATCATCACTGTTATTTTACCCTCTTCCCTGTGAGGATAAAGTTTTTTGTAAATGCCAATATAATCTAATTTTAATGCCTATTATAATGTTAGTAACAAAATAAATAAGGGTTTAGATAGAAGACTCAGCTGTTAGGAGCACTCACTGATCTTTCAGAGGTACTAAGTTTGGGTCCCAGGACCCACATGGGACAGTTCATAACTAACTGTAACCCTGGTTCTGGGGAATCTTCTTCTTCTCATCCCCATGATCACCTTCATACACATATGAATGCATACAAGCACACTCACATACACTTTTTTAAAAAGTATTTTAAAGTATAAAAATTAAATAAAATTTTAATAAAATTTGTTAGTGTAAATCCATGTAACATGTGCATGTCTTAATATAAAAAAATACAGGTAACACCTGTGAAGATACATACAAATTTCTAAACACCAGTTGGGCTAATTGATGGTAATAGGATAGACTAAACTCAACTCCTATATTTTACTTTCTTAACTTCCTATTTATACAGGATGCTTCTGATAAGCATGTGTTTGTAGCTTAATTTCTAATGATAAAACTTTTATAATATAGATTGTGTTATAATAATATAAGGAATTTATCAAGCAAAAATAAAATTCATGATTCAAACACAAAGATTTGGAGTTACGATGATCCTTAAGTATAGCATAAATGATAATGATTTAGAAATAAACTATAAATTTAAAGCTGCTTGTTCTTCTCAAGATGTATTTTTAAATTAATAGAAAACGAGAGATAAAAGTATGACAAGAATACCTTCTTTTCTTCATTATATTGTCACAGGATCTACTAAAGGATTAAAAACATGAATGATGCGAAAATACTTTGTGGAAAATAATCTACAGTGCTTGGAGGCTTAATTGTGAAGTGCAGTGTACATTACCTCATTTAAACAACAGTTTACCGTTCATTATGTAACATTCTATAACAGTCTAAATTCAATTAATTTTAACAAAAATACATGTAAAATATTAAGTTTTTTGACTTTCAAATGTAGTCTTGCTTGGTTAGTATTGTATAAGAGTCTGCTAAATGCAGCATCGCTAACAATGAATTTTAATTTTGCCTTTTATTTACATCTATGATGTTTTACCTTTTTACTTAATAGCTGCTTAATCTGGGGAGCAGATAGGAAGCCAAAGTAGAAATTTGAAAAGTTATAAATTATGTAAAACTGCATAGTAAAACAAAAAAAATCAAAGAAAATATGTGATGAAGAGCATTCTGTTTTATCCCTTCCAGGAATCCGCTAATGGTGTAACAGACAACCATATTGAAAGTGTTGTGTTTTTTTGAAATGCCAAATGTTACTGTTGTTTATTAATACCTATTACTTGGTGCAGGCAGCCTCTATTACAATTTAGCTGTTCTAAGTTTGACTTAGAAGTGAAATAACTAAGTTTAGAGCACTGCAGATTTATAAAATATATCATTTCAAAAATAAATAAATAATTTCTGAGCTGTGGCTCCTCAGGCATGTTGATAAACAGTAGTCAATTTCAATTCTACCTAATTGACTTTCTTTATTAGAGTTTTATTTTTGCGGCTCACAATACTATTTTGAGGTGACTGCACCTAGACTCCATAATATGTCATTCCTTTTTTTGATAAAATATTTACGGCAAAATTCTTAAAGCATTTCTATGTGGTGAGAGTAGCAAAAGGATAAAATAAACCGGTATCCAGCCCTTGGCATTCAGTTCCCAAATGTTTTGTTCTGGCAGCAAATCTAAGCCTGCATTTTGTTCTGATGGTTTCCCAATTCTCTGCTGACAACCTACCATCTTAGTCACACACTGGACAGCAGTATCTTGCATCTTCCTGGAAAGGTGCATTACCTACACTTTGGTACCCTTTGAGTGTCCTTGAGAATGGCTTCACTGGACACCAAAGGAGAAAAACAGCCAACCTGACTTATCCTGGTAAACCTTAAAAATAACAATAGGAAAGATAGTAATTTACGTACTGAATGCCCCTCTTTTCTGTTCAGCACATTTTGTAGAGTATCTCATTTTCTAAAGCACCGTGAGAGGTCATCTTTAATGAAATCAAAGCTCTTAAGGGGGGAAAGGACTGATGATATTGGAGCCTGATAGTCTCCCTCCGCCAGACAGGCTTGGCATTCGCTGCTTAAGTTAGCACAGCGTTAGCTGCAAGATGCATGAGTTCCAAAATGATTCTAAGTGTTCATTTAACATGAGGCTTCCTTTGAGAAAAAGCTGCCAGTGGTGCATAATTGTGCCAAATGTGCAGTAGTTTCATAATGTGGGGCTGTAATCCACTAGGAACTAGGTCCTGCTATTACTCTCTTCAGGGAGACGTCTAACATTCCACTCTTCTTATTGTGCATTGTAACCCGGAGTAGTTACAGCTTATTGGACATACCCTTAACAATTTGTGCATGTGTTGATGCTTTCATAATGCAAGTCAGAACAATGCATTTATCAATTGGACGAGAACCACAAAATGGAGCATCCAGAGAATAATTTCCTTACTTCTAATAAATTATTCTTCCCTTTTTACCTATGATGACTGTGGTTAGAATAGAATTTAATCGCTAAAATGATATAATTATCACATTGAGCGATAACGGGAATATTTTATTCATTGATAAAGTAAGCCTATTTTCATTCGAGAAAATGGGATATGGCTTTCTGAAAATGTTGAGCTGGTCAGCCACAAGCTTGAATAAGAAGATTTCAGTTCACTGTGCATAAGTTGGGGTGGGTGTGCATGTATGTTCCAGTGTTGACAAGCACTTGTCTAAAGAGTAAGATCAGGGCCATTTCCCAAAGCTCAAGCACATTCTGTAACTGCTCGGATAGGAAGTGAAGAAAATCTTATCCTACTGAACCAATCAGGGCCCTTTGAGGAAGCTGAATGCAATTTTCCAAATTGAAATCTGGCCAATAAGCTGAGATTAGTGCCTCTATTCTTCCAGAGAGCACCAAACCTCTGGTTTTATACAGTAACTGAAAACTGATGTCTGTAGTAAAAAGAATGTTTTACATTCCTACATGTTTAGGCAAGCAGAGCTCAGTTGTCATTTTTTTTTGTGTGAAAGAAAAGAATAATTTCTACAGAGTGGACAAGAGCAATAAAGACTCATTGGTACAGCTGGGTTGTACTTTTAAAGGAAAAGTAACAAGCTTGCACCTATGTGCATATAAAGCTTTTCACTTTTATATTTATTCTATTTAGTGTGTGTGTGCTTTTTCATGTGCATCCCACAGTACATGTGTAGAAATCAGAGGACAACTTGCAGGAGCTGATTGTCATCTTCTACCCTGTGGGTTCCAGGAATCAAATAAAGGTCATGAAGCGTGGCACTAGGTACCCCTATCCCCTCAGTCATCTTGCTGGTCCATATATTCCCTTTCTTATGTCAGTGACCAATAAACATGTTGCATCTGAGTGCTAATAATGTGTCAAAAAATTAACATGGCTTTTTATTTAAGAGAAAAATAAATACGAACAGTCCTTCCATTTTGTACACCTTCTTATAAATTGTTTCATGTCAGAACTTTCTAACTTTCTGCTATTACTACATGATGTGGGAGTGATTTCTTATTAATAAAGAAACTGCCTAGGCCCCTTGATAGGCCAACCCTTAGGTGGGTGGAGTAAACAGAAGAGAATTCTGGGAGAAAGAAGCTTAGTCGAGGAGTCGCCATGATTCTCCCACTCCAGACAGACGCAGGTTAAGATCTTTCCTGGTAAGCCAGCTCGTGGAGCTACACAGAATATTAGAAATGGGTTAGATTAATATGTAAGAGCTAGCCAATAAGAAACTGGAACTAGCAGGGCCAGGCAGTGTTTAAAAGAATACAGTTTCCGTGTAATTATTTTGGGTAAAGCTAGCCGCGCGGGCGGCCGGGTGCCGGGGATGCAGCCCTGCCGCTCCTAATTCAACAACTACAGATCCATATACACAACAGGATTTAAACATTAATGAGTTTACCATGCAATCATTGTAGTAATGGAGATTTACTATAATGATTGAGAATTTTAATTATCAGTAAAAATAAGTCACATATTAACTGTCTACTTACAGATTGAAGAAGATCTTCATGACATTCACTCTCTGAAACTACTCTATTATCAGCTACATATGATAAAACAGTAATTTAGGATGCATAATGGTACTACAAGTCTACAGGTGTTTCAAAAGTACCCAGTAAATAGGTAAATACATCTTTACAAAAGAAAGAGTATTAAAACATTTAATAGCTTTATTTCATGTGATGAGATGAGGTTCTTATTAACTAAGAAAACATCAAAAGAAAGGCAATTCTTATCCTAGAAGGAATGGTAGCATTATTTGATTTACCAGGGTCATAGTTTTCAGTTTAAGTTTTACATTTATCTTCCAGCTTGTGAGTTGAATTGATTTTGCATTGCTCTTTTTAATCACAGAATTAACCCCAACATTCCTGTTAAATATGCTGCCCAAGCTTCTCTCCTTTTGTTTGGTCCAGGAGGTCAGAGCGCTGTTCTCAGGAGGTCAGGGTCATCCTCATTAGCATGGCTCTGCAGAGGCCACTGGTTATGCTCTCTGTCCTGAAGACTCCGAGCTGCCTGAGAAGATGGGCAGATGGACTTAGAAACACTTATCACAACAGAAAGTGTCGGGAGCTAGAGAGATAGTTTAGCTGCTGCTCTTGCAGGGCCAAGGTACACATGCGGCTATTCACAACAGTCCTTAACTCGAGTTCCAGGGGCTCTGACCATTTCTTCTGTTTCAGAGGGTACCAAGCACACACATAATATACATGCAGGAAACATATCACATAAAATAATAACAAATCTTAAAAAGTATTTTATAAACAACTATAAGTGCCGTCAGTGGCTTATGGATCAAGTCTATTATTTTCTTGTACAAAGAACAGCCATTCTCTTTCATTTCTATATTTTAAATTTTTTCATTGGAAAAATATCTCTTTGGAAAAAATACTCTGCATGAAAATGTAAAAAAGTAATTAAAATGTAAAAAAAGTAAGTTAAATTACTATTAACTTAAATAGTAATTTTCCTTCAAAAATGAAGGAAGGATTTCCAAAAGCACTAAAGTCATTAGGTAACTTGTTAATCAGGCCAAGTCAAAAGTTTTATGTGAATATTCATTGGGCATGACAAAATTCTTATTATACAATTTTATTGCTTTGTCTGGTCTAATTTCCTAGAAATGTATACATATTATAACTCCAAAACATTTCATAGCATTATATACCTGTAAAAAAACAATCTTCAAGGGCAACAACAACATAGCAAAGGCAGAAGAACAAGGGGCTGGATGAGAGGGAAAGGGGAGAAGATAAAGGCCAAGGGATCAGATATGATGATCTGGACCTAGATTTGAATGAGGTTGGTCAAACGAGATTCTAGAAGTTTAATCACCAGAAATTTTAAAAATCCTCTTTTTTCCCCATCAACGAATCCTTACTGATTCATCTGATATTGCCCCAATGCACTGGTAAATTTCTGAAGAAATCTACTCTACAGTACTTTCTAATGTAAAGCACAAAGGAGTCTGCACTTGCAGAACAATGGTTTGAAGCCGTATTAAGTGCTTTCTTTTATAAATTGCCTTGGTTATGGTGTTTTTATCATAGTAATAGAAAAGTAACCAAGGCTGAAGCTAATACCAAAGAGTGGGCTATTGCTGTGACAGGACTGATAAAGCTGATTTTTTTTTGTTTGTTTATTTTTCTTTTTTTGAGAAGTGTAGAAATTTTGGACATTAGACTGGAAAAGCAGTTGAATGCTGTAAGCAAAGCTTAATGGGCCATTCTAGTGGGAACCCCGAGGGCTTTGGGAACTGTGGAGACTCAATTTAAGAGGTGTCAGAAGGGAGCAATAAAACTGTGTAGAGAATATTCTCGCAATATTTGGCAAATACTGTGGCTGCTTTCTGTCCTTGTCCTAAGAATTTGCCTAAAGCTAAAAGAAATAGATTAATTTATTTTGCAAAGATTTCAGGACAATCCAATATCAAATCTGTTGTACAGTTATTAGCAATCAATCATATGAAGGTTTGCAACGAAAAAACAGAAAGTGGGGCAAAGGGAATACATATTCAACAGTTTACTGAGGAAATTCAGCTCTAGAAAACAAAGTTAGAGCCAAGGCTTGCATAAAGGGATATAAAGAGATGAAATTGGAGTACAGAGAAGGATGACCCTGTACAGCTCAGCTTCCAACTTTAAAAGAAAATGTCCTAGGGAATTTTCAGCTTCTAAAAAGCAACAACCAAGAAAAGATCTTGCAAACATGTTACAAGGAGAGCAGGCTCCAAGCCATGTAGGCAGGCAGACTTGGCAGTGCTACTCACGTAGTTCCAACTTGAGAATTTAAAGCCTACCTGAGTAAGAGTTTACATGGTAAAATCTTTCACCATGGTTTATAATTGTTTTGGAATCCAGGCGATGGATGGCTGGGCAGTTTCTGCATGAAAGCCCCAAAGAACAAGAGACCCTGATCAGCTATTATGTGAAGTTAAGGAAGTGAAATCTGGATTGCATTGGAGACCTCAAGAACTGAAATATTTGCTAAAGAAAGCTGAACATAAGGAGTAGAATGTGGAGAGAGAGAGAGAGAGAGAGAGAGAGAGAGAGAGAGAGAGAGAGAGAGAGAGAGAGAGAGAGAGAGAGAGAGAGAAGTATGTTGTTGTCAGCAAAGCTGGAAAGACAGAGCTATATAAGCCATTTGATACCAGGCATGGAGCTATAGGTTTCTGAGTTTGCTCTCTGGGTATTGGCCTTACTCTGGTCCAGTGGCTCCTCACTATACCAATTCCTTTTTTGGAATGGCAATGTGCCATTGCATGTTGGAATGTGCCACGTGCTTTAGATTTTACAGGGAATTACAATTAAATCTAAACTAAATAAAATTAAATACCTTGAGTCTCAGAAGAAATGTTGACCTTTATGCTTTTAAAAGCATGTTGTGGCTGAAAAACTATGAGGAATTTTGAAGTCGTAATAAATTCATTTGCATTATGATATATATGGTCATGAGCCTATGGGGGTCAGGGAACAGAAAGTGGTGGTTTGATTAATAATGGCTCTCACGGGCTCACAAGTTTGAATTACTTGGTCCTTACCAGTGGTATGGTTTGGGAATGATGAGGAGATGTGGCCTTGGTGGTATGTCACTGGAAATTGGCTTTCAAATTTCAGACTCATGCCAGCCCCAGTCTCTGCCTCCTCTCGTGATTTGAGATGCGAGATCTGAGCTGTTACCAATGCCATGCCTGTGGTCAACAGTAATGGATTCTAACTTAGAACTTAAAATCCAATTAAACAGTTTCTTTTATAGGTAACCTTGCTGTGGTGTTTTATCATGGCGATAGAAAAGTAACTGAGACTGGTGGGAAAATTCCAAGTTAAATTCTTGAAAACTAATTCACAGCAGCAGTGGGGGATTAGTGCAACAATTGGAAATCAATAAAGTCAATTCGCCACATATGGATTCAAACATAGAAATCAAATGATCATCTTATTATTTGCTAAAAGGGCCTTTGGCAAAATCCAGTATCTCCTCACGATGTGAGTCATGGAGTGGCTAGGGATAGACACTAAAGATCACAAGAAAATAAAGGCTTGTGAACATGACTCATAAACATTATGCTTAAACGGAGAAAAACTCAAAGCATTCCCATTAATGTCAGGAACAAAGCAAAGTTTTTTTATATTTCAAGTCCTATACATCAACAAGATTAGGGTCTAGAGTATGGAAGGCATCCATAAAACCTTGCACAACAAAACAAATTATTCAAATTTTAAAAATGAGCCATGAAACTAAATCGAGAGTTCTCAAAGAAGAAATAAAATGAGTAATAAACATTTACAGAATTCTTCACTATCCTTAAGCCATTATGGAAATGCGGACTGGAACTACGTTCAAATTCCTTCTTACTAGAGTCGGAATGAGCATTATCAAAGATATAAAGACATCAAATGCTGGCACGTATGTGGAGAAAGGAGAACCCATCTACACGGCTTATGGGAGTGTAAATCATGCAACCCATTTGCAGATCATTGAAGAGGTTACTCAAAATACTAACACAGTATTTGATATTTAACACAATGCTATACATGCCAGTTATACCATTCCTGGATGTATACCCAAAGGAATTTAGATCCTTGTACATTCATGTTCACAAGCACTAGGAAGTATAATTAACCTAGGTGTCTATATTGGCTATGTTTATGTTTCGTGTCAACTTGATGTAAGCTAGACATATAAAGGGGAAGAAGAAACCTTAATTGAGAAAAAAAAAAACACTCACAAATGATTGGCTTGTGAGCAAGCCGGATGTGCGTTTTCTTAATTGATCATTGACATGAGAGGGTCCAGTTCACTGTGAGTGGTCCCATCCTTGGCCTGTGAGTTTTTTATTTATTTATTTATTTATTTATTAAATATTTCTGTCTCTTCCCCACCTCTGCCTCCCCTTTCCCTCCCCCTCCCCCAACCCATTCCCCCTCCCTCGTCAGCCCAAAGAGCAATCAGGGCTCTCCGTCCTGTGGGAAGTCCTAGGATTTCCCTCCTCCTTCCAGGTCTCGTAAGGTGAGCATCCAAACTGCCTAGGCTCCCACAAAGCCAATACATGCAGTAGGATCAAAAACCCATTGCCATTGTTCTTGATGTCTCAGTAGTCCTCATTGTCCGCTATGTTCAGTGAGACCTGTTTTAACCCAGGCTTTTTGAAGATGTAAGAAAGCAGACTGAGCAAGCCGAGGAGCAAGCTCCTAAGCAACATTTCTTTATGGCCACTGCTTTAGTTCCTGCCTCTAGGTTCCTGTCGTGAGTTCCTGCCCTGATTTCCACCTGGGATCTGTAAGCCCAGGGGTAACACATCCAGATCAGGTGTAAACTCTCAGATTCGACCCCACCTCCTTCCTGCCTGTTTGCTGTCATACTTTCAGTCATATGATCAAAAACTTTGGAATGTTGAGCCCCAAATTAAATGCCTTGGTCATGATACTGTCACAGCAAAAAAAAAAAAAAAAAAAAAAAAAAAAAAGGTAGCAATGCCACACGGTGTCTTTCTGTCCAGGTTTTCTCTGTGGACAAAAATAGTAAATCTCATGAGTTTTGACTACCTATGTTTTTCTTCAACTTAAAAAAAATATCTTTTGGAGCAAGATGAATAAAACATAAAATTCATTAAAGCTAGATGGAGCTGGTTCAAATATGACAAAAGACCCGAATACCCAGGACTCCAGTTACTAGGCTGTCAGTAGGCTAGTTGCTTTCCATGAAGACAGACATTTTTGAGTGAAAAAATAAAATTTAAAAACATTCAATGCAATGATATTGCATTCAGAACTCAAGAAATGCAGTGTTTCTTTTTAAACGTGATCTCTGCTTTTTTCTGAATCCTTGGATAGGGCTTAAGGAAAGGTTCACCCTGCCTGGTCTGGAATAGTCTTTTCTAAGCTCTCTGAAAGGCCTTCTTTTGTTTTCTCAGGCCCAAGCTCACCCACACATAACTTTCAATCTCATCCCCATGCTTTATTTTATTCCCGGTACATTATCACTGTTTGAACATTCTTGTTTTCTTTATTTTACATCTTCAGGACAATTAAATATATACTTTACTTTCAAACTTGCTTTAATGTTAATACCTAAAATCACACATGAATATTGTTGGTATATGTTAAATGTTTGTTGAATGATTAATAAATAAGCACATACCTTTTCTATAATTTCATAGAAATTCTCAGCATGAACTTATCTTAATTTATTAAACTTGTCTCCTATTAATTGACATTATGGTTTGCTGATTTATTTTTGGCATTTATATAATTATAACAAATATCCTTATACATATTTATTTGTATAGTTGTAAATTTATTTCTGTTTGATGGATTTCCTAAACACTGAAATTACTTGATTAAGGGAAGTGTACTGTGTATTTGTCCTATACATTTATGAATATGTTTATCTATGCATCACTGTATATATTTTATTTTAATAGATACTAGCAAATCTATACTAGAGAAGTCATAGCATTTCATGCTTCAGCCGCTGCAATCCACTCTCATTTCTACATCTCCTCTGCTGACACTGGGAATTATTAAACGCAGACATGCATATTTTTGACATGGTGATTCATAATAACTAGGCCTTCCTTATTATTTATATTTTTATACCCTTGAATAGTAGAAAGGTTAAACATGTTTTCATGAATTTATCTACCAACCGATAGCTCTTCTGCTATGACTTACTGGTTTACATAACTGCTAAATTTTACTTGAGTGCTTCTATAATTTTAATCAATAAAGTTATTGCTTTTACACAAATTAGAAATATTTTGTCTCAGTCTTAGATTTTATTTAGAGTACATATTTTCTATTTAGAAAGTATAAATTTCTTTGTAATTAGACATTTCCTATATTGCTTATTATTGTTTCTTAAAGCTTCATATACCATACAGTAGTCAAGCAGTTTTTGTTTAGATAATACTGTGTATATTTACATCTACTATATAGTATTCACGTATTTTCTTGTTTTGATAACACTGTGTATATTCTAATATACACAACTTTTTACAGATGACTTAATTAAATAACATTATTACTTTTATTTGGATAGGTAGCTAATTTTGTAAATGTATTCAGCAACAACCAAAACCATCCCAACATGGGATACAATTATATTATATTTTATATTCATCATTATATTTTAAGGTCTCTGTTATGCAGTTGGAATTTATTTTAGTACCATTAACCATGTGTGTATTATTATTTCAATGAGTTAGTTAGGTATAATGTTTGTATTCTAAATTATAATTTAAAAATAAAGTTCAGATATAATGTTTTGAGGTAGAAAGTTTGGGAGGTCACTGGCTTATGAGGATAGGGCCCCATGAATGGAAATAGTACCCTCAGAGTAATAGCTAGGAGAGTTGGCTTCCCTTCACTACATGAAGATACTCTCAGGGTCATCAGCAGCAGATCCAGATGTCTTCCCTTGTGAGGACTCAAATTTTCCAGCACCTCGATGGTGATCTTCCTAAAACAGAAATATGGTATTTTTATATATTCCTCTAAACTAACAAGGACAATATGTATATGATTTTGATCAGTATGGTTTCATACTAAACAGTACATTTTGAATGTCAATTAAGTCCCTTCTCTTAAATCATGCACCTAAATTTTCCCCCACAATTTGCTATTGAAATCTTTACATTTATTAATTTTAGTGGTGATTCTGAAAAGCTTTGAAAACTGATGTGTCATAAGCCCCCACAAAACTAGAAACAATGAAAATGATACCATTTCCCTTCATCATTTATTATTCCACCTACTATAAACTTTGCTTTTAATACCAGCACCTGTTTATTGGCCATTCATCACATTAGGTTGGAGAAGTACATGTAACACTAAGACATTAGATGAAAAAATAAAGAGATCTCATATTTAGTAATTTAATAGTACATTTGAAAGTTTGGAAACTGAATAACCCTCTATTGAATAAAAACTGAGTCAAGGCTATGAAAGACTTTCTAGATTTGAATAAAAATGAATACACAGTATACCCAAACTTATGGGACAGGATGGAAACAGTTGTAAGAGGTACATTATAACACTAAGCATGTAGATTTAAAAATGAAGAGATATTAGATTTAGTAATTTAACAGTACAATTGAAAGTTCTGGAACAAAAAGAAGAAATCACACACACAGATGGCAAGAATAATCAAACCCAGGACTGAAATCAACAAAATATAAACAAACAAACAAAAGGTAGGATCATGGGGGTGGGGGTGAGGTTGGGGGAAGGGGAGAGGGGGAGAGAGAAGGGAAAAGGGAAAGAC
>NW_026067975.1:6931432-7006158 GCF_014885135.2 Alexandromys fortis | reverse complement strand
AAAAAACCCAGGATAGCCAAAACAATCCTATACAATAAAGGATCTTCTGGAGGCATTACCATCCCTGACTTCAAACTCTATCACAGAGCTACAGTAATGAAGTATAAATTTTTTGAATGAAAAAAAAAAACCCGAAAACAATAATACAAAGACTCAATGAAACAAAGAGTCGTTCGGGTTTTGGTTTGTTTTGCTTTGTTTTTCGGTTCTTTTTTTTTTTTTAAATGAAATCAATGAGATTGACAAATCCTTCATCAAACTAACTAAAAAGCAGAGGGAGAAGATTCAGATGAACAAAATTAGAGGTAAGAGGGTGATATTACAGCAGATGCCAAGAAAATCTAGAGCTCATATGGTCATAATTTCAAAACCTGTACTTCAGCAAATTGACTAAAAGAAATGAATAATTTCCTTAATATATACCACCTACAAAAGATTATCAGAGTTATATAAATAAGTTAAATAGGCTTATAACACCTAGTAAAATAGAAGCAGTCGTTAAAAGTCTCCCAAACAAAAACTGACCAAGCTACAGTCCATAGAAACATAGAGGTTATGAATAGAGCAATGGACTTGGGGAGACATATAGTGCTCCCTAGGAAAAGAAAATATAATTGATAGTTATTAATGGGTGGGAGATATTGGAGAAGGAGGATCAACTGGGAAGGGAGAGAGAAGAGGAGGATGAGGATATAAATACAGGCAGAGGCAAGTAAAATTAAGGGCTCTTTGAGCAGTGGCATGGAAATCTAATTCAATAGAAGTTTCCTTAAAATATATACATATATAAAAGTAGTCTAAATGAGATCATCAAAAAATGGACATAGCAGAGGTCCAGTTGGATATTTATTGTCCCCAAATGAAGCTTTAAGTACTGGAAATGGGTTACATCTAATTGAGTTGTTGAACAAAAGGGTCCCATGAGAAACATGTTGTACCTTGGTAAACAACCAAAGTTATTGCTAAAATAATGCATTAATTTCCACAAACTTATGCTAAAGCCTTACTGCTAAAGACAACACCTACACAACTCAATGAACAGGGAGAAGCTGAGCTGGGGCCTATGTAGCCCCTTCATGACAATAGTATAGCGTCTTTGATACAGGGAGATAATCTATATGTAGCCAAAAGAGAAATAAAACAACCGTTTCCAAACGCTTCAGTTGATAATGGTGTCTTGCCGCCAAGATATGCTAACAAAATGGTGGCACACAGCTTGACGGGAGAACCAACCAATATCTGATTGTACAGAAAGTTCACTCCACTAGAAGGAACCCATTACTGTTGCTGCTCAGGTTAATAAGAAGCCAAGGCTGGAGAGTCCAGCTCCTAAGGTATGATGGCTATTCTTGCTTGGAAACTTGACTACATCTAGAAATAACTGAAACCCAAATAGCTGGGAACACTTATGAGAGAATATCTTTTTCTCACTTAAATCCTTTGAAGTGGGAAAACTTACTTCTAATCAGGAACATATTTCATCTAGTTCTGTTGAGGTGGGAAGATCCAACTTTAATATGTGTGATATCTTTTGCTGGCAGCCTATATATAGGACATGGAAAAAGGTAACTCGTTCTCTCTTTGCATGCCTTCTCTCACTCTGGTTGGGATATCCATTCCTTCACTTGCATTAAAGCTTACTTAGCTGGGATTCTGGTGTATACTGAAGACCATTCGAGATCTAGCTGTGTGGACAGAACAACTCCTGGAATCTTGAAACTTCTATTGATAGACAGCCATTTTTGGACTAGCTGAACAAAATCATTCACACACAAAATATGTGTATATATATAATACGTTCTATTGCTTTAGATTAATAATAGTATAAAATCCAAATACTGCATTCTAAAATATACTGTCCTCTTAAAACAACATAGAAATGAAATGACTCCTAATGAGATTCTGCTATATTCATCCATCATCATAGAAGCTTCCTCCTGCAGCAGATGGAAATAAATTCAGAGATCCATAACCAGACTCTGTGCAAAGAATGAAAGTTCTTTAAACAGTCCTAAAAGGTGTGTTCCCAACAAATCCCTCCCTTCAGGGCTCAGGGAACCCTGCAGAAAAGCTGGAACAAAGAGGGTAAAGCTAGGGGTAATAGAGGCTATGAGAAAGCAAGCCCCCCTAAATCAACAGCACTGACGCACATATGAACTAATAGAGACCGAGGCAGCATGCACAGGGCCTGCACAGGTCTGACCAAATAAAGTACTAGGGCTGAAAGGGGAAGTGAACAATATCTCTGTCCCGAACCCAGAAGAAATAGCCAATAATGACCACTTGCAAATACAAATTTAATTTTCTCCAAGGGAGTCTCACCAGGGAAACAAACTACTCTTAAGGGTAGGTTGCTTGCCTAGCAGTAGATGGCCAAAAGAGAAGGAACTCAATGGTATCTTTGGAGGTTCTTTGTCTCAATGTTGTTTCGGAGCTTAAATATATATATATTTCATATATAATATATATAGTATATATAATATATATTAAACATATATATATGTTCATGCATTTTATTCCAACTTTTGTTTTCATTCAGGATTATAAAGAAATATACAATTAGCACTTTCCTTTTATTGAGAATAGTTTTTTTATTTCATATAATATATTCTGATTACAGTTTCCCCTCTCTATCCTCCTACCAATTCCTCCTCACTTTCCCCTCATCTGGATTCATCCCATTTCTTTCTCTCAGAAAAAAAGGCTCCTAAGGTATTATAAAATAATATAATATAAAAGATAAAACAAAAGCTAACACATTGAAATAGAACAAAGCAAACAGAAGGAAAAGAGCCCAAGAGAAGTTATAAGAAACAGAGACTCATTTATAAAAAACCTCACTGAATTAGAAGTCAAAATATATACGTAATGGATCTGTAGCATAAAAAGAGAGAAGAAAAATATATGCAAATGAAATAAAAGTAGAAAACCTCTCATGTTTCCGAAGGTAGCAAGAACTTTGTCAAGAATGAGATATTAATATTATATTTTGATTAAGGACCTGTATCTTGATGAGGCTGGGCCTGAAGAACTATGTTTGTCACAGAGATCAGAACCAATGAAGTGAAATCTCTCATGCGTTACTAAGACAACTGAGTATTCATCAGACCTGCCTGAAAATTAATCTATGATTAATAAGAGATTATCACCTTTGAGGTGAAACATTCTATACTTCACTGGAGCAATTGGAAAGTGCTTTTCTCAGGGTCAACACAAAAATCTGTTATAGCTAAGTTTAAGAAGCCGAGCTATATCTTCAGACAGCAGCAGAACTTGGCAATCAGTCTCATGGTACTCGTGGTGATTTGAAGGAGAATATTTTACATGGGCTCAGATGTTTGAATACTTTGTCATTATTGATGACCTTGTTTGCATAGGTTTAGGCGCTAACTATAGGCTCACACTTAAGCCAGAGATAAGCTAATGAATACTTTTGTAAAGACTTCCTGATGTTTGATGGACACTGAGTACTAAATACTGAATATTGTTCTTGGGTCACAACAACCTTAGTGAAGGATAAAGTGCTCTTCAGATTCACTGAGAGTATCCTGTGCTAGAGATTTTGTAAGACTTCCACTTAGCTCCATGTTCATTTCCAAGAGTATCAGAAAAATTACTGAGGAAATTGAAAAATGTAAAATGTGTGAGGCTCTGCATCCTCAGAGCAGAGGTAGATAATGAGTAAATGTTGAAAAGGTGTTGCTCTTAACCTCCTTTGCAAAAGTATACAACTTGGTAAAGATTCTCACAATGAAATGTCAGAGGAATAGCCACTGATACGTCTGTGACCTGAAGCCAAAACTGGGGCGGAAGAGTTACATTACAATTGTACATGGAACATCTTGTTACATGGAACATCTTTGATATCCATGGAAATTTCATAAAGAGGACTATGTGATCTTTTGCTGGATGAGAGTGAAGACTGCCAACCAGAAATCACTCTGGCTAGATTTTTCAGATAATAACTCTTAGAAATGAAGACTTTAAAATTTTTTAAAAAGGTTTCTTTACTTAGCCCTCAGGCCAAGTTGCCAGTTAGAGGTGCAAATGAATACTAATTAGAAATGAGCAATTACAGCGTGATCTGACTGGTCTCACAAATGTGACTAAAATATAACTCAGGGAAAACACATAGAGCCAATAAAGCACTCATAAAAAACAAACATAGACAAAGGTAAATGTTAAGATGCCTTAGGGTGGAAAATAAAGGTATGCTGCAGAGGCAAGGAGCTGCCAGGTTATGCTTGCACACAATTGGTTGCCATAACAACCCGAGATTTTAAAAAGGTGGACCAAGAAATTGCATCAGTGGGTACACAAAGAGCCAAGACAATCCATCTCACCCAGAGCATTTATAAGGAAATACTTATTATCCTAAATTATGATTCAGTAAAATGCCAATGACAATTACTATATTGGTCAGTATTTTCTTATATTCACTTCTTCTTGCCACTGTGGCTGATAATAAAGAAAAGCAGAACATACATTAGGAATTGTACAAAATAGAAATAAATCCGTTTAAGCAAAAGGCCAGATTGTGGTTAAATAAAATGGAATATCTAAAGTTAAATAATTCCATCCTAATCCACTTGGTTGTAATAAAACATTTAAGCATACACATTATGGATATGAGGTCACCCACTGTTTTGAGTCTCCCCAAAAGACTTCATAGCTAAGTTATAAATTAATTTAAAAGGTTTTTATGAAATTGTAAATGTTTTGCTGAGCCTTTAGAAATGCTTCCATGGGAAATTACTAAGAATGCAATAAAAAATATTTTAACAGGCTTAAGCTGGCAATTTAAACTTTTCTAACATGAAAGATGATTAGTTTTCAAATTCATTTTAGCAACAGAATTTTTTGAATATTTGGATCCATTTAAAGAGACAAAGAATTTTTCACAAATACTGTCCTTTTATCTCCTCCCCATTTTCCTCTAAATAGAAAATTTAAAATGGTTTCAGCTAAACAAAACCGAGATCTAATTTTCTGAGATCTTGTGCAAGCTAATTTCTGAGAAATTAAGAGACTCTAATTTTGTCTTATTCATAAGTTCAAAGCATGTGCTCCTTCCTACATGAGTTCTGATGACTAGTTTTTTTCCAGACAGGACCAATGAAAATGTCCCCGCAAAGCACCCAAATCTATCCTGTAAAGAACACACACACACATGTATGCACTACACATGCATGCATATATACATACATATATACTATATATACATACATATATACGTATATACATACATACATGGAGTTTTTTGGACTCATCCTTTGTCTTGTTTACAGATTAGATGTGCAGTATTACTTGGAGGAGGGGCATGGGTAGGAATAGGCAGACTGTGACTTGAAACAAACATTAAATGCTCTGGTGATAGGCTGATAATAAGAAGTCATGTGCTCCTTTCACTGACTTCTGCTCAAGTCAAAAGAAAGGTTATTTGCACAAATGGGTTAGACTGTGTACCCTCTGGAGTAAGTGGCTATTGGCTTGTCTTTTTCCTCCTAGACATTCATCCCTTAAGTTGAGGTTATTGCATGATGAAAGAACTTGAGCAGAATTAGTTAAATGGTGCCTCATACTGGCTTATGTGTCAAGGCTAAGTGAGCAATAGAAACAAAATTTTTTGCTCTTCACTATAATCATGACTACCCCAGAGCCAGAGAAACAAATGCTAAATGAACACTTTTAGCCTTGGCAGGAAAGGGTTGATAGCATTATACTATTGATAGTGTATAAATTGGTGGCAACAGAAACTAGGATGGTAATATATTAAGTTTTTCATAAAACAATGGAGATTATTTGAAAATTTAGTCAAACAGAATGTTTACTCAGAATAAGCTATAAACTAGTTTGTCATACTTAATGCTTACTCTCTGACTTACCACACATTCTTTCTGTTTTGTTTTTGTAAATATGATCTTTAGGACTGGCAAGATGACTAAACAGCTAAAGGTGTTCACCATCAAGTATTTGATGACAGGAGTTTAAATCCCTGGAACCCATATGATGGAAGAAGGGAACTGATTGCTGAAAGTTGTCTTCTGACTTCCACACCTATACTGTGACTTCCAGTGATCTCTCTCTTGCTTTTACACACACACACACACACACACAACAACAACAACAACAACAACCAAATAAATGTTAAAAGAATTAATAAAAATTAATATAATTTTGTGTGAGGTTTGGAATATAGGTCAGGGGTAGAGTAATTGCCTAGTATAAGCAAGATCCTGGGTCTATTCCCCAGCACAGCAAATGAAGAATAAATAATTCATACAAATTTAAAAAAATGTTCTTAAATTAATGTTTCAATTTTGCTAAATTTGATATTTTCTTGTTCTTTTGTTCTATCAGTAATCGTTGCGTCAAAGTTTTTCTTCTTGGAAATTATCTTATTTATTTCTTTAAGTAGAATTTCTTGCTAAAATCTAAACTTTTCACTTTATAAAATTGAGCTGACATCAAAACATTTTACTTATATTGAAAACCCTCATCAGAAACTGTTTGTTTCTATAGCAAATCCCTGCCCCAGAAAACAGGATGTATTTCCTTCTTACGGTTTCTAAGTTCTATTTTTTGTCATGTCTGATGTAAAACAGGTTTTAAAGTTAATAAAATAGAGATCAACATAAAAGACTTTAGAATCCTAGCCTTTGTTTCTTGTTTCTAATTTTTTGTAGTACAACAAATACTTGTACTATTTCTCTTTGTCACATAAAAAACTTTAGAATGACAGCTTTCTTTTTAATCACAGTTTATAATTTCCAAATATGTAAGCACAAATATCAGGAAAAAAATCACAACACAAAATAATCAAAATAAAAAATAATATCTTAAATTCTCCAAATCTTCAAAACAACATCCCATACTGTCCTTCTGTTTTCCACAGGTCCTGTTTTGACCTATAACTTATAGTTTCAGTCTAAACTCTTTTCTCATACCCAAAAGTCTACTCACAACATATTCTTCTGGGAACATGATTTGAAGATTTTCTATTTTCATAGTCATAGTCAATAATGATTCTCAGTGGATAATTTGATATATTTAAAAATTCACCAGTCAAACAAATTTTAAAACAATAATCATCCTCAGCAACTCTCTACTGTATCCACAGCTCCTTCTTGTATTCTGTCCTACAAAGACAGTCTCGGATGTGGGATTTCCCTCTGGACGATGTAAATATGTTTTATTACCATTGGTTAATAAAGAATCTTCTTTGGGCCTACAGCAGCACAGAATAGAGCAAAGTAGGAATTCTAAACAGAGATAGAGGAGAAAAGAAGGTGGAGTCAGGCAAAGGTCCCGCAGGAGGCTGTTGGAACCTTGCTGGCAGGCCATAACCTCATGGTGATGCACAGACTAATAGAGATGAGTTAATTTAAGATATTAAGAACTAGCTATCAATATACCTAAGTGATTGGCTAAGCAGTGTTTTAATTAAAACAGTTTCTATGTGATTATTTTGATCTGGGCAGCCAGGACCAAACAAGCAGCCTCAGATGATGTCTCCCTTGGGAGACATACATTCTTCATAACTTTTCCTTCCTACCTTCTCTCTTCTGTGACCTCTCTCAGCATCAGGCTACCGACATAACTATTATTGGTGTCACCAAATCCAAAGGCTATTTTCAGTGCTGGCCTCAGCAGCAGTCAACAGGGCAGAATTTCTTTCCATCCTGAAATGTCCTAAGTATCAAAGTTCTACTTGAAGGACAAGCGATCACTGTGTTGTTTCCTCCCCCACAGAATTCATTCACCTTCCATGTTTCTCATTCTTTGTTCAGTTGTAGAAATTCTGGGATTTCTTTTTCATCATTGAAAAGAATCTATTTTATCTACTCAACCATCTTCTAGTATTTTAGAGGTGAAGAATTGGCTAAAGGGAGGTTTAAACAAGGGAGGATTTTAAAATAAAACAAGGGGGCTATCAGAGAGGCAAGCAGCAGTATCAAATAGTAAAGAGGTGAGATGGGAGGGAGGTACACATGATAAAGAGACCTAATGTAACATTTTTAAACAGTAGTTTTGTCCTTTGTATGAAGCTTTCTTAAGCTGAGAGAGGTAGACACCATTAACTTATTTAAAGAGGAAACCATTGATATAGTTAATTTGTTGGAGATAAAATTATGTTAAAAAGGCTCTTTTATAATGTTTAGTAATTTATTGGATATTGGAATAGTTTCAATGTTATTGATGTACCTGAATATAAAAAATAGAGTTATTTTTAAAAATTTCCCAGGGGCATGATTTTCTCTTTAGGTAAACTCATTTATTCTCACCTTAATATATAAACTCTACTTAAGCTATTTTAATTTCCACTAGAATTTTAAATTCCTTCCATCCAGATACCATCTCAACGTGATAAACTCATGCAACTATTCTACTTAATACTTCCATTTATATGTACAAACAGAGCATACATATAGAGAATCAAGAGGTATATTTGTGTGTTCCAGGACAGAACTATTACAAAACTGATCTAAACATTCATGTATGGGTTGGTTTTTGTTCTTTTGGGTTTGTTTGTTTTGTGTATAAATTGATTTTTTTTCTGAGGTAAATGCCTAAGAAAAAAAGTAGTTTCACTTTTAAATATACACTCATGCTTTATTAAATCATGCATACATGTGTGTGGGTGCACATGAATGCAGGTGTCTATGGAGGTCAGGAGATAAAATCAGATCCTCTGAAGATAAAGAAAGTTGTGAGCCACTCAACATGGATAGGAAAACATACTCAGGTTCTCTACAGAAGCAGTCCATGGTCTGGATTGTAAAACTTAACTCAGGTTCTCTACAGAAGCAGTCCATGGTCTGGATAGTAAAACATAACTCAGGTTCTCTACAGAAGCAGTCCATGGTCTGGATAGTAAAATCTAATTCAGGTTCTCTACAGAAGCAGTCCATGGTCTGGATAGTAAGACCTAACCCAGGTCTGCTACAGAAGCAGTCGATGGTCTGGATAGTAAAATCTGACTCAGGTTCCCTACAGAAGCAGTCCATGGTTTTCATTGTTTCTCCAGCTTTCAGCTTGTTTTATGTTTTTGGGAAGAGACAGAGAGTGCATGTGTATCACAGAATACATGTGGTCACAGTATACCTTGCTAGAGTCCATTCATACCTCCCACCATGTGAGATCTGCAGACTGAACTAAAATCATAAGATTTGGTAGCAAGTGCTTTTTTTACCCAACAAGTCATCAGTGAGCCATCTTATCAGCCCTGAAAAAATTTTAATTGAAAGTTTTTGATCACTAGACATGAAATATTTGATAACCTGTCTTTGTTGCCTTCCCCAACAAATTGGCTCTCAAATGTGGGGCTGACTACATCCATGTAAAACATGAGAAAGCTTGGAAAAGAATTCTAGATACCAAAGAACAATGTTAAGCCCGGCTTTATGGAAACCAGCATTTTTTTTTTTCCTGGATGGCCTTGGTTTGCTGGTAGCATGTGGCAGGAAAGAAAAAAAAAACCTGGAAGGTTTTTGAAATGGCAGCAGCTTCCTGGTCCATGCTGTCAGCACGAACTCTGGCTCTTTCAGGAGGCCAAGCACTTGAATGGGGTTTGTGGGGAGCATGCTGCAGATTCTTTGGTGGCAAAATGAGCCAACTGGTTACCAGAGTTAAGAAGGTAAATGAGGCTCTCATAAGGCAGCCTTACAGGAAGTGAATAGACCTCCACCATATTGGACTGGGTGGAGCCAAAAGGCAAAGCAACCTTATTCCTAGTCATGCCACTTTCCATTTTAAGAAGTGCTTCTGACAGAAAAGGAATTCAGATATATACAATAGGACAGACTCAGACAGAAATAATCTGCTAAATGAGTCACAGTGTTAGATAAATGTACATAGGCTTAGGAGAGAGAAGAAACAGAATGCAGTTATAAAAAGAAGTAAATGGGGCCGGGCGGTGGTGGCGCACACCTTTAATCCCAGCACTCGGGAGGCAGAGGCAGGCGGATCTCTGTGAGTTCGAGACCAGCCTGGTCTACAAGAGCTAGTTCCAGGACAGGCTCCAAAACCACAGAGAAACCCTGTCTCGAAAAACCAAAAAAAAAAAAAAGAAGAAGTAAATGGTTTTAAAAAATAAAACAAAGTCTTTAAAGAGACAGAGTACAGACAATCATAGATTAAAGGAGTATAGAAAAGTAAGCCACATAAATATGGAAAATACATGTGTCTTCTATGAATTTTTTGACTGTAAATGAGCTAAGTAGAGAGAGACATTTCATCATATGGGCTGCTAAGCTAAACCAATATATATATATTTTAAAGGTATCTTGATTTCAAAATTTGGGTCTAAGGATATGTTACTTTGGAAAAAAACGTTCTTCTCTTGTTTCCACAGAGGGTAAGAACCTGTTGATTCCTTCCAGGCTAATGTGGTTTGATGAATCAACACCCTCTTAAAGATCATTGTGAATACATTGTGAAAAGTACTTGGGTCAACAAAAAGCAGGAAGCAGTTTGGAGAGAACTATGCCCAAATTTTCAAATATTGTTTATAAATGTTTGTTTACATTTAAAGGGAGACATGTTATAGAGATTAGCATTGGTGTGGATCTTGGTCTATTGATACGAATTTAAAGTCAATTTTGTTAATGTTATATTTCTGCTCTTAAGATATTGTGTTTGTGTAGCTCATTTAAAAAGGCAATGTATAATTAAGAAATACAGGTTAATGGATAGTCATCTATAATAGTGAAATTTGTAGTCTTGTTAGATTTTATAGATATATAGAGATTTATTTCAGTTAGATAGGCATCAAATCTTCAGAGACCTTCAGAATCTGCCTTTATTGTATATCTATAATCATTTTCTGACCAGGAACACCTTTATTTATATTTTTTAAATGCTAATGTTGTGTGGCTTGGATCAACTCTGTGGTCTTCCCTGTTTTCTCTACCCCATTCAACATTATGGAAGGATGTTTACTGTCCCTGCAAGCCTTGCTCACCTCCCCAGCTCCAGAGATGTATGTAGCTGGTCTATGTTATCATTAAGCAATTTGTAATATGCTGCTCATGGACCCCATTTAAGTGCTCTATAACAGGACCAGCAGGAACCAGGAAGTCGGCTCGTAAAGGAGTCACACAGGTTTTGCTGCTTATGCTGAGTTAAGCGGCCTTCTTGTAAAGGAATCTTGCTTCTGCTTGCCTCTAGCAAATAGAGCCCACCCGAGAAAATGCTATCACCAAGAAACCATGCTTATCTCTGTTCTTCTGAGTCTAGAATACCTTCCTAAGTGCTTTTAGGTTTTATGTGGATACAGTTTTCTCACATTGATGCCATTTGTAAGAGGAAATTTCTCTTATGTTTCCTGGCCTCCCATACTCAAATAATCACACAAAAAGTAATTAATAAACTAATTAATTACAACTCTGTTTGGCCAATAACTTAACTATAATTCTAACTAGCTCTTATATCTTAAATAACCCATTTCTATCAGTCTGTGTATCACCCTGAGCCTGTGGCCTACAGGTAAGTTTTCAGTGTCCTCCTTCCACAGCTACATGGTGATTTTCTGTTTCTGCCTTCTCTCTATATACATCTCTATTCAGATTTCCCACCTGGCTTTACTCTGATAAGTCACTGGCCAAAACAGCTTTATTCATTAGACAATAAAAGCAACACACATACAAAAGAACATCCCACATCATCCTGGTGTATTGTTCAGGTTTCACTGGGTAGTTTCACATCCAGAAGTCTATGGACAGTGCACAATGAAGTCAATGACTTATTAAACAAAAAGTTAAAATAGGAAAAGAGGACATAAAGTTCTAAGGATAGGTAGTTGAGGGTGGATCTGAGATGAGTTAATGGGAAGAGTAGAGAGTTGATCTGGCCAAAGTATATTGTAGGAAAGACTAAAAGAATAATTAAAATATAACTTTAAAAATCACCTTAGGGTTCTATTGTAAGGAGAGCCACTTTGTTCATTTATTTTGGCCTCCCAGACTCCTGAAATAATCACACAGAAATTGTATTAATTAAATCACTGCTTGGCCCATTAGCTCTAGCTTCTTATTGGCTAACTCTTACATCTTAATTTAATCCATCTCCATTAATCTGTGCATCACCACGAGGTCATAGCCTACCAGCAAAGTTTCAGCATGTCTGTCTCCGGTGGCGGCTCCATAGCTTCTCCCTGACTCTGCCTCCTTTCTCCCAACATTCAGTTTAGTTTTCCCTGCCTAGCTAAGTTCTGCCCTGCTGTAGGTCCAAAGCAGCTTCTTTATTCATTAATGGTAATCATAGCTTACAGAGGGGAATCCCACATCAGAGTTAATTTAATAGGAAGAGTTGGAAATAATCTGAATGTCTATCTAGGAGGAAATGGATTTTTAAAAGAATATATAATTTATTTATATAAGTATGTATTATATAAGTTTAAACAAATAAAACAGATCTGTAGAAAAACTACAAATCATAATTTTGAATACAAAAGCAAGTCTCAAATGTTTTGATCATTTATGTAATAACATTAGAGAAACGTTATTTAATAGCATTCTTTTGTGGTAATTTTAGAAATAAATGACAAAGAATGCTAAAATTTTGATTTGAGATGATAATTTTCTCTGGCGAGGTAGTGGTTTTAGAGCTGAAATTTAAATAATATAAAGAGCATGTATAATGTTGGAATTAGGCAGCATTAAATGAATAATAGATGGATGTCAATTTGTGGTTTTCAGGGTTTATTAAAATGTATTTACCATACTTTGTATCATAACACAAGAGAAAATGTTCTAAATGATTAAATTTTTGCTTTATTATTTAGATTAATTTAGAAAAACAAACCAATTGTTGGTTATCAAGACCTCAAACAAATATATATATTAAGTAAATGAGTATCACTCAATTTTTAAAGTTTAGAATTATATATTCTAATCATTTTGCACGATTTCCCTTGAGATTTACTCTTAGAGACTAGTTATTTCTTCTGTTTCTTCTTGTAAACACCAATGAAACTAAGAGCAAGAGTTTAAAAAATAATAATAATAGCATGTAAGGCACAGTCATATAAAAACTTCATACTAATTTTGAATAATAGGTAGTCTATTAAGTGGTCACCAATCTCCTGGAATAGAACAAAATTCAACCTGAAATGCATGTGTTTGTAGCTGCTACTGAGATAATGTAGTTTGCTTGATGGAATGCAAGAAGATGATATAGCCAAACATCAAGACTTGGTAAGAGAGAGAAAGGACGCCTGGAAGCAGGGAAAGCTCATACTGAGAGAGCTTTCCCCTTGGCAGACCAATTCCTAATTCCAAAGAAGACAGGTCTGGGCTATTCTGTAAGGAAAGGTCATTGTTCACCCGAAAGTAGATCCTACCAAATTCAGAGCTTATTGTAGGTCCTGCACTTTCTCAACTTGACTTTCTCTTGCCTTGTTTATAAATACAAATCAATAACCATAGATCATCTGACATCCAAAGGAAAACTTGCAACATAAAATACATAATACAAATCAAAGATTTCAAACTAAGTATTGTGTTGACTGGTATCTTCATTAAAATGGATTCAATTCATTTAAAAAGGAGAAGATGTAGTGTATCTATGGTAGGAGCTCGTTGCAATTTTTAACTTAGTCTCTCATCCTTACACTATATTTTATTCTTCTTTGATCAGTATGTGTAGTAAATGCTCTTTCTTCAATCTTGGAACAGCAGTTCTGTCTCAGATGACATGAAATAAGCAGAAAGAGTTGGTCACACGAAAATGACTCACCTGCATTCTCCCTCAATTCACAATACTTTTTACTCATTCAATAGCATATATAGTAGATATTAAATAAATGCTTCCTTTATGGCAAAAAGAAAAGAATATAGCAAAATGGTGGATAATCCCCTCTTCTGTACATAGATATGTTTTTTATCATTAATCATCTCTGTTTGAAATTTGACTATTTGATTTTAGAAAAAGAGAAAATTGACATCTTTCCTCTCTCTCTCCCCCCCTCTCCTTTTTAGTGTACATGTGCATGAGTCTGTGTATGTGTATGTATACTAATGCACTTAGGAACCCATAGAGGATGGAAGAAGGCAGCAGACACCCTGGAGTGAGAGTGGCATGTGGTAGTAAGCTGCCTGTTGGGGTTACTGTGAAGCAAACCTGAATGTTCTCTGTTGTGGGAGCTGCGGGCTGTGTTCCTGCCGCCCCAGCCGCCCCAGCTCCTGGTCACCTGGCTAGCTTATGCCCCGAAATAACAACACACAAATTGTATTCTTTTAAACACTGCTTGGTCCATTATATCTAGCCACTTCTTGGCTAACTCTCGCACCTGGACTAGCCCATTTCTATTAATGTGTGTAGCACCCCAAGGTGCACTTACCAGGGAGATTCTAGCCTACGTCCATCCTGGGTCGTAAGCTTCATTGCGTGTCTGGCTCTGAGAGGAGCTGCATGATTTCTGAGCTCACTTCCTCTTCCTCCCAGCATTCTGTTCTGTTTACTCCACCTATCTAAAATCTGCCCTATCAGATGGGCCAAGGCAGTTTTTTTATTAGCCAATGACCTTCCTCCATCAGTTCTCGATGATAATTTGTATAGAGATTTAATGTTTGATCTTAATCACCGAGCCATCTCTTTGGTTCCCTTTCTGATACTTTTAAACTAAAGTATACATTTTTTTCTTCATAATTGTTTGGCTTGGGCATATGTAAATCCATATGCTTCCACTATGACTTCATATCTATGTCTAGAGCTATTCAGATATACATACAGTTCATAGAAAGGTAAGAGAAATTAAAGAATAGCAAAAGGAAGAAAATGAAATAAATGGAACTTGAGAACTTCTGAAGTATATTTATTTTAGAATGCACAGAAAATTTTCTATGAAAACATTTTTCACAAGGACCCTATCTAATCCTAATCAAGACCTAAATCCTGTGGGTGTCCTATTGTAACAATTAGACTGCTATCAGAAACTGTTAGTTTTATTCTTGGGTCAGCCATTGAATGACAGAATGAAGTACATTAGATGAATTTCATTCTAGATTGCAATTATTCAACAAATTTAGAATAAAGTATATATAAGTTTAAAAATGTAAATCATATAGGAGAATTCAGTGAGCCTCATTAGGAGTAAAGCCACAAAATGAAAAAAAGGATTTCATTGACATTTGGCTAAATTCCTTGAGATCATTTCTATTTAACCACCTGGGTTTCCCTCCCATACATTTAACCAGGATAAAGTTTGGTTTGAAACTCATGGACATCTTTCTTCACTTCTATAACTTAGAACCTTTGTCAGTCTTCCTGAATTACACTAAGTTTCTTATTGCAGGTTCCACCTGCAAGCTTGGATTCCAATGCCTACTTCATTCAAGGCTATCATAATCTAGTCCTGCCTTCTATTATGTGTCCATGTATTAGTTTTCAACAGCAAATGATTACTTTATAGTCAATATTCATCAAAAATACTTTTATTTTAAAAAGAGTATCTTATAATGATGCAAATAATTTTCCTCTAATGGGGGCTTGGAGCTATAACACAGTGAAACTTTCTTTGAGCTGGTGAGGAGAGATTTGGGGGACACATATAAAAAGAGGAACTCACATTTATCTAGAGCCTATCCAACTGCAAGAAACCATGAATTTTTCAGTCAATGCCTATTCATTGCAAAACTAAAAATCCTGATGGAGCATTTCATTAATATCCTCAGCCTATTAACTTTGCATCATTGTTACTGTTATTTATTTATACTCTGGGATTTTCTATTTGTTTTAGAGTTTTCCTTCCCTTTGGAGTGTGTGTTGGGGGGTGGACATCTAAGGGAATAAAAGAAAAGTTGTACTTCGGCAGGCATGACTGAGCTTCAGAACTGTGTCTGTGACTGCAAGGAGAATATGCTTGAAGGTATTTCAGGCCATAGCCCTCTCAGAGATCTTCCCACATGGCTCGCTTAGCTCTTACTTTCATTTTGTACTAAGCAAAAACTCATTTGAGGGCTATTTAGTGCTCTGGTTTGTGCTTTCTAATACCAGATAAAAGTTAAACAGATGAACCATTTGGGGGGTAAGAACTGGGAAATTCACGGCTGCTAAAATGCTTTAAAGTTCCAAAACGGTTTTGTTTTTTAAACCCATTTTCCATGTTCTAGCAGCTGTGGGTTTTCCCAGGGCTCCCCCTGTGGCTCAAAAGGGAGCTGCTTAATGCTTAACAGATGAGTCAATTGAGTTTTTAAATGCAAAATTAAACTTAAAGTGCACAAAGAGCACAGGGGAATCCACAACCAAGAATAGACTGGAGGTTGATAGTGAGCTGAAAGCCCTGGACTGTGGGGGACACCACCACTGAGAGGATGGGATGAGCACATTTATTTTTTTAATCATTCTTTGAACTGTTTGCAATTATATCCCACATTACCAATAGGCTTTTTTTTTAATCGCTATTGAATTTTGATTTATTTATATGTGCCTGTTTCTTTTAAGGACAAAAAGGGAAAATATAGATGGATAGTCTTTGTACATGTCAGAACAAAAGTGTTCTGATTTCCGTTTATGTTGGTCTTAGGAATGATGAAGGGTAGAGGAGATGGTTTGGTTGGTAAAGAGTTTTCTGTACAAACAAGAGAACCCAAATTTAGGTGTCTAGCACCAACCACAAAACACACAGGCGTGCCTGCTATCCAGCATGGGAAAGCAGAGCTAGGAAGATGCTGCCCAGCACGGCTAGGTAGATGGTATGTTCTAGGTACAGTGAAAGACCCATCCTAAATCTACAGTGCAGAGAGCACTTGAGGAAAAATGCCAACCATCTATACCCTCCATGCGTGCACGCACACACACACACACACACACATGCTCACACGCACCAAAAACAACAGCAACAAGAAAACTATGGCAAAGTAATTTGATTCACACACATACCGAAAACAAGCATAGAAAAAAAAAAAAACAACAGAAAACCATCAAAGCTGCTGAGAAAAATTTAGGGGGTGGGGTGGGGGAAGAGATAGAGTTAGAAAGGGGCGGGGAGAAAGGGGAGAGAGAGAGAAGGAGGGAGGGAGGGAAGGAAGGAGAGCGAGTGAATGAGCAAGAGAAGAGAGAGAGAGAGAGAGAGAGAGAGAGAGAGAGAGAGAGAGAGAGAGAGAGAGAGAGATTGTGAGGCAATTTGGTTTCTTCAGTAATTTGTGTTTTCCCCTGTGTCCTTTGGTATCTTCCTTCTAGTGCCTGAGACACTCTAGGTTCTCAGAAGTTTCTGTTTTAAAAGGTCTGAGGGCAACTGTGAACTTCCTATTTGGTTCATTGTTTGTTTGTTTTTTCTTTTTTAGTTTTTCAAGACAGGATTTCCCTTTGTAACAGCCCTGGCTGTCCTGGAACTCACTCTGTAGACCAGGCTGGCCTCAAACTCACAGAGATCCACCCGCCTCTGCCTCCAGAGTGACTGGACTAAAGGCGTGAGTCACCACGCCCTGCAGATTGACTACTCTTGCAGATGAATATGTTTGGTTCCCAGCACTCGCGTGGGGCGCTTCACACCAGCGGTAACTCTCATCTCCAGCACATCAGAAACCTTCTTCTGGGCTCTTTGGGCACCTGCACCCAGATACATATGTCCCTTCCCCAAGCTCACATTATTAAAAATAAAATAAATCTTTAAAAAAAAATTAGGTCCAGAGAAAAGTTTGGACCAACATTGTTAATAGATTTTTGTGCTTCAAAGCAAATCTTTGAATGCATTTGAGAAAAACTACTGTCATTGTAAACAGCGAAGTGCTCATAGGCTCCCAATATCAACTCTAAAATGTCACAGTGTAATTTCCTTCACCATGGATGATAACATGAACTGTTATTTTCCAAATCATGAGGTTCTTGTCGAGAGCCAATCTCCTCATTTCAATCCAATGTACAACTCACCCAGTGAGGCTCCTCAGGTTCACAAATACTACTAAAATTATGGAAAAAAATGCATACCTAAAGCTTTGGTTTCTTTGTAGTTTGGAATGGTGTGCCCCCTGCCTGTTACATTTTAATTATTTTGAGGATTATTTGTATGGTTAGAAAAAAAGCTGAAGAAAAGAATATTTTCACTGGAAAATTTTCATTGTTCACATGCTACATTTCTTAGCTTCTTGAGTTTGAAAAATACTTAGAATCCCTTAAAAGTTTACACTTGAAGAAATCATTCTGCAAACTCCGAAGTGGAAATTCCCACTGAGATACTAAGAAAAGGAGACTGGAATATTACACAGTCACACCTGCTATGTCATCAGGTCCAGCAGCAAGCAGTGAAATCACAAAGGTGAAGTTACAAAGCTACTCACACATGTAACTGAAGATGTACATTTAATTACAGGTTTCACTCCTTAGTTATTTTCATAGCTCTCAGATTTGCTAAGTCCATCATTTCAAGTTTGAGAATTATCATGATCCAGTCCCAATCTGAAAGAGGGAAATGAGTTACTAATTCCCAAACAAACGAATGAATGAATGAATGAATGAATAAGCCATTAGATAAATATTATTGTTCAAATGGAGTCTCCACCTTTATTCTGACTCCAATCAACCCTTCATCTTTAGTGGAATGCTTATTTCATCTTAATTTATAAAGTTGAAGTATTGCTTCTGAAAATAGCAACTCCAAAAGAGTGGGTTGCAGATTAGTGTTCCCAGTCTGCACTGGTTGCTGTGTAGCACAAAGTGTACACCTCTCAGATAACTGAAGTCACCTGAGTCACTGACTAGACTCAGTGTTGTCAGTTTGTCTGAAAAAAGGGTGTTGATGAGGCTAGGCTCTTGCGAAAAGAACGATACAGTTGATGTTTTAGTGCCTACCTACCCATAATGGTTAAAGTCTGTGTGTTCAGGCCAAGTAGAATCTCCCTGCTTCAAGGCACACAAGACAAATGGCATTCCCTCTATGTCTTTAGAAAATGTGCTGAGCGATGGATGTATTTCTCCACGGAGCTGCAGGGTTGGGTATCAGTTAGACGTTATATATTATTCAGAGAAACTAGGCTAACTTGAATACGTAATGCTTGGATTGGATATTCACTCACACATGACCTCTTTGAAAGGATGGCTATCAGAATATAGGTTTAACTAACAAGAATTTGCTCTAAGCATGACCTATTTTGTGCCCAGATCTAATTCTAATCTATGCTTACTCCCAAAGGACTTTATGCCTGTATGTAACAGTGTTCTTCTCATGGACGTAAGTGAAAAAGGCAATCTGCTGTTTCTGAATCAGATGTGTGGCTCTTTCCATAGTTCCACATTTCGCTATTTTTTTCCGTAGGATTTGGTTAGCAATATTTAGAACACGTTGCTATATATAAAGGCAAACACACATGTACCTATATACCTGTAAAATTATATTCCCAAATTGAAATTTAATACACAACACTGTTTAATCCTTTGTTTAATTATTTGTCTCCCTTTCTCCAAATTAAAATAATTATATTTTTCTTCTCTGGCGAAATGTCAGCTCAATTCAGTTTTTACTAGGTGATTTGAAATCATTATTCAAGCAGAACATTATCATTATCTTTTTAAATTACTCAGCATAGTTTTGGGGGCTTTCACAAGTAGAGGCTAACAGGCATTGGTGCAAAAAGAAACAACTCTTCATATTCCAGTAATACAAAACCAACATTGCTTTGATGAGATTTTTAATATGCTCATGGGAGCAACAGAACCGTCACTGATGATGAGTGCAAATTACTTGCATCTTATTTATCTTCAAACCTGTCCCAGAATGTATTATTACATCATAGGCAATAATGTATTTTGTCAATTATAAGAAAAGTGGAGTTTTATTAATTTAATTATACTTACTGTTTACTATAACACTCTAAAAATGACCTCTGTGTATGTAAAACATTTCAGAAGCCCTGGTGAGAAGTAGGTATGGTGAGTCAGATTTTACCATTTGAAGAAATATTAACAAAATGAGGCTCCTATTTCAGTCCATTCCTTATCACTTCGCATTTGTTTTCAAGGTGGATCTCTGATTGTCAACAGCAGTTGCTCACGTTGGGAGTTTGTAAGTCGTGTTTGAACGTATATCTTCTGTGGAAAAAATATAAAAAGCATATTGTATAAAATGTTTAATGTTAGAAATAGAATCTCTTCTCTATTAGATTTGTTTGCTTCAATCATCCCTATGACTGTAAAAAAAATTGTCCATAAAAACAGAACGGGAAGCAATAGATAAACAAAATCTCTACTCCCCAGTGAAAAAAATAAAATATGCAAATATTAAAATTAGGGGACCCTGCTTCTTTTCTCTCTTACACAATTGATTAAATTGTCACTGCTGGAGATTACATGGGGTTTTATTCCCTTTATGACCATATTCAATTGGACAGACAGAAAAATATATTGCCACAGACGAGACCCACCACCTGGGTACAGTGTGTGTTTCCAGTTGCCTGTAGAAATCTCTTCCAGAAATTTTCAGCTAAACTTTAAAAAAAAATAAAACATCAGAAGTGATCATTTACAACAGATGTGTAGTACAGTCCTTTCAAGTGTCAGAGCTTCCAACAAGATAAAAAGTCTACATTTTCTGATTATGTCTTAGCTAAATCTCTCTACAGTCTTTACCAGCACACCCGTTTATTGTCTATCATAAACATATTCCATTTATTTTTCATGAAACTTTTGTTTTTAAAATATGGACTGGACCTGGATGATGGCTCAGAGGATAAAGGCACTTATTTCACAGACGTGGTAACACAAACTTGATCCCCAAAAGTCATGCAGGAGAACTAAAGCCGCCCTCTGACCTTATGCATGCTGTAGGTAAGCACACACACAGTAATAATAATAATAATTTTAAGAATTAAACAATAAAGTCAATAAGAACATGTATTACTTATTTATCATTATCTATCAACTAACATCTCACTTATCCACATCTACTTTTTTAATCTTTCTTCCTAGCTTATAGATAATTTGGTTTCCTGACTTATCAATTTTAATTAAGAAACATCCTCATACACAGGGGGATGGGGGGAGAGAGGAAGAAAGAGAAGAGAGACAGAGAGCCAACCCCCTTTGCCCAGTTATCTCTCCCACATGAACATAATTGCTTCTTATAAAAAACAAAGCAAAGCACAGAAATGGAACGATTACCTTGCCGCTTCGTGACTAGCCATGGCTCTGAAATGGTTTTCTCTGTCTGTCTCTGTGTACGAAAAGCTAGTTCTCAGTGACAATATTGCCAGCCTGTGTCACTGCACTGCAAGCTGAGCAGAGAGCTGCTTCCCGCTGCAGGTGCTGGGCCTTCAGTTTTCAGGGTGCATGACAAGTTTGTTCATGGGATATTTCTCCAATACAAACACAAACACAAACTGAGGGACATGCAACAGCTAAGAAAGGTGCTTGGATAATGCTGTTGAATTTAAAAAGGCCCAAAAAAAAATTAAGAAAAAAAAAGTGAGTAGCAGATGCTTTCTTGCAGTCAGGGGGTAGAAACCAATATGTTTGCCTAGAGATGTGTGGTCACTGCACAAGCACCACTTTATTACCGAAGGGGAAGAATTATCTCAATGAATTTTAGAGGTTTTCACGTGTGGCTGGGAATATTTTATTTTAGCTTCCAGAAAATGATACTTATGTTTTTTTATTAGAGAAGACGGCTATCATATCTGTTAATTTCATCTTTAACTTTTCTGATTAGGGAGATGAGTAAACATCAAGGTTCTTATTTCTATCATAAAGATAAAGAAGTGCAAAGGAAAAGGAATACTTTCTCTACGCCCCAGCCCCAGATTCATTGCATTTGAAAACAAAGGCTTGTGCACGTGTGTGCAACAAATATTGCTTAAATAAATATACTGACTTAACTGGAGAGTTTTTAAAGTCTAACTTTTGAGTCCTTCTCCCTCCTTATGCATCTCTCTGCTGTTCAAGCCATCGCATGTGTGTTCTGCCGATTTAAACAATTACACTTTTAGATAGTTTCGTGTCTCTTTGTGCTTTTGGTTTTCCTCCCTGTCTTCTCCCATGTTTCTTTGTTTTGATTATTATATTGTCTTCTGTGCGCTATTTGACTGCTCCTTGACAAAAAAGTTCCATATTTAATCTAATTCACTTAGTGTTTGTGCTTCATTTTTCTATAGTTTTATAATATTGCTTTGATTGATTTTTTTTTCTTTCACTGGCCATTTTGTTCTTGTACAAGAAGACCTCTTCAAAAGCCAGAATAGTATTATATGTACATTTTGGCTGCTAAGTCCATTTCTTTATTTATTTTAACATTTTGGCTTTCTGTTTGCTTACTCTCCTTCCCAGCTCTGTCATCTTTAATTCTCTTCTCAACTATTGCATAACCTTTCCTGTTACCAACAGTCCCCGGTGTCTTACTCTCTTAGGCATCTCATTATACTAAAATGTAACTACGATTTATTCAACACTTTGAATAAGCACTGAATTCAAAATTCCCTTTATATCTCACTGAGCTCTTACTGCATGTAGTGTTAAAAGGTAGATATTCTCCTCTGACACACAGGTGACAGAGGCCTAGTGACATAGTTCTCCACCAAAAATCACACAGTAATGATGATACCAAGGATTTGCTCAGAGAGCCACTTTACCTCAAATCACATCCTCTTTAATAAAACTACCTTAAGCCAAACAAATGAACAAACAAACAAAATCTTACACTTTAAAGTTTGATATGCACTGTGTTAATTCACGACTTAAAATTAGCTCTGAATTAATTTATTAACTTCCCCAAAACTTTACTAGAAGTATTCCCAGCTTTTCTTTATATACTGCTAATCTGTTGCAGTGACTGTAAACACGTGCAAACTGTGACATAAAATTTGTACTTGTACCAAAAATCAGGGATAGCCGTTGTGGAGCCTAAGGGTCCACATTGTCTGCAAACCCCAGAGCGTTTTATCAGGCTTCCCAGCAATGACATCAGTGATCAAATATGTTTTTACAGTTGTCAAATAGTGGATCAGGGTATAATCTCAGGCTGCTTGCAGCTGCTTTTCCCCATCCCTCCTGCATGTGTTATATTTGCCTTCTGGGAGTATAAGAAAAGCATGCGTTCCCTTATGGTCTTCTTTCCCACCTCTTGTTATAGTGACAGCATGCAGGTGCAATTATTCCAACGGGCCACTTTGCAAGTTCCTTTTAACCACTTTTTAGTCATTTCTGCTTTCTTATTTTTTGTTCTTGCAATGTGGTTTTAATATTTAAAATAATTTTGATTTATTTGTGTGTGTGTGTGTGTGTGTGTGTGTGTGTGTGATATACACCTGTATGTATCTGGCAGAGGACATGTGTATGTCTTTGCCATGGGTATATTTGAGGGTCAGAGGGCAACTTAAATGAGTCATTTCTTCTCACAACACGTGGGTCCCAAGTAACACACACACACACACACACACACACACACATTTGCAAACCAGATACAAACTTTGCATGTTTACTAGAAGTCTTAAAAATTACCACAGCTAGCCGGGCGATGGTGGCGCACGCCTTTAATCCCAGCACTCGGGAGGCAGAGGCAGGCGGATCTCTGTGAGTTTGAGACCAGCCTGGTATACAGAGCTAGTTCCAGGACAGGCTCCAAAGCGAAACCCTGTCTCGAAAAACCAAAAAAAAAAAAACAAAACCACAGCTATTGTCGTAAAAAATGTTTTTCTCCACTTTGGACAGAGCTTGGCAGCATTCCTTGAGATAGTCAACATTTACCTTAAACTTCACCTACATGAAGTTGTAAACAATGATTGCTCTCCAATCTCCTAAAGAACTTGGAGGAACAAAGTCAGCCACTGGCATCTCAGACACATATGCCAGTGAGAGAGACAGGTTCGAGTAACAATAACGCAACAATTAAGAGAAGAAGTTTGAGAATTAAAAAAAAAATGACTTCAAGTTTTAGTTCTATCCTTTTCCAGCTGCATAATCTTAAGCAAACTCTCCTTTATTCTAAACGTGTTTTCCCTCTTTGATGGAGATAATAATGCCGCTTCAATGGTCCATTGTGAAAACTTAATCAAGTAATAATATAAAGCACTCAGGACTTTGGTATTTTAGGAAGACCAGTATGGGAGGAAATTGTCAGCTCTATGATCATCATCACTAATATTAGCTATGTATTTACTAAACAATCGGTTTTTCTTTCCTTCCTTTGACACACTGTACTGAGACAGCGAAACCTTTATGCACATTAGGAAGAACTCTTGAAGTTCTAGCATTTTCTTGTAATGCTATCACTGTCACCCCACATCATGAACAACCCCCATAATGCCTTCAAGATCAAGGTCAAATCGATCCTAAATGAAATATGCCTGAATCAGCTCTTCAACACGGCATTCGGACCTTACATCTATTTAAAAGTACATGTTACATATGAAGCACAGAACAGCTATTACAGTGCTTAATCCATGTTTTTTGGTATTTTATTACCCTCATAAGAATTACCAGGGTCAAGTGTCATGCTAAGTACACAGACACTATTAATAAAGTACCCCTAAAATTAGTTGGACTGAAGTCATTTATCTTGTCTGCTTAATAGAAACCAAAAATCCACTAAAGATATTTCATGGATGTGTTCATATACATATTCATGCCTTCATTCATTTTATCAGCATTTATCACTTGCCTATACAATGAGAAGCCATGCCCCAAAATAAGATTCATAATCGCAGAGGCCATTTATTTCACACGCACATATATTAACATGTTTATATATATACACACACATATATTTATATGTATACATTATATATTCACATCTGCTTTTCACAATATTACTGTGTATGATGAGTGAGAAATATTTGCTCAGGTGTCAATCACAGAACATTTCTGCTTAGAGACTACAAATCAACCCATGATTCTATGTTTACAGGTCGAAAAGTAAAACCCACAAGAAGGATCAAGAGACCAATTTAAGGCAGGTGGAAGCCTTGCACTCTGAAGTCTAAGAAATTGAATCATGTCACTATAACATCAGGAGGCCTGGAAAATTGGAATGCAAATACTGGATAATCTATAAAATATCAAGCCCAATGTGGAAAATATGAAATAAAATGTTCAGTGTGCTTTTGACATTATTTTCTATTGCAAAAGTTTCAAAATAATAGAAGCTTCCACTCTTCAAGCATGATGTGATGTTCTTACATTTAAGTAAGCTCCTAAATCCGGAGTAGAATTAGAACTGGTTCCAATGACTGTTTTTTCTTTCTTTCTACAGCCATTCATATTGTACTTTAAATTCATATTCGCAACTATATAACCCTGAGTGGTAAAAAGGAGGGATTGGGGATAGGAGAGGTACAGAAGAAAAGATTCTGAAAGTTAACAATGTAATCTTGTAAGAGAAGTTTCTTATAGCCAAAGCACTACATAAAATTATTTGCAAATGATTGTTTAGAGACACTTCTTGTCGAAACTCACAATAGGAAAGTTAAAATGTAACTTTTTTTTTTTTTTAAAAAAACCTAAACAGTAACAAAAGAAAGTGATGATCAATTCTCTAGCTTTGATCATCTGAGGAAGGCCCAGGTACTCAGGGGGCATACTTATTACTATAAAGAACTGAAAAAGGGTAATTATGTTCATTTCATAGGAAGTCACTACTTTTGGATAGGCTATCATTAAACACTCATTACAAACTCTGCCTTCATTCTTCTTGTGGCTATTGAGGTAGGTGGCACAAATAAATATTCTTCTGAAATCAATTTTGCTGATAAAGACGTAACAGTGAAGGCTGACCCTGTAAAACCACGATCAAGACTTTAGCGTGAATGATTATAAACATGTGTAATTAGTTTTTTTTTTTCAAATTTAGAACAGCGTTCTTGCCCTTAACAAATATAACTGTAACATATCCTAGGACATGAGCGTGCAGCCAGAAATAAACAAGCCTAGGATGGAGTTTAATCTAAGTAAACACTGAAGTTGTAAACCTTCAGACTCAAATATCAAGGGCCCTTGCAAATTAATGCTACACACAATAGACTCTTAAAGCTAACTTAATCCACCCCCCTGAATCTACATGAGGGCCATGCATAACAATGCAGGAGCTAGGTTTCCATTAAGACTTTCTTCTCCAGGCTGTCAGCTGTTTGAAGAAATAACAATTTCCTAGGCATGAAAGCTGTTCAGAAGGTTCCCACTGATGTGTAATAAAAGTGACTTTCCTTTTTTTTTCTTCTTCTGCTTCCCCCTTTCCCCCTCTCAGATGTAACATTGTAGGGAGAAAAAGGGTGGACTAAGGCCATAGGCCCCCTACTAGCCTACCTTCCATGGATTATCAGTGCAGGTGTTAATATAATTGAAGGTGTGGTAGCAGATAGAGCCCCCTGATAGCTTTTCATATACAGAGATTACCTAGGTAGAGAATGCAGAGTACCTGAAGAATAGGCAAGTGTGTGCCTCATTAACATATCACCATTCAGAGGCAGCTGCATATCTGGAAGAAGAAGAAGGGGGAAAAAAAAAACCTTTAAAGAGCCTATTCATCTAAGTTAATGGGCCCATTGCACAGTACATTGTGTGAGAAATTAAGTCTCTGGCTGTGCACTTCCTGTGCTGTGCAAGCTGCCTTGAATCTTTTTTATTGCTTCACTGTTATTATCTCCTCCTGGAAATAAAAACAATCATGTTCTCACATCCGAGAAACCAAAACATTCCAAGATAACAAACTGGAGAACGCTGGTTGAAAGTTTCTTTTGTCTCCCTTATTAAGTGAAAAAATATGTTTTGAAATTAACGCAGCCTCCCAATTTATATCACGGCATGTAAGATTGACTGGAGCCGCCCTATGAATAATGGAAGTTTTGCTTCCCTGTTCTTAGAAAATACACCATTGAAATTTCTTTCTTAGTTATGGTTTCTTTTTAAGAATTAATTTTTGAAGGCAAATATGTTAATTTATTCAAATCAGACATGATATTTTAAAATAATATGCAGCTGGTAAGAGAACTGCTTTTTTTCTGAAAGATAAATATAATGAGCCCTTACGAAAATAATTGTATTTGTATTCTTAAGCAATTTCCCTTTCAGCACAGATTCAGTAGCATTTAAAACATGTCAACTGGAGAGGTGGGTAATGTAAGATTAAATTTCCCATCATATTACTTGCAAGTTCAGAATGTTAGCTCTTGCCTTTTTTCAATGGTTAGTATTACAAGGCCATCAAGTAAATTTACGTGCACTGGACACAAAATGAATCTTCCTCATAGTAGTAAAATATATTTTAATTACCTCGCACGCTTTATGTAATTGTCATTACCAGCATCACAAACATCTTCATCATAACGAAGGGACTGCAAGATCAATGCTGACTGGTTAAAAGTCAATGCACAAGACTTTCAGAACAGCTGTTATGTTGTTGTTTTTGTTTGTTTGTTTGTTTGTTTTTCTTAATCTAATGATCTCCAGACTTGACGCATTTGCAGATTAACCCCGTAATTTTTACTATTTAGCAGGTTAATAAGTATAGGAGACAGCAAAAAAGATACAATTTAACTCGCTGCCTTATCAGCTAATGGATGTTCTCGCCTCAAAAGAGCAAAATGTATGTAAATACAATAATACTTTTTTTTTTTAGCAACCATAATCATTTTACAATATGGCCAATTGATCACTGTTGTAGCACAAGGCAGTATATGTTCAGATCGGGAACAGGAACACTGGTATGTTTGCCCAAACAATTCTTGGAACATTAAAGACTTTAAATCACATAACAGCTTTATTTAAATTCTCTAACAACTGTATAAAAGTTCATGAAAGCCGGAAATAGGCAAACAAGGGCTTCCGTGAGTGATGTCACAGGAAGGATGCTGAGCACATACAGTAAACCAGTTATTTGATAAAAGTACCCTGTCAAGATTTTCTCAAGGACATGTGGGTAAATTACTCTTACTAATTAATACTCTTACTAATTAGTATGAATTACTCTTACTAATATTCTGTTGTATGTAATTGTTTATGGATTTATATCTGATTTAATGTGGAATATTGAAAGTGATGGTTGTGTGTGCTCTGAGGTCAATGTCTATAAATGTCAGGCTTTCCCAGACTTTGGAAGAGATGGTTAACAATCTAAACGGGACTTTAAAACAACACACACAGTTAAGGTGTAACTGTACTAAACCTCTCTATTCTTAACCAGCTTTCCAGTTTGTTGTGTTTCTATATAAAGACTACTAAAGAAATATAGAACTTCATAGATTAAGTATTTGGCTTACCCAGTTTTTTTTTTTTTTTACACAGTTCATCATTATATGGTTCCCTTCACCAAAGAAAGCTTTGAAACTGTTCTCACAGTATATGGGGGTGGGGTGAAATACAGAAAGTTGAATTTTCCTGTCTTCTACCAGGAGTAGTGGATGCTTTAGAAATAACAGAGACCAGTAATTTTGAAAGTTTCCTAAAACAGAACAAAACAACCCATTAAACTAGTTTCCTCAAAATAAGTCAGGTTAATGGACCACTTGCCGTCTGGTGAGCACACAACAAACAGCAGTGTGCTCTAGGCGATGGGATGACATTGTTGCTGCACAGAAGTGACATCAGAACGTTCTTAGCTGGCATCAAAAATGCAGGCACATTGCCTCTGACTGTGTGGCCCCACATCTATTAACCTTATTGATTTGGAACCTGCTGGGCCTCCCTGGAAAACTGCTTCTTGCTGAAAGGCTGAAGTGGATCAATCCTGAATCATGAACAAGAATCCAATAAAACAACAGAGTAAGGACCTTTAATGGTTAAGTATTCCCTAAAGTAAATCAAATTAAGGACGGGCCATAATGAAGCTTATTTTAAGATTTTTGAGATGTCAATTGATCCCAGGTCTGCTGAAGTCAAGCATTTCTAGTGGGGGCATCAGGCCCTGGTCAGAGATAACTTTCATCTGTCTTGAGGTAATTAGCTAAGTATAATGAGGAAGGCTGGATTTCTGTAACCAAGATGTTTGTCATGTGTATATAACTGTTTTTAAACTCAAACCTTAAGATGTCACTATTATTGTTATTCACAATTAAGCCTTATGCATATATTTGTGGTAGCAAAAATCTAGTAGGAACAAATATGTTTTCCCTGCTGGATATCGAAGCAAATGTCTTTCAAATTACTTAGCTATCTTTAACCTGCCAATGGATTTTCTGAAGTTCTTTAGCAAGTTTGTAAACCTTTGGAAATGCATGATTAAAAGTAATGACTAGAGAGGCCAGAGCTCCTTATTTTTCTAGAAATATAGAAATGAACTACATACATAAGAGGAATGCCATGAAGCCATTTCTATCCAAATGGACCTTTTGGATTCAGTTTCCACCTTCTCAAATCTCCCATTCTGGTACCTTGTTTAGTGTACAGATCTGCAGAGAAATCTCAGACATTGAGACTAAGCACTACTATACCAACAAAAAGATTTGAAAATCTTACCAATACTTACTTTTAAAGTCTTATAATTTATCAATTTATAAAGAACATGTGAATTTTTGATGTTTAATATATATTTAATTAAGTTTTATATTTGTGCAAATTATGTGTATGTTTATAATATATATTTCTATATTGCTAAATATTTCTGTTTTTTCCTAATCATGTCTATTATTTACTTTTGTTACTCATTTTTCTGTATTTAAGAGTTCTAGAGACTGGGGCCTCACCAATACAAAGCAAGATCTGGACCACTGAACTGCATCCCCAGATTCCACAAGTACTTTTGAAATGACTGTTTCTAAATTATCTCTCTTTTAGTTAATGTCTATACCAAAAAAGCTGTAAATAAAACACCTTGTAACTAAACATGTAGCCTATGACCTCTGATTTGAAAATAGTGGTAAATGGCCAACATTTTTTTTTTAATTTCTAAAAGATTTTATATGTGGTATTTTAGAGAATTGACTGTTGATTGCTCACTGGGAAATACATAATAGGGTATATTGGTCATTGAAAATTTTAGCCTGGTTGTCAGTTAGGTTGAAATTAATCTATGAAACCACAAGAATGAAAATTCATGTCTCATTGCAATTAATACTTATATTTAACCAGTAATTCACAGTAGCATATGCAACATATCTAAACTAGAATATGTCATATGTTATCCCTAGCACTTTTTTTCTCTATTGACGGCTCTCCAAGGAATACACTGGAATGAGTTCTGTCTGCCCTACTAATTGATAATTATTTAATTAGTAATTTATAATGACAATGGGATTTTTAACCCCGCCTCATGTGTCCATCTCTCTTTTAAGGCAGGAATAAAAAATTCTTCCTCATTTTTGCACCAAGTCCGAGTTAACATTAGTTAAAGTGTGCCCTCGCCGAGGTAAACTAAAGGCTAAGCTTGCTGCTCCCTCCTTTAAACTGCAGCACTTCCTTCCCATTATTGGGGTGACTGGCATGCTAACAATGTGTGTGGGTGGAAAGCCTTGTTGTGTCACTGTGGTCAGTTCTAACAGCAGCTTCATTAGTTCTTTTTACAACAAAAGCTGGGGTTTCCCCCGGTCTTTCTTTCTTTCCATTAGTTGGCATAGGGCCCGAGTTTTCCTAGGACCCCCTGCTTGACTTTTTTTTTTTTTAATTTCAGAGCGTCTTTAGAATGGCAGAGCTATTTGAACAGTAGGAATTGTAACTGATAGACTATTTGCAGAAGAACTCGTGAAAGTTCTCTTTGTTCTACCTTCTTTAGCCAGGTTTATCAGCCCTTCCATCCCTCCAACCAAAGAGGAAAAGGAAATCCACTTTTAATTATACATTGATGGAAAGCACTGGGAGGAAGGCTGCATTCACTTTAGAATGCCCATTTTATACTTTATTACAAACAAAGAGAGTTGCTGGTAGCGCCGCAACTCTGCTCAACTCCTGAGCAAAAGCTCAAGTTAAAACTGATCCTTTTCTATAACATCTCAGTTCAATGTATTATCTGGGTACTAATGAAAGAATTCTCAGAAACAAAATTGTGTAAATTTGATGTGTATATGTATATAATCTTTAACTCTATGGTTGGTTATGTAGGTAAAAGCAGCAGGATTAAACTGATAGTCCTTTAAAGTCATTTAAAATAGCTATTCATCAGCTTGAAGTTTTTGAAATTTTGTTTTCTTATATCTTACATGTAAAGAAATAAATGCTAAATAAAAAGACTTGCATTGGAAGAAAGTGAAATAGTGTGATATGGTCAGAAATATTGTAGAAATGATGTATTTTTAACTAGTTATTCTTTATAGAAATAAAAAAGAGACTAAACATTAAGGCTAAAAAAAAGGGACAAATCCTAAGAGTTAAAATCCTGTCACTTTCTTTTACATCTTTAAGATGCATGTTTACTTTCTTGAGATGCTTAATGACTGCTTTTCACGGTCTGATTATGTAAGAAAAAGCTCGTTAAATCTTTGTGTCCCTGAAGGCTTCATAAGACCCGCTGTCAACCATGATAACACCATGCAGATATATGTTCTCACCACCCCTAGACACTCAACACATCTGTGTGCTAAACAGGACAAGTCATTTCTTCTGGTTAAGGAAACAAGACGTAAGAGAATCTGTTGTTACTAGTTCGAGTCCACCAAGAAAGTAAAGGCACTTTGGTCATAAAAAACTTAATATAGAAATGAGATATTTGACAAGTGTAAACGTAGCTATTGAGTGATGATCCAGAAAAGAGTTGTAATCATCATATGTACAATGATCTCTTGAAGCACAAGTGAACATGTAAGGAAAAGCACCCCGGGGAAACATTAAGCAACAATCTGTGGAGTTGTCTGTGGTTTCAACCACCCCTTCTGAAGCATGTGTTGCTTCTATGAGAGGCAAAAAGCTATACTTTTTCTAATTCACCACAAGGGTCATGGCTGACATTTCTAGAGCAGAGCAGAGCATCGACATGACAGCTAAGGTTTTGTAAATGAAGACCCAAAGATCTGGGAGGAGCTGCCTTCATGCTTATGTTTGATGAAACCAAAAAAGTCCTGTGGATCAATCAGGTTGGACAAGAAATGCAGATAATGGGCTGGGGGGAGATGGCTCAGTAGGTACACATGTTTCTTGGGAAAGCCCAATAGTCAGAGTTCAATCCAAGAACCCACAGTGGAGAGAACCAAATCCTGGAGGCTGTTTTCTGACTTCATCTTGTGTTTTGTGATGCATGCGTGTCACACTCAAACACACACACACACACACACACACACACACACACACACACGTGCATGCGCAAACCCCCCCCACAACCAATGGCAACGTAAAATAATAGAATAAAGTAAACTAAAGAGGTCAGTTTTAGTGACCACCAATGAGTAACGTGTTATAAGTCCTTAGCAAGGACACGTTTTTAAGATCTTCTTTCTTGTTCCAGTTTAATTTCTGTTGTTGTGGCAAATGCCCTGAACAAAGGCAGCTTAAGGAAAGAGAAATGCTTATTTACCTTCAATTCCAGGTTGCAATCCATTATTGCAAGGAGTCTAGACAAGAATCGTAGCAAAGGGATAATAAATTCATGTACCCTGGCTGTTATGCTCAGCTAGTCTTTTTTTTTTTTCCTGAAGAAGTTCAGGGCCCAGTCTAGGGAATGGGGCCAGGCCGGGGGGTCTGGTTCTTTCTCCACCAGTTAACAACAAAAAGTAGTCCCTCATCCTCCTGCAGTTGGTGAAAACTAATACAGAGACCCACAAGTGGACAATGTGCAGAGAGTGAGAAGCCACGGAAAACACGGCAATAAATAAGATGTCTTCATCAAACCCCTCCCCTTGGGGTTCAGAGACCTACACTGAAGAGGAGGTAGAAATTACTGTCAGAGTCAGAGAATTGAATGGCACTACAGAAACCGTATCTTCCAGACACAGCAGGACTGACGTCCACATGAACTCAGAGACTATGGCAGCACTTGCACAGGTTCAAGACAAACATGGTCTCAGTACAGAGGGGGAAATAGACATGAGGTCCTAGTCTCTAACAAGAAGCCATTTACAACTGGCAACCATTCACACAAGAAAAATTACCTTTCTCCAGTGGAGTTCTGCTGTACAATCAAGCCACACTTAAGGGCAGGCCAATACACAGCGACAGATGATCACAAAACAAACTATGGTATTTTTGTGGACTGTTTTGTCTTATGCCACGCCAGTGCAGCCTGGATTCCGAGACTGGCAGGGGTGCTGGGATTGATACATGGAGGCTTCTTTTCAGGTGGAAGAACAGCAACCTTTATTTTTCCCCAGCTAAAGCCTTTTATACCTCTACTGCTTCTGTGGAAAAGCACTGGCCAAGAAGAACACAAACATTCTTGTCAATTACAGACCACAAGGAAGTTCCACTGTCAGTCTGGGGGAGTGAGGGCAGCTAGATCACAAGTCTTAGATTTCTTTGCACAGTTTTTGAACCTTACTAGTTTTGCTTTTATATAATAGTCTGTTTTGTGTGTTGTTTTTTTTTTTTTTGGTGTGTATATGTGTGTTTCATGTTTTTCTTTCTTTTTTTAAATTCATTTTCTGTTTGTTTTCTAAGAAGAGAGAGTAAGAGAAAAAGAAGAAATAGAGTTAGATGGGTCAGGAGGTGGGGAGAATCTGGGAAAAGATGAAGTATGGAGAACTGTGATTGGACTATATTGTATGTGAAGAATTATTGAAACAAACAAACAAAAAAAAACAAACAAAAATTCCAAGCCTCCACAGACATGCCTATAGGCCAACATAATCTAGATAATACCTAATTAAGGCTCTTTTCCCAAGTGATTCTAGGTTATGTTTAGTTGATAGCTAAAAGTGATCAATACAGGTTGCACAAAAGGACACCCTGGAAGGATCACATGACCTATTTGTGGGCGAGGAATATTAGAAAATTCGTTATAGGACATCTCTGACAGACAAAGGCAAAAGAAAGTTAGAATGATTTGGGTTCTGTGGTTTTCCCAGTTGCCAAAGCATCATACTTTGGAATCATATGTTCTGAAATCTTGGGTTTTACTTAAGTAATGTTATAGTCAAGCATGTAATGGTAGCCTTGGTGCTGTGGTTGGTCTGTAGGGCCAATTGTCAGAAAGATAGGAAGAACCTGGAACAGAAAAAAAAGTGGTTAGAGTTTATGACCTAATAAAGATTTTGGTCCTTCACTGTGTTGGATCCCCATGGTCTTCTCAGAGTAGCACCCTCTTGGCTCGTCTCTCTTCTGAATGTCATAGGAACTTTTTCTCTTGAGTGATTCTAACACAGAAAACATGTACAGCTTGGGTTCTGGAAAATATAATTTTCATCTTATTTTAAATGGTGGTGATAATGCCAAGTTGACAACACACACAATGCAGCATGTGAGAAGGGTTGACCAAAGAACACACATTTTTGGTTAGACAAGAGAAACATTTAAAATTGCGGAGACTATATTTATATATATATATACACATATAATATGTATATATATACATATAATATGTATATATATGTATATATTAAATTTTTCCACTAAAAATGGTAATAGAGATGCTAATTAGTTTAACACAATCCTTCTATAATGAGTGCATATATCAAAGCATCTTATTGTGTTGTACCTGTAAATTAACAATTCAAATTTGAACAACAAGAAGCCAAAGGCTGGAAACTACCATTTACACTCTAGTGGGGAAAAGGTGGTTTCACTGCGATCAAAAAGGTAAAATGGTTGTCAGTAATACCTTTGTGATTTCTGACTTGAAATGCTCCTTGTCTAAATGTCTTCTCTTAATTCGTTTACCTGAAATGTCATCTGTTTATGCTCATTATAGTTCTTGTATTATCCATGACATTTTCCCTGATTACCTCACTCAGAATAAATGAGAGTTGAGGCTTGCACAAAACAAATCTGTGCTGAATGGTTTTATTTCAACTTGACATAGGTTGTTAACCGAAAAGGGGAACCTCAACTGAGATAAAGACTCTGTAAAGCACAGCTGTAGGGCGTTTTCTTAATTAGTGACTGATGGGGGAGGACTCAGCCCCTTGCTGGGGGGGGTACCATCCCTGAGTTAGAGGTCCTAGGTTCTATAAGAGCCAACCATGATGGGCAATCCAGCAAGCAGAACTTGCCACAGCATCTCCATCAGCTCTTATCTCTAGGTTCCTGCCCTGTTTAGGTTCCTGCACTGTTTGAGTTACTATCCTGATTTCCTTCAGTGATGGAAAACATGGGAGATATGGAAACATATATCAAATAAGCCCTTTCCTCCCCAAGTTGCTTTGGTCATGATGTTTTAGCACAGTGATAGGTACACTAACTAAAGCAATATCTAATCGTGTATCATTTTAAATCTTGCAGGATGGCTGGTGGTTGCTTCCTTAGTCTGTTGACTTTATTGAGAATGAAAATGATCTATTCAAAATAAGGGTTTTCTTTTTTTTTGTTTGTAAAAACTATGTTACATCTATAAAGCTTTCCATTCAGTTTTGCTTAAATGAAATTTTGTGGTATATTCTAATTTTTAAAAGGTAGTATTTTCTAGATCTTAGATCCTTCCATTAATAGTAGGTAGAATTTATCTCTCCAGCATAAATCTTTACTTATTCCAGGAAATTGTTTTACCGGTTGGATATAACAAATGAGACAGAAGTAGGGACTTGTAAGATGGTGTATAGAGGATTCCATTTTCTCACTATTTGTTAAGCCACCAGACTCTATGTGGAAAGCTCAGGTTTGTCGACTGGGTGTTCTGAGACCACAGACGCAGTTGTAATAGTTGAGCAAATCTAGCAGCCTCTTGATCCAACAGCTGAAAACAGCCAATGGCCCCCAGCAGACTGCCCTAGCCAGGTCTAAATGTCAACATGAAAATTCTAAAATAAACTTGTTATTTTAAACTATTAAATTTAGAGATAGGGTCTTATATAGCAACAACTAACAGATGCATCATCAATTGTCTGTGTTGCCATTTAAAATATTTTTATATTTATTTCTTTTATTATTTTATGTGTATTTTTGCCTACATGTTCATATCATGCAACATGTGCATGCCTGGTCCCTGCAGAGGTCAGCAGAGGATGTTGGCTCTTCTTACTACCATGTAGGTACTGGGAATCAAACCTGGGTCCTCTGTAAAAACAACAAATGAGCTTAACCATTGAGCCAACTCCCCAATCCCAAACTTCCTTTTTTGTTTTCTTTGGTTTTGATTTTTTTGAGAAAAGGTCTATTTATAGCCCTGGTTGTCTTAGAATTTGCTTTGACAACCAGGCTGGTCTTGAACTCACATAGATCCAACTGCTTCTGGCTTTCAAATGCTATAGTTTCATGTGCCACCACACCAGCTATAAGACGTTTATTTAGATTTATTTAATTTTATATGTTTGAGTGTTTTACCTTCAAGTGTGTCTTGTGGCCTGAGAAATCAGAAGAAAGCATTGGATTCCCTAGAACTTAGAGTTATAGATGATTGTAAGTGACATTGTGGATGTTGGGAACCAAATCAGGGTCCTCTGCACAAACAAGTGATCTTAACTCCTGAACCATCTTTCCAGAACCTGTGTTTCTTTTTTTTTAACTTTTCATTTCAGAGGGTCTTAAAATATCATACAGAGACTTTGACTATCTTTGCATTTTGATTGGGAATGAATGAATTTTCATAATCATATGATCAACTTACAAAAGTTATTCAATATATTTAGGTCTAGATGGCTCAAAATATATAACCGATATAATATGATTAATATAATAAATGAGCTTCTAATGTTTTTCAAAATAATTTTTTGGATTCTATGAAAGTAAAATATCATTTATTTGTTTTTTAAGATGCTTGCCAATTGGAACAATATTTCAAGTTATTAGAAAGCCACGACTCTCCTTTGTAAAAGTTATGAGATGCCTGATCTGTCTGAACCTTGATCTTAAGCTTTTCAGCCTAGAGAATTATGAGAAACCATTTTTTTTGGTGTTAAGTTACATAATTTACAGTATTCTGATATTGTCAGGTAGAAATAACTTTATACACCTTGTATTAGTAACAATATAAAAATCAAAAATTGATAGACTTTGGAGATGGTTCATCGGGTGAAGCCCTTGCCACATAAACATCAGAACCAGTTCTCGATTAGTAGAGACTGGACTTCTGGGGCAAGGTGGCTACTTAGACTAGCTGAAATTGGTGACCTTTGGGTTCAGTAAGAGAACCAGCCTCAATAAATAAAACATGGAAGTATCAAGAAAGAAATCAACATTAACTTCTAGACTCCACAAACATACATGCATACATACACACACACCTGATTTATGCAAACACATTTACACAGACCACATACATATGATAGTCTTTCTGACTAGAGTGAGAAAGATTCCCAAAGTATTTTAAGTTGCATTCTCCTCATGGTTTTTGATGTTTAAGATTTGTTCAAATATCGGATTTGTATTTCTTTTTTTTGGTTTACTTATTTTATGTGTATGAGTTCTTTGCCTACATATATGTATGCCTTCTACATGTGTGCCACATGCACACTGGGTGAGAAGAGGTCCCTGGATTTCATTAGCCCATTTATTGTTTATATAGCTTACTGGATTGGTGTTTCTCTTAGTGTTCTATTGTAGTGAAGAGGGCACTATGACCACAAGTCTTAAAAAGGAAAGCATTTAACCTGGGCTTGCTTACAGTTTCAGAAGTTTAGTCTATTATCATCATGGCAGAAAGCATGGTGGCACTCAGGCAGACATGGTGCTGGAGGAGCTGTGGATTCCACATCCAATGTTCAGACAATAGGAAGAGAGAGACTCTGGGACTTTCTCTCTCTCTCTCTCTTTTTTTTTTTATAGATGTCTACAATAACTCAGGCATCTAGCGACCCTTCACCAGCACAACTCAAAGAAAGGAGACACACAAACTCTACTACCAAAAACAATAAGAATAACTGGAGTAAACAACCACTGTTCATTAATATCACTTAATATTAATGGTCTCAATTCACCTATAAAAAGTCACTGGCTAAGAGATTGGATACGAAAACAGGATCCAACATTCTGCTGTTTGCAAGAAACACATCTCAACCACAAAGACAGGCATCTACTCAGAGTAAAAGGTTGGGAAAAGGTCTTTCAAGGAAATGGTCCTATGAAAAAAGCAGGTGTGGCCATACTAATTTCCAACAAAACTGACTTCAAACTAAAATAAATCAGAAGAGATCGAGATGGACACTTTATACTCATAACAAAAACAATTCATCAGGATGACGTCTCAGTCCTGAATATCTACGCCCCTAATATAAAAGCACCCACTTATGTAAAAGAAATATTACTAGAACTCAAGGCAGACATCAAACCACACACACTAGTAGTAGGAGACTTCAACACACCTCTCTCTCCAATGGACAGGTCAATCAGACAGAAACCTAACAGAGAACTAAGAGAATTAAAGGAGGTAATGAATCAATTGGACTTGACAGACATCTATAGAACACTCCACCCAAATAGGAAAGAATATACCTTCTTCTCTGCAGCTCATGGAAACTTCTTGAAAATCGACCACATACTCGGAAACAAAGGAAACCTCCACAGATACAAAAAAATATCAGTGTCCACCTGTGTCTTATCAGATCACCACGGGTTAAAGTTAGAAGGCAACAACAATGCTGCCCCCAGAAAGCCTACAAACTCATGGAAACTGAACAGTCAACTACTGAACCACACCTGGGTCAAGGAAGAAATTAAGAAAGAAATTAAAGTCTTCCTTGAATTTAATGAAAATAAAAGAGACAACATACTCAAACCTATGGGACACGATGAAAGCAGTGCTAAGAGGAAAGTTCATAGCACTAAGTGCCCACTTAAAGAAAACGGAGAAAGCATACATTGGGGATTTAACAGCACACCTGAAAGCTTTAGAAAAAAAAAAGAAGCAGATGCGCCCAGGAGGAGTAGAAGACTGGAAATAATCAAACTGAGGGCAGAAATCAACAAAATAGAAACACAGAAAACAGTCCAAAGAATCAATGAAACAAAAAGTTGGTTCTTGGAGAAAATCAACAAGATCGACAAACCCCTATCCAAACTAATTAAACAACTGAGAGAGAACAAGCAAATAAATAAGATCAGAAATGAAAAGGGGGACATAATCACAGACACAGAGGAAATTCAGAGAATCATTAGATCTTACTACAAAAGCACGTATGCCACAAAACTGGAAAATGCAAAAGAAATGGACTTTTTTTTTTAGATGAGTACCATATACCAAAGCTAAACCAAGACCAGGTGAATGATCTAAATAGACCTGTTAGTTGCGAAGAACTAGAAACTGTTATCAAAAATCTCCCTTCCAAAAAAAGCCCAGGACCAGGTGGTTTCAATGCAGAATTCTACCAGAACTTCCAAGAAGAGCTAATTCCTTAATGTATTTCACAATATAGAAACAGAAGAGTCATTGCCAAACTCCTTTTATGAAGCTACAGTTACTCTGGGACTTTCTTGGGCTTCTGAAAACCTCAGTGCCGACTCCCAGTTACACACTTCCTCCAAGAAGGTTACACCTTCTAACCCTTTCAAACATATGAGTCTATAAGGTGCATTCTTATTCAAACCTTCACAGTGGTTTTACATACCAGATGTTCAACTGTCTGGTATAGAGTTGGCAAAACTCTCACCAGGTGTATAGGCCATGTTTTACTCTATTGATTGCTTCCTTTGCTGTGTTACCTTTTCACATAGTCTCATTTGTCATTTCTTTGAGAAATTTCTTATGTTAATGGAACTCTTTTTAAAAAGGCTTTGCCAGTGTCTTATCTTCAAGTGATTTTTCTTTATGTTTTCCTCTAGCTGTTTCAAACACAGATTTACACTGAGGTATTTGATCAAATTTGAATTGGTTTTGGACCCAATTTTTGAACTATTTTTATTTATTCATTTTTATTCTTTGTTCTTTGATAATTTCACATATGCTTATAATGTTTTCTGCCTATTTTCTCACCCTACCCTCTCTGACCTCCTTCTCATCCCTATCAATACCCATCTTTTTTTTTTTTTTTACCACTTCCTTTCTCTAGGTTTACAATTTTTGCTTTGCGACCAACTGAATTTTTAAGGCCACCTGTGTGACCATGAGTTTGGAACAGTATATTGGTGGATTCACAACTTAAACAGGGAATCTGTCTCCCAGTATCTAATGGTATCAATAATTCATCAGGGAGAGGTAGGACACCTTAAGTATCTTTCATATGCATGACTGACTGTTGATTGTGACAGTCTTGTGGAGGCCTAGTATTGGGAACATCCCTCCACCCCTCATGACTCCTTTACTGCTTTATGGTGTATAAAGATACTCTGAGCCTGGGTTATCTCACTCAGTAGAACACTTTCCAATTCTACCTATCCCATTCAAATTTCTTTTTTATTTACTGAAAAATAAAATTTCATTGTGTATATACATAGCACATGTTCATTAGTCCTTCACCAGTTGGTAGGCTTTATGATGGTTAGAAAGAAAATGGCCTCCATAGAAAGTGGCACTATTAGGAGACATGGCCTTGTTGGAGGAGGTGTGACCTTTTTGAAGGAACTGTGTCACTGTGGTGATGGGTGTTGAGGTCTCATATGCTCAAGTCACCCTGTTGTGGCAATTAACTTCCTATTGCCTGTGAATCAAAGATAGAGAATTCTCAACTCCTTCTCCAGCACCATGTGTGCCTGCACACTGCCATATCCCACCATGATGATAATGGGCTGGACCTCTGAACTATATGCCACCCAATTAAATGTTTGCTTGTGCAAGAGTTACTGTGGTTATAGTGTCTCTTCACAGCTATAGAAACCCTAATTGAGACAGGCTTCCAAGATGATTATATTTCTTCTGAGAGTATCTCTGCAGTAGGAACTGGAGTACTTTGAAGACAACTCCAGGAGTGTTGTATCTGGGTCATGTCATAGCTCCCAGGCAGGGCCAAAGCTGCTATCTCAGTCTGCCTTGGAAATCCTCTGTAGTCCAGGTTGACCTCAAACTCGTAACAATCTCCTGAGAGTTAGTACCACAAGTGTGAGTCACCACATCTGGCCAAAACTGAGTTTATTTTCTGTTTAGGTTTTTATTTGTTTGTTTGTTTGTTGTTACAGAAAAAAAGTTTTAATGAGAATTTTCTGTTTTGTGTAGTGATTTTATCTATTTTGTTTTTAATGAATTAAATAGAACATGCTTTTGAATAAACAAATACACACATGCTAAATTTTAAACACTCAATACAGTGTTCCAGCTGAATCCTCATATTCAAATACCTTGTTTCAAAGTATTTCAATGTGAAACACTATAAACTATTCATTCTGAGCGAGCTGTTAATAAGTGAGCTGTGAAAGTTATCAAAGTTGTAGTTAGATAAATCATTTACATCTGATAATCTCCCCAGATGTTGACTGTCAGTACCAGAACCTAGAATGGGGTAGGGGTGGGGGAGGGCAGGATCTGTGGTCAGATACTTTTCAGTCTGCTTTTCATTTGTTGCAAACTCCAAGCATATCCTCTCACATCTGTGATGCCTGTTCGGAGCTGCGGCTTCTGTCAATGATTTTCTGAGCTGAGGAAGTCTAGCACATCTGTCCAGAAACAGGGGGGAGTCCATCTCTGCTCTTCTCTTGCTTTCTGTAGCTAAAACTTTCACATAAGATCAGGCTTCATCTGATGTCTGATGGTGATGTTCAGTTTCAGTTCAACTGGGTAGTTCTGCTATTGCTTGACATTTTTTTTTAAATTACAATCTATCTGAACACTCACATTAACAGAGAAGAGCAGAACACTACTAACACAGACTATTATGGTACATAGTTTACACTTATGTTCTTAGATCAAAGGGAAGTTCTAACTGGAGTAGAAAGCTGCTTAAGAAGCAGGAATGAGAGTAATTCTATAATAAACACCTTGCCTGTGCATTTTAAGATTATCAAAACACATACAGGTTTTAAAATATTTAAAATTCAAAATTATCATTTAAATACATGTTTAAAGTCATAAGTAGAGATTACCCATTTGAAAAATAGTCCTCTGTGCCAGAGGCCAAGGTATAGAGACAATATGATCACAATTATTAAGGTCAAATGAAGGAAAGAAAAAGTCTTGATTAAATTTACATCTTTTAGAAAAAAAATTAGAAAGTCTTCTTCTTTTGTAACTAAAATGAAGTTATCAGCATTTTCTCACAAACAGCACTACACTGGTCCTTAAATTTTCTTTTCATTTTTCTATAAGATGACATACTTCCAAGGATTCTTAAAAAAGTATCTCTGCTTATCCCTAAGTCAGGCCTGAAAATATTTTGAGAGCACATGTGCTGATGAGCCTGATTCCTCTGCTCAATCATCTCCTCAGTCCCTCTCGGTCTGGTCTTAAGGAAGCCAAATTGCTTAAGACAGAATGAACCTCACATGGTGATAAATAATAAAAATAAGAAAAAAAAAACAGAAATGGAATAAAATAGATAAAAATAAATAAATAATTAAAAAATATCAACATATAAATTTGAAAGTACAACCTCTGACATCTTCATAATTTGCAAATTGCTTCTATTTCAAGAAATGCATGCTGGGGAGATACTTAAGATTATCCACATAAATTCACCAATAAACAAAGCATGTTACAAAGCAGGAACACAACCAACATTCACCCCTCCATACACACACTCCATGTTAACCAATGAGCTAGTCGCTCAGTCTACAATTACACATCTCTGCCCTTAAAAAAAAAACAAAAACAAAAACGGTTGAGTGGTTGAGGCATGCTCCAAACATGCAGAGAACATGATCAGTACTGTATGAGGAAGATAGAAATGCTCTTAATGGAGGCATTTATACAAGATCTAATGTGTTGAATGGTTTCTATCTGAGAATTTCGCTTTCAGTTAAACGTTAATTGATGGAGAAGAGTTAACCAGAAAAATAAGATGATAGAAACAGCATGTACGAGAATTTGGGGGTAGGAAGGAGCATAGTAAATACAAGGCTCTGCTAGGAAAAGTGTTGTGAGGAAAATAACAGGAGGGATTCATGTGGGAAGTGGCAAAAACAATAAGACAACTCCAGACTCAGTTCCCTGCTCTTCACCTCATTCCTCCTCTCTTTACTTCCCCCTCCTTCCCTCCTTCCCTCCCCTCCCCCTTTCCCCTTACCTTCGTCCCTCCTTCCCTCTTCTTTTCAAATAATGCAATAATAATGAAGATCTCTCATTTAAAACATTTGGGCAGAAATGACTTTGGAAAACCCTGTGCATGAAAAGATAGACTGGGGATATTTATTAAATGAGTAAAATGGATTACAATTTTGTTCTTTATGGTAATTTTGACAACAATGAAAAGTGAAATTATCCTTATTATATTTTAAGTATTTATTTAAAGTAATTTTACTATACTTATACATCTAAATATTTTGAAATTATTGGAATTGTACCATGGCTTATCTTTTGCTCTATAGAATGGCCTTAGATATATTAACTGAAGAAATCATAGGAAAATGAAATAGGTTGTTTTTGTTTCATATAGATATGGTCCATAATCACTTAAAGTATTGGACAGATATGATTTTTTAGATGAAAAAATTTCAGTTACCAAGCTAATTTGTGTCTTTTTAAAAAGGGTAATATAAAACAAATTAACAGCCTATACAACCCTGATATATTATCTGGCCCATATAGGAAGTTTTATTTTCATTGCTCCACAGAGAACAAAGAAGTTCAGGAAATTATGAGCATCAATATAAAAAACTGATTTGACTGAATAAATAAATGTGCAATTTTGTTGTGAGGTAGTTATTTCCCTCTATAAAACTGTGCTATCCGTGCTCCCTCAGTAGAAAAGAAAGAAAATGCTACAACATGATTTTGGAACAAATAAATAATGGAAGAATTCCAGAACAGAATGAGACTTTGTTTTCAACTACCCAATCTTCTTTTAACTGCAAATTGTGCAGAAATAGGGAGCAGTTTCCCTCCTGAGGTTTTCTCAAGACTTGGAAGAAATCAGATAGAATATATACCATTCCTAAAAGGTTGAAATGGGTCAGCAGCACAGAGAAAGAACTTCCTGAAACACTGATAAAGAATTTATGTGTATCAAAAGTCAAGTTATTTTATACAAAAATTGAAATTAAAAAAATTATTCTGATAAAATGCTTCAGTTTATATGTCACAGTATGCTAGTACAACCAACATTCCCTGAATTATGCTCTTATAGCATTTTCTTGAATGTTCTCCATATGGCCAGATTTTGATTGTCAATATAAAGTTGTATACTCCTGTTTCATAAATTTCAGAGTCAAAATACACTATTGTTGATAGAACAGACTCTCTTTAAGTAAACATAAACATTGATTCAAATTCTTTTCTTCTTATGAATGTCCAGCCTTAGTTTGGCTTATTTCTAGACACTTTTTCTTAACTTAAATTTTCCCATTCACCTTTAACCTCTGGGCTTTTATCTTTCTCTATTCTATATACCTTTCTTTGCTTCTTTTTTCTGTGTCTTGTTGTGTAACTGGGTGGCTGACCTCTGGTGTCCTCTTTCCTCCTTTTCTCACTCCTCTTGTCTTTCTAGCATTCTATTTATTCTCTCTTCCTGGCAGCTCCACCTATTCTTCTCCTGCCTAGGTATTGGCCTTTCAGCCCTTTATTAGACCAATCAGGTGTTTGGGGCAGCCAAAGTAACACAGCTTCACAGAGTTAAATAAATGCAGCATAAATGAATACACTATATCCTTGCATCATTAAACAAATGTTCCACAGCATAAACAAATGTAATACATCTTCAACTAATACTCCACAAGACATCCAGGGAGTGAAATGAGGTAGTTTGAATGTAATTGTTGCCCCACAAGCTCATAGGGAGTGGTATATTAAATGGTGTGGCATTTTTGGAGTAGGCATGTCCTTGTTGGAGTAAGTGTGTCACTGTGGGGACAGGCTTTGAGGTTTCCTATGCTCAAGATGAAGCCCAGTATGACACATCATTTCCTATTGTCTTCTGATCAAGATGTAGCCAGCACTATGTCTGTCTGCATGCTGCTATGCTCCTTCATGATAATAATGGACTAAACATCTGAAACTATAAGCCTCCACCTCAATGAAATGTCTTCTTTTCCTAAGCATTGCTCTGGCCATGCTGTTTCTTCACAGCAATAGAAACCCTAACTAAGACAAGTACTCTGACTTTCTGCTACAGTAGCTTTGATATTTTTGATGCTCTAAACCAACACCTAAAATTTTAATCTACAGAACTCCAACTATTGGTGCATTAATCTCTTAAAATACCATAACAAGTTGATGGAGGAAGGTCATTGGTTAATTAAATAAAGAAACTTCCTCCATCAACAAGTATTTAAACTGAGTAGCATATTCTGCACCACTCTGTAGTCTGGAAAGTCTAAAACCAAAGAACTTATGAATTTGATGTGGCTCTCTTTCTGCTTCAAAAACTATTTTCTGTTTGCATCTTCAATTGACAACAGAATAAGGGTTGATTTTTGTTAAATATCTTGTCACAGCAAGGAGAGTATGCAATACAATGAGAATTAGGTTTCAATGTTAACTTTAAAGAGACTCATTGAGATCATAGCAGGGAATAAAAAGTAAACTATTATTTCTTTATATGTTTATAACTTTTATCTGCTATTATATGAGTTTGGAATCATTCTTAGATGATACAACTGGTAACTCAATTTCATGGAATTGAAAGATTTGTCATCACAATTAATTCGTTGTGGCAACTTCTATGTTTATTTTGTAGCATGGATCATGCTTGATTTGTATATTAGTATTTTCTTTGCTGTAATATTTGGGAAAAGAAATCTTTACATTTTTTATACTCAAATTTATTTTTATGTTTATAAAAAAGTACTTTTTATATTACTTAAATATAGCTCCAAATCCATTAAACTATCAACAGAAGTAAGCCTGTAGGTAGAACAGTGAATTACTAAGCATACTGTGACATTTCATATCCCAGTTTCATAATATCCACTATGAGGCCTAAGGATGTGACTCTCCATATCTTCAGGGAATGTTCTTTTTATGAAGATTATAGGTTACCGAAGATGATACACTGAGGTATGAGAAAAAAGGAACTTCCATGTTATCATGTTATGTCAATTTATACATGAATTATTATTCTGAATGTGTTTTATAAAGTAGCATGCTCTATTAGTGATATAGTAATATTCAGGGATATTTTGGTGTGCATGTGCAAAACATGTTTACTGATCTAGGTAAGTGATATGAAAAGTGTGAAGACGGGCATTGATACAACTCTCCCTTCTTTATTTTTTTCAGTACTCTAAATAGAAATTTTATGGGAATGTTTCTTCCTTTCACAGTGGCATGTACTATTGTGTGTGTGTGTGTGCATATGCATGTATGTATGTTGGGAAAGCTCAGTGGTCAGAGGTTCTTCACATTTAGACTTTTGATATTAGCACAATAGGCAGTGAGCACGTGTCCTGAAATTTTGATAAGAAAACATCATGTTGAAATGTGTGCATTTATTATATTGCTATATTTCCAGCAATATTTAAACATTCCCATTGCATTTCTCTACATTGTAGCCTTCTGAGGATTTATCATATGAAAATTTTCCTGGTATTCATTCAACTTTCAGAGGTCATATGCTCTAGTGTGTGAGTACTTCTTGCATGATAAATATTTAATTTCTGATATTGTGCATTTCAACTCTGAATTAGATGTCCTCTTAAGTTTACAAACTCATCAAAAAAAATAATTCTGAGTCTCCCTAAGTTTACAAACCCACCAAAGAAATGCTCATGCAGATTTTTTTTAAATGTTCTTGCCTTTTCTGAGCCTAGTACAAAGAGACAGGAGACATGGCAAAGAACTTGTGTTGAGTTTATTAAATATATTTAAGATGTCCCTGAGGCATTCCTTTCCACTCCCAGAACACTTGTCAAGTCAAAGGCCATTGAAATCAATTCAGTACCAGGATGTTCTGATACGGCTTTCTGAAGGACCACAGACTGTTTCACATGCATATGGGCAATGGGAACAAGCCAGAGTTTTCTATAGGTGAACCTGCCCCTTGCCTTCCTAATGAGTCAGCCATGCTTGGAATATTGGATGGACAAGGAAGGTTAAGTTAGTGATGTGACTGATTATGAACTCAAATCTTTGAAATGCACCTCTGTGTATAATAGAATGAAGTCAGTATAGGGATAGTCTATCAGATCATATGCTTGTCCCAGGGCACACTATTGCAGAAAGATCAAGAAATTAGCCTGATTATTTCAAAAAGCAATCCAATGTATAGATAAAGGATTTCAACTCTTTGTAAGTACTGCCTTGAGCTGACACTATCTAAGCTAGCAGTCAAGAATTTGGGATTCCTGGTCACTTAAACTAAATAAAAACTCATTTTTGTTTTTAAACACCTATTTATTTGAAATACGACTAAGTTTTTAGATAGAAGGAACAAAAGAAATTTCATAGTTTCTTTATGCTATAGCATGTCACAGTCTTTGGTAGCAAGACTTTGCTTGTGAGTCTTTTCTCTTACACTGAAATATTAGAAGGCTGCTTACATTGCTACAAAATCTTATCTATAAAATAAATTCTCAAAAGGACCTAAGGATATAAAGTTTTCCCAAGGGGTCTCTGCAGCTGTCACAGCAGGCAGGGAAATGAACAATGAAGAGGTCAGAATGAAAACTTGATTCAGCTTGACTTTGTCAACCTGGATCAAACTTCAGGGAATCTGATTGTAAATGATTTTGTGGATAGGGGCCTTGGTGGCAGGTGGATCCCCACCACAGCAGGTGAGAGTTCACAGTGGGTAAAGGACAGATGTTATGCAGACAGACCATAAGTGAGGAGGTTTTTTGAGATAAAAAGAATGGGGGAAGGGAAAGAAGAGAGGAAGACAGAGAGAAAGAGAGAGAATAGAAGACCTGCTTATCTTTTCAGAAGAACAGCTAGGAAGAGAGAGCAGAAATGGGCAGAGCATGTCTCTCAAAGGTACATTTTGCACCTGTGTACAGACTACATAGTGACATTGCAACCACTGGACCTTGGGATGGACAGGGTACTGTCTGAGTGCATCCTGCCAGGTGGCAGGCCAGCACAATGCCTGAATCCTAACATTCCCTCCTTTTCTTATTGTAAAAGGGTAGGGAATTTAAAGGGGATATCAGGTGGGACAAGGTTGAGGGAGCCACATTCTCAAGGCTGCTTCCTGCTGATTTGTGGGCATTGACCATCTCTGGGGGACCTGAGAGTGCTGGGGTGCTGGCCACGTTCTGGGATAGCTGGTTGTTTCTCTGCTGCCCATGTTCTGTAGAACTGTCCAGTGCCTCTTGGACCTGGCAAGATACTGGCAGAGCAGAGGACAAGGTTAACATTTAGGGATTGTTTTCCCTTGGGTCCTGGTCATTGACAAAGGAGGGTGTCAAGACCAGGGAAAGGTCCCCAGGGAGGCTTAGGCTTCTTCTGGTCTGGTAATTGAAGGTGCATCTGACTGGTCTGAGGCGAATCCATGTCAACTTCCTGAAACTTACAAGAATTCTTGGAATTTGCAAAAAGATTTGTTTTAGATACATTAGCATTTTTACTGTTTATAATCAGTAGTGAAATTTACATTGCAGAAATAGCAGTATATTCATGCCAGACATGATTCTGATCGAAAGCATTAGCACGCTTTCTAGCCAGAAAACTGCGACAGACGTTTTTAGCACAATGAAACAACCAAAGGGAATTTGATATCCTGAGCTTATGGCTGTGGTAGTAGTAGCCAGAGCTAGATTAATGGCATATCAGAATTTTATTGATTAATGTTAAGATTTTCAGCACTTAAGCCTTTTTCATCAGACCTCTGTAGCTTGTATTTACACACCTTAATAACTTGCATCTGCACACTTTCAAACTCCTTCTTAGACTCTAGAATATTCTTAGATCTTTACATCTTAAGCATTACATCTTAAAACATCTTTGGTAAAGTAAGTTTCTTTAAACAAGAGAATGGTAAGAAGTTGTATTGAAATCTGTTTAGTGAGTTTATCTTTTTTTTTTTTTTTGAAAATCTGGTAACAAGGTGAATCTGTGTCTAGACTTAGTATTGGCTCTAAAAGAGTGAGTCCTGTGACCTGAATTTTTACACTGAGAACTGAGAAAACAGTTGAAGCTTTGGTTCTTGTTGTTCAGCTGGCAAAGCTACTAGCTATCAAACAACACGAGAGCTCTTGAGAATACATTTTACCTGAGTTAATGATTATAAATGATAGTGACTTACTCGCTGATGCCTGGACAGACACTTCCCAGGGTCTTCTGTGGTCACGGAAGGCAATATCAGTCTTCTGCTGTTATGTTTAGGCCAGTTAGGCTATAGGAGATCCCGTGGATTAGGAGCTTATAGGAAGACCAACCTACCCTTTGTCTAGGCAACTTGAGGCTGTCGATTCCCAGTGTCCTTTCACCCACAGTATTAAGAGGGTCTTAACAGTAGCTGATGTGAAAGCAGTTTTGCTCAGTGCCTAAAGCTGCCACGTTATGAAGCAGGTGGAGGTTTTTCTGTGCCAATCTGTCTTCTTTGGAGGAAATAAGGGTACCTGCCAGGAGCTGACCTGTCTATTACAAAAGCCTTTTTTAATTAAAAATTATAAATACCATATTCTGCAGATCTCCCAGAATTTGAAGACTGTCTGTCAGTTGGGTGTATCTGAGTTATAACTACAATGACACTCAAACAGGATCTGCCTGGAGAACTGGATCCAAGCTGAGACAACATGGAGGGGTGTTTTACACAGAGTCCTCCAGCTTGACTGTAACTGATTTTAACTTGGCAGCTCAGATTTATGCTTGTGAGGGACAAAGAAGTAAAGAAAAATTCCCTTTTGCAATAGAAACTTAACACTAAAAACTGACAATAGTACAGGTCTTGTAGTCTGAAATAGACCTTTGTAACCTTTAAATTTATCACTATATAGAACATATTTTAAAGGAGGGTTGAATCACATATACAGTATGTTGTAACAGATCTAACCATAAATTTTTATCATCATCTAAAAGTACATACCAATTTTCAATATTTGAGACTTTTTTTTTGTCAAGAGATACAATTAACAGAGCTCCCTAGGGCTGTTTAAAAGAGCTTGTTTTGGCTACTTAAAACATTTTTTTCTTAACAAGAGCTGCATGCACACATATGTGCAGTTGAGTTTAAGTTGCACGTACTCACATATAAAACAAGGATTGAGGAAATAAGAAGAGAGAGTTTTATTGAGCTAAAGGAAGTAGGGGAAGGGAAGGAAGAGAGAAAGTGAGAGGGAGAAAGGGAGAGAGACAGAGACAGAGAGATGCAAAGAGAGAAAGAAGAGAAATAAATAGGCAGAGTTTCGCTTTTTAAAAGGACAGGGTACTGTCTGCCATACAAGGCCCCAAGGGGTAGGGCCAGGTGTGCCAGGATGCTAACACTGATGACAAGCAGTTTATTTCCAGCATATTTAAACACAATACAATTTGGAAAAAAAAATTTCCTGTTGTAACACAAACCTTGGTGTATGGGGAGGCATAATTACACTGAAACTCAACTCAGAGTTTGTGTTATTTCTTCCAAAAAGATAGGTTCTGGAGATAGGTTACCGGTACTAGTTTAAGAGCCTAAGAAAGATTTAGGTTGGCCTTGGTCATACAGATAGTGTATTGCTCATTTGGGCTAATTTGGACTGTTAGTCTCTTTTGGTCCTGGTTGTAGGAGCATAGGGGAGTCTCTGCCTCTAAAGATAATATATGGGTCATTTAGACTACTAGCTACCCCTTATTCTAGTTGTAGGAGTTTATACGGCCTGGCGCAAGAGGTAACACAGATCTCCAGGCTATTAATCATGTCCAATTCCCAGCCTTCTGGGCAGAAAAACAGGTTTTACATTTTTTTCCAATGAAAGGATAATCCTGCATACTTAACATTCCTGACTTCCCTGGAGGTAAGTAGGCACAAGGACCTTTGTGTTTCCAACATTTTCCCACATCTTCATAACTACTTTAAAGAAAGAATGGAAAATCCCAGATCAAAAATATTATTTCATCAAAAACAGCAGTGATAAATGAAATTTAGAAATGGTAGGAAAATGTCAGGTCATTAAGATAAGGTGGAGGAATTAAATCACTCAGTCACAGAAAATGTCAAATCAAAACAAAAACACCACCACCAACAAAAAAATAAAACAAAATAAAGAAACAAAACCAATAACATACTATCTAAGGAATTTTGGAAAACTATTCAAAAAATGCCATATTTATTAATAATAGATATAAAAGAAGGAGAAGAGACCAAAGATAGATGCACAGAGTATATTTTCAACAAAAATCATAGAAGAAAACTTCCCCAATACAAAGAAAGAGGCATCTAACAAATTTAAAAGAAATACAGAACACCAAATCATTAGAACAATAAGAGAAACTCCCCATGGTACATAACAGTTAAAGCACAAGTTGCAGGGACCAAAGAAAGGGTATTGAAAGTGGAAAGAGATCAACTCAAATAAAAACTGAGGTCTACCAGGATTATAGTCCATTTTTCAACAGAGACCATAAAAACTGGAAGGGAATGGGCTGATGTTCTAAAAATTATGAACTACCACATATATCAACCCAGACAACTATGCCCAAGACCTTTTTCATAATCGAAGGAAAAAGGAAAATTTTCCATGGTGAAACAATTTCAAAGTTGTGACTCCTAAGCCTGCTCTACCAAGGTACTGGAACGAAGATTAAACATGTCCAAAAAGACAAGCATCAGCAGCAGCAACAACAACAACAATGGCAACAAAACACCAGGAACACCAAATCAAAAGAGCACCACCTAAGAACAAATAGATAGGAATTTAATATACTGTTCAATGATTTCTCCTAATATCAATGTTTTTAACTCCCCAAGAGAGAGGCACATACTAATAGATTAACTCATACAAAAAACATGATCCTTTTGCTGGCTCCAGGAAACATACCTAATGGCCAAGGATAATATACCATGTTAAGACAAAAGGATGGAAAGAGTTATGGAACCAAAAAACAAATAGATGTAGCAATTCAGTTATCTGACACAATCAGCTTCAAAATTAAACTAATCAGAGGAGATAAGGAATAAACTCTTTTTGTCCTCCTCAAAGCAAAAATAGAAAAAAAATGTCTTAAACATATATGCACCAAATATAGGAACACTCAGTTTTATAAAAGAAATACTGTTCAACTTAAAATAACAGATTGACACAAGCATAGTGATAGTGGATAATTTCAATAACCCATCTTTAATAAGATACAGGTCATTTGGAAAAAGTCCTAAATAAAGAAATTCTGGAACTAAATAACATTATAAGTTAAGTGTGCCTAGCTTGCATCTAGATAATATCCCACCCAAACATTAAAGCATTGAATGTAAAAAAGGTATAAAAAGGAAAGGGAAGGACATAACTGCTCCTGGGATGGTGAAAGGGAAAGTTGATTGTAGATAAAAGGGAGAACATACGAATAGGACATCTGGGAGATTCTAGAGTAGATATGACCCTCACTGATGGAGCTGGGCCATGTAGAAAGGGGAAGGAAGAGGGGAAAGGGGGAGCGAGGTGCTTCAGCCAAAAGGGCAAAGGTACAAGAGGGACAGATAACAAGAATGGTTTGATTCAGTAGGGACGAGAAGCTCAGCCCCCTGGACTGAGGGACTTATGGTGGGGGATTTAGGGTTTGGGGACAGGGTATGCAAGTCAGGGGGACATTGTAACCTGTAGGAGCTGAGGGATGAAGGAGACCATAGTGCCCAGGTTTGCTTTTATATGTTAAATAGGCACCTCAGTCATTTGTTCCAGAGTTTGAGAATTGAAAATTATATAATTATTTTTAGCACCTCAAAATAAAACACAAGTTAGAACATAAAGTAAATCTCAACAAATAAAGGAGAATTGAAATTGTTACCTACATCCTCTCTGACCACTGTGGACTAACGTTGTATATTAACAACAAACAAAAGATAAGATAGACAAAAAATAGACAGTACACAAATCCATGAAAGTTAGACAACCTTTTTTTTAAAAAATCAGCATTTTATGAAGGAAGAAATCAAGAAGGAAATTTTAAAGGTCTTAGACTTGTATAAAATATAACAACCAAAATCAACAGGATACATTAAAATCAGCCATAAGTGGAAAATTGGAAATTTATGTGAGCACTGTGTTTTTATGTCAAAAAATTGAGAGCTCTCTAAGTAATAGCTTACTAATGTACCTGTAGGAACTAGATACACAGGAACAATTATCACTCCCCCTTTCAAAATGGGAAGAGATAATTAAAATTAGGACTGAAAAAATACAAAATATCATTTAAGCATTGTAGGTACTTAGAAAATGTTAACACAATTGACAAACCTTTAGCTAAACTAACAAAAACCTTGGAAAAGCTAATTAATAAAATTAGAGATGAAAAGGGAGTCTTTGCAACAAAGACAGTAAATGCACAGTCTTAAGAATTCAATTTTAAAAATCTTTATTATCCCCAACTGGAAACCCTAAATCAATGACTTTTATTTTGGTTGATTCTCCTGCTTTTGATTAAGTTTTGATCATAGAAGAGAAATGTGATTTATTGGAAAAAGTGTAGCTCATTTTAAATAATCTGCTGTTGACATGGTGAAGTGAGTTGTTGGTAAGTTATTGCCAGGAACTTTTAAAAGTCAAATTCTCCAAGGAGCAGCTTGAAGTAGATGAATAAAAATAGTTTCAATTAATTGAAAAGATAAGTTTTTCATTTAATACCTGGGGCAAACTAATTGAAAATCTAAAATTTGTACTGCTTTTTATAGAATACCAAAAATTCTTAAATTTGAATATCTGTACATGTGTAATCCAGGCTTCCACTCTCATCCAGTTGACATTTATGGTATTATGTTAGTGGATGGGGGTCCACTGATCTCAGTTGGGATTCTGAGTAATTCTTGCAGATTACTGTGCTATTGCCAAAACCTCCTTTGTCTTTAGCAAAGTACCTAAAATCCCTGCAGTTTAGTTACCTAGCCATTTTGACCAAATTATTTTTCTAATTTTTATTTTTATCAGCTTCAGTCAATCTCTTTCTCATAATGGCAGATGAGCACAGGTCAAAACCATTAAACTTACACTCAAAATGGTTTTTTTTTTTTTTTGCCTATCCCTTTCCCCATAGATCTTTCTTCTTACATAGTAGGCCAATGTAGGACTTCTATGGTTTCTGCATTGGCTTCTGCAGTTCATAACATGGTAGTCAAAAGGGAGTTCAGAAACATTGGGAAGCAGCTCAAAAGTCACTCCTACCTGTTGCTGCATTCTCTGATTAATACAATAAATGTGTACATAATTAGATCTGCCTTGATGTTAATCTTCTGGTTTTTTTTTTTTTTTTTTTTTTTTTTTTTTGAGACAGGGTTTCTCTGTGGTTTTGGAGCCTGTCCTGGAACTAGTTCTGTAGACCAGGCTGGTCTCGAACTCACAGAGATCCGCCTGCCTCTGCCTCCCGAGTGCTGGGATTAAAGGCGTGTGCCACCACCGCCCGGCCAATCTTCTGGTTCTTGTGCTGTGATTATTGTTTGTTAGGACTGTGTCCTAGCCCATAAACTTTGACCTTTGGGAGAACAAGGGTAACAAATTATTTCTAGAATCCCCAGATCCACCAAATTGTTTTTTCTAATATATCCTGAAAATGAAAAAGATAAAAATTATAGAATAATTAATTTTTAAAAATGATAGGACATGAGATATGTGTACTCCCTTAACTGGACAGAACCCCACCTTTTTTAAAAGGCAACAGAGATTCTATTGCACTTCATTGCTCCATTTCCTGTGTGTTTCTTTATTCAAACTGCTCTCCACCAGCTTCTCCCGTCCTTCAAGTCTGGGTGAAATCAGCTCTGGCTCTCTGCAGTGAGCTTTTATTGGCTATTCCTTACGCTGGAGCTTGGAAGCCGCTGCGCAAGTGGGCTGGAATTGTATACATAATGTTTACTGCACGCCTTGAGAGTTTCTTGTTAATTATGCATTGTTTTATTTTAAATCGATACTGATCTATATATTTCTAAACTGTACTTAAGTAAATGGATCATCAGTTTCCCGTTACTGACTGAGAAGGTATACAGTAATAACTTTTGCTTATGAATTCTCTCTAAATACCAGATTCTCAGCTGAATCAATTTTCAACGAGTTGATACAAGAATCGCAAAAAACATGAATTCAAAGTTTGAAGCTTATTTCAAAGACTAATTACATGTATCAAATGATGCAGTAAAAATAAAAAATGAAGCTCTATCATCTAACATGCCATAAGTTTAAATTTTACTTTTTAAAAATAGATTAAAACTAAATACAGTAAGGATTTAATGAAAACTAAAATTCTAAATGTAAGTTTTATTCTTTCTATTCTTTCATTGTTAGAAATCCCAGTTAGTTAATACTTTGAGTCAGAACCTAGCTATCTTTTTAATCTTGTTAGCTCCGGCATTGCAGATAGTTTTTATCTTGTTCTGTTCTCCTCTTATCTTAGCTGTAAATACTTGTAAGTCAAGTCCCAGAGGACTTGACTCCTAGATTCCTCCCTATCTAGCTCAGGCCAGATCATTATTCTGTCTGCCTCCTGCGCATTTAATTTTTCTCTACAGAAAGTTTCAGATATCTTCTAATTGCTGCATATTTATTGTCATCTTCATTGTTAAGCTTAATCTGTTGATGTACACAGAGCAGGTCGCCTCTCTTAGTCAAGTAGGATGCAAGGCCACACAGACAATCACAGGCACATTTTCAACACCTGCTTGTCTTCAACTTTGCCTCTCCTATACTACTGGTCATTTTTCATTTGAAATACCTGCAGCTCCCTCCCTTGGCTTTTCTTTGACAGCAGCGTGAACAACTATATATGGAGAAGAAGAGAACATGGCAGATTATATTTCCTGGGAGCATCCATCAACAGGGACGTATAAAAGTTGGCTGATGTCACTTTTGGGTATATATCTAAAGGATGTTCAATCGTGCTACAAGGACATGTGCTCAGCTATGTTCATAGCATCATTGTTTGTCATAGCCAGAGCCTGGAAACAACCTAAATGCCCCTCGACCGAAGAATGGATAAGGAAAATGTGGTACATTTACACAATGGAGTACTACACAGCAGAAAAAAAATGACATCTTGAATTTTGCAGGAAAATGAATGGAGCTAGAGAACATTGTTTTGAGTGAGGTCACCCAGACACAGAAAGACATTTATCACATGTACTCACTCATAAGTGGCTTTTAAACAGAAAACAAAGAAAACCAGCCTACAAACCACAATCCCAGAGACCTTAGACAACAATGAGGACACTAAGAGGCACTTACATAGATCTAATCTACATGGAAGGTAGAAAAAGACAAGATCTCCTGAGTAAATTGGGAGCATGGGGACCTTGGAGGATGGTTGAAGGGGGAGGGGAAAGACAGGAAGGGGAGCAGAGAAAAATGTAGAGCTCAATAAAAATCAATAAAAAAGAGTTAGCTGATGAATACCACACCTTTCTCATCATTATAATGGAACATTCTGACACACATTCTGTTTTGTCTTTTAGAGCTGTGCAGGTGCTCACAGTGATAACCCAGTCACTCATGCATCTCGTCATATTGTCCACCTTTACCTGACCCCTATAACCTTGTAAGTATTTTCTTGTCAAATAAACTATTCATCCTCAGGTCCATACAGTAGTGCTGACATTGGAAAGAAAAAAAAAAAAACAGGAAGTGGGAGATAAGGAGGTAAAGAGGGATAAATAAAAAAAATTTATATTTAGTTACAGAAGAATTCAAGATATGAAGAGCTAACTCTCAGTATCTGATGACAACAAATAGCCAGTAATTTTTTTTTTACTGATATTAAATATGCTTTAAGAACAAAATGATGAGAAGATAGGAGGATATGGAAGTTTGGTGGCCATGTTTGACTCTAGCTTCAGGAATCCTATGGGCATCATCAGTGAATATTATGTAAAGACAAGACTGTGCTATCTCTCAGGGAACAATCCTGAAGAGACTGTTACTTCTCAGGGGAGGACTCTGCCCAGCGCCAACGTTGCTACCCCTGACTTACACTTACAGGCATCTGGAACTTGGTGAGCTTTCTCCTGGAGTAAGATGTTCTATCTCACTAGTTTTGTCTGTGAACATTCTGAACAAAATGTTTGAAATTAATAATGGACTTGATTGGTTTTAGTTGTCTTCTATTTTTTCCCGCAAATCTCATTTTATGTCTCTAAAAATTGAGCTCTGATGCTGATCATTTTTGTTTTTTGAGTCTAGTTGGAACCATGTTTCAGTTTGGCATCAATGCCTATTTGGAATCAAGTTTTAGTACAGATATCTCCATTGAACATTTTTTAGATCCATTCTCAGTACTTGTCCTGTAATATATGGAATAAATTTAGATAGTGTACCTACCAGTGTTATTGCAAAATATTAAGACTATGGTAGTTTTATTCTTTGCTTGTTGGAGGGCCACCACCCAGCTCCAAATAAATATGAGGAGACTTTTTCTTACTTATGAATGCCGGGCCTTAGCTTGACTTGTTTCTAGACAGCTGTTCTTAACTTAAATTTTCCTGTCTGCCTTTCACTTCTGGGCTTTTACATTTCTCTATTCTACATTCCTTTACTTCCTTCTTACTCTGTGACTGGTTGTGTACCTGGGTATCTGGTGTCTGGTGTCCTCCTTTACTTCTTCTTTTTCCTTCTTGTTCTTCCTTTCCTCCTCTTTTTTCTCCTCCTATTTATTCTCTCTGCCTGGCAGCCCCACCTATCCCTCTCCTGCCTCACTAATGGTTGTTCAGCTCTTCATTAGACCAATCAGGTGTTTTAGGAGGCAATGTAACACAGCTCCACAGAGTTAAACAATTGCAGCATAGAAGTATGCGGCACATCTTTGCATCATTAAACAAATAATCCATAACACAAACAAATGTAAATATCTTAAAATAATATTCTACAACCTAAGACCTTTACCAAAGCTGTTTCTCTGTGCAATGTAAGGAGAGGATGCATTCCGCCCTTTCTCATCCTAGGATCAATTGTAAGGCAATGTTCCTTCATCAGAGCAGCAAGGAAATGTACACCTTGAGTTATTCTGTAAACACCAGCTTAACCTGCATTGGAAGAGATACTCTTCTCTCTGTCAGAAAAGCCTGCAGGACAATCCTGTGGTGGAAGACACCTCTGTGCCTGAAGTCTTTCTGGAACACTGTCAGCAATATTAGAAAGCTGTGCTTCTTGGAATTTTGTTTCTTTAAATATCAAATAGGGCTTGTGTTTTAGTATTTTACATTGAAATAAAACCAGTTTTGTCATTATGGGAGCTAGACTTCCTTGACCTGCACACAGCCAGTTTGCCATCTACTGATTGCTGTGTGTGGGGAACAGCATCTTTAATCAAAGAAGTGCAGATTATCTCGGAACTTGACTTCACTTCTTTGCATTGAGAATTGTATAAATTTTATACATTCTTATAATGTGTCTTGGCCAAATCTACCTCCGTCCCCTTGCTTCCAATTCCTTCTTGAGCACTTTCACTACTTTTCTTTTCTAACTTTCTGTACTTTCTAATTCTTCCTCAGTCTGTGTCTTTATAGAAAACAAAATATTGTGGGTTAATATTTGAAAAGATGTACAGAACTGAAGAAATGTAGACAAATTTTGTAGATACTGGTAAAAGTAAACTAGTAAAGTAATAGACTGAAATAGTATATGAAATTAAATTTTCCTCCTGACTCTCAGTCTGCACCTCAGAAACCAAAGCAATCCGACTATGGAAATCTTACTTTTGTGTGAAACAGGAATTCTCACTATGGTGAGTGAGATGTTGTGGGAATCAAGCACACCTCTTGGAGCTTGCTAAATGCTATGAATGTTCTTTCCAAGAAACAGAGACACAGAGACAACTTGGAAGCTGGTTTTAAGGGATTCACCAAATCCCTCAAACCACACTTCTCTGAGTTAAAAACCTCTAATGTACACATTCAAGTGACTGATCTGTTCTTAGAATGGCCAAAGTACTATGGAGGAATGGGCAATCCCCAAAGTCATTCTGAGCTGTCATCACAGCTGGAAGATGTGGACTTTAAATTTCCTCTTAATACCCTGCCTGAGTTCACCTGAGAATTGCTGAACTTTCTGCTTTACTTTCATTTAATTCAACATCCTGGCTAATTCCTGGGTAAACATATGTTTGACTATACATATATGGTGACAAACATATTGAAAACATTAAGTGCTAAAAAATGGTCTGCATTAGTTACTTCCATATATGTTCATTTGAATAAGGTGAAACATCAAGAAAACTAGTTATGGGGACCCTTATTTATCCAAGATGAATACCTAGAGATATTCTTTGGTATTAGTGTCAGCGTTTGCAAGAAAAAATTATCCCATTAAAATAGCCCTCATGAATAATTCAGAGAGTTCAATTTAATGGAGGAAGGGGGAGACAGAAACGGGTCATCAAATTTGTTGGAAACCTATATTGCAGCACAGCATTTTTTATGAGCAGTTATAATGTAAGTTATTTTTTGTTTTGTACCCACAGGAAGTAGTTTTCATAATTCAAAAATCTCAACTTTAATTTTCTGACGTGTTGCATTCCTACAAGTATTTTCTCAAAAAATGTTTAATAATGCACACTGAATTTTTTGTTTCCATAATTGAAGTGATAAGAAGTATTTGCATATGCTAAAGTAGTAACAAACTTAAAAGAAAGTGAGCTGGGATGGCCAATTTCCTACATTGTAATAATCACTAGAGTGAGTTCAGGGGACCTTGATTGTGTCGGTCAGGGTTAGTCTGCAAAAAAGAAGTACCATAGAACCGTTCATGGTGAAGCATTAAGCAGTCAAAGCCTTTGCAAGGGGCTAGTGATAGAGGTCAGAAAAGGAACAATGACTGACAGAGAGAAGACAACAGGACAGAGTGTTCACCAAGCACACAAAGGTGTTCTTTGACCAACATCCACATGTACAGAAGCCTGAAGTATGTTTCAGATTTGAAACTGTATAGCCAAGAGTTTTTCATGTCCGCTTTAATTAGCAAGTGTCTCTTCTATTTTGTATGAAGAGCAAGTAGTTGCTCTGAGAAGGGGTTACCTCCAGCTTTCCTGTGACTTAAGTCTGTAGTATGTGTTGTGTTAACCATCCTCCTATACTTTGAAAGATGTTGACAATAATGAGACAATTAACCACTACAGTGCATAAAAAAGATGATTGCAATTACTTCATATGTTTTTCCTATCAGCAGACTAGAACAATGAAAACATGAAGAGTTAAGGGAGGGGTAGCACCTGAACCTGCAGAAAGGGCTTGGTGGAGGAAACACTTCTTCCCAAGACTCAGAAGAGTTTTTCACAGTAGGAAAGGATGTGGATTTGGCCATTTATAAGATGGACAGGAATGTGAAAGAATGTGAATCTGGTTCTATTGGGTGCAGACTTGAGAAGGACATTAGTGTTAGTGTACAGAAGGTCACTTGGAAGAGATTTCTGGATCAATGCTTGAAGAAAGAATGTAAACCAGTAGGTAGAAGAGGTCAAGATGAATTAACACATTCTTGCCAGAGTATACCACTGAGAGATAAAACACTTGTTTCAAAACCTTCACCTGGTAAGTAACACAGTCCCTTCAGATTCCTTACCTGACAGGTAAAATAGTCTTTTCAAAGTCCCCATGTGAAGGTAACACAGTCTCCTCAGACTCCTCCTCTGAAAGGCAACAGTCTTTATATAGTACTTACCCATGATGCTTACTGCTTACAGGTATATTAAAGTGGGACCAACATCGCAACACTCTCCCCAGTTAGGGACAGAAGGCCAGACCTTTCCAACTCTTACGACATTACAGAGTGTGGATATTCTTTTCCTAAATGAAGTGATTCTTGACAGAGCTAAATCCTAAGATCTGTTTACTATCTGTGCACATGGCATCTGGAACCACAGGTCCTACTAATATCTAGAGAATATCCTTCCGAAGACAGAATGACCATGGTTTAGGTCTTAAGTGAAAAAAAAAAGCAGTACACTTAAGCAAACTGAAGCATTGTCAGGAGCCATTTCCCCCCTAACAATCATTACAGAAACCATCACTCTAGGGAGTCTGCAGAGAACCTCACACCCATAGTTATGTTCTATTGACAAAACCTGCCCCTCACCCAATTAACTGCTAATCTTAGCGGAACCCGCCTCACATTCCAGCTATCCAGGGAACCAGGTGTGGCCACTTGTGACTTCTGGCCTGTCTGTCTGAATGTAACCGAGCTACGTGACCGGAACCACGCGGCCTGCGAGATCCCGTACCCTGCCCCTCATCCCTTACCATATATAAACTGTAACCCGTCCCTAATAAACGGAGGCCTTGACAAAGTTGCTTGGCCTCGTTCTTCTGTCTTAGCTCATTCCCTTCCAGGTAGCGCCCCTCCGAGACCCTGGAATAACTTGATTGCGGGTGGGTTACTAACCCCTAGACTGAGTAGCCCACCCAACGCAATCCACAAAGCATATTAGCAAGGAATACAATGAAAACACAATTCTGATTACAAACAAGGTATTTGACCTTACTGTTAGGAAAGCTGTGTTTAGGCTAAGAATGGAACGATGCAGTAACTCACCAACAGTTTGAAATTCACCTTGGAAAGAAAAAAAGCCTTATATAGAGTGGACATGTCTGGCAAACTTGTATTATAACCTGTTGGGGTTGAAATTATATTTTGATATCTTTTTTTCCAATGGAGACCTTTTATGGAGAAAAAGAGTTCAATGAAAAATAAACATAAGTTAGGTAGGGATTGAGGGAAAAATTTGTAATATCTAGTTCCCTTATTTCTGTTTTGGAACTGGACATAATGACTGGTGCTCTGGAATCCTTCTTAGATCTTGAGGAAAAGTCTAGGAAGAATTACAGAAACTTCAGCTTAGATACCAGTAACTACAGCAACAGTGCCCATTGTTCCTTCCTTTGTGTTTGTTTTTCTTCTTCTTCATTGGTTGTTATATGTTTAAATCATCATGGCAGAATCATTAATGCTCGCAACAAAATGCAGTTTTTAGTTACAACCAGTTTCAAAGTTAGGAATTGTGGCCAGCTGTGGCTAGTGGGTGGCAGTCAAGAAAATGTTTCTACCTCTAAAGAGTTTATAGCTGAATTAGAGGCATATGTCTTTAACCTTGAAACAGTAGTCAAAATGATACAATATCTAGTTAAATCCCTAGTTAATTTCATACTATAGGAAATGTGACCCACACATGCTTCAGTGAAAGAAAACTGCAGTCCTGGCCACCGGAGATGACTTGGCCATGGGTGAGAACTTGAACTAAGCCTTGAATCATGAATGGATTTTGCACAAGAAAGAAGCAGGAAAGTTAGAAAGAAGGTAAAACTATCAAATTGGGAAAGGAGTTAGCTTGGTTTAAATTATAATCAATAGTTGATTAAAAGAATAGGGAATACAGTCAAGGTTCTAATGTAATAATAATAATAATAATAATAATAATAATGTAACATGGTACAAAGCTGGTGTATTTTGATAGAAAGCAAGCATCGTCTGGATGTGTGATAGGTAAATCTCTTTGGAAATCTCAGGAGCAGCAGTGGAACAGGATATAATTCTGTACATGGAGAGCCTAGCCAGGAGACTCCATAGCTATCCAGAAGACAGAGGAAATGATCTGAATCGTACTGTGGCAGAGAAAGGGTTCAAAAAACACAGATGGTAGAGCTATTGCCATATTGCTACTATTAGGTAATCTCTGCTAGAAACTTACAAAGACAAGGAATGGAGCATTTGTGAGCACTGTCCCAACACAAACTGTGTCTTGGCAAAAGGGAGTCACTGCTCCTACTCTAAACTTGAGGACAGACTAAACCTTCATTAAATATCTCTTGTTAAGAAAATAATATTTCTTCTTGCTTAAACTTTATTTAGGCCTACAAATATGATAATATAGCTTTATTTATATAAACTTTGATTTTAAATGTCTCACTAGTTGCGTTATCTTCTGTGTTTGCAGTAGGTTAGTGCTGTGTGTACTTGTACATGCATCTGCAGTCGCCACCACGTGCATGTAGAGCTCAAAAGGCAGCTTTATAGGAGTCAGTTTTCTTCTTCTTCCTTGTAGGTCCCAGAAACTGAACTCAGGCTATCAGTACCTTTTCCTACTGAGATACTGCTCCAGTTATAGTTCTTATGTTTATCACACAATTGTTAATAATTGCCTTTGTGCCTCATATATTTCCTTTTCAGAGTTTCAGGTGTATGAGCACGGACAAATTGAACTCTGCATGACTCACTTTCCTTATACATAAAATAGAAAAAAATAGAAAGAGTACTTTCAACATTTGGGATGCTGTAGGGAGCAAGTGAAGTTGAGTCAATATGTGTTGTTGACATGGGCAGAGGCATGTCAAGGACCCCATTACCTCAGCCTCAAAGGAGTGGCAAAGTTTTTTCTTAGTGGAACACACTTCTTGGTTGTATGACATACAGGAATCAAGAAGAAATCTAGTTGGAACTGTCTACAGTTCTACAAGGTGCTATGCATCATTTTGGAGGAAGAAAAGGCATCAATGATCTTACCTAGCTGCAAACCCTGGCAAAATGCACCAACTTATACAATTGTTATAAGAATTCAACAACTTTGATTGGATTTGAAACCACTCCACAGAGGGGAATTCATACCCAGAACTCTAAATCTGATGAGAAATTCCTAGAGGAGGAAGTCTTATGTCATAGGGTAAGTAGAATACTTTTGTTCAACTAAATTGGCAGAGCATCATATTATCTTTTATTTTTTTTTACCCATAGACATATGTTATTCTCTACATTAGTCAGAGAAGAACTTTTACCAGTGTATGCAGAGATTCATCACCATACAAGGTACTGGGAATAAGGGACAGATGAGTGCTTAGCCCTAGAAATGTCATTTCCAGGCATGACATGGTCATTGCAGTTATGCACTCAAAGTAACTGCAGGTATCTACCTACTACACAAGATTGAAGCAAGTCTTTAATTCCAGCACTCAGGAGGCAGAGTGCTGTGGAAATTACTTTTTTATGTAAAGATGGTTACATTTGTTTATTCTGCTGAATATTGCTTTAACTGTGTAAAGGTATGTTACATTTGTTGATGCTGCATTTGTTTAATATGTAAAGATATGGTACTGTTTCTTCTTGCCTGCCTAAGGCACCTAATAGGTCTAATAAAATTCTAAATGGCAAATAGCTAGGTAGAAGAAGAATAGGTGGGTGTAGTGGGCAGAGAGAATAAATAGGAAAGAAAGAGAGGAGGAGAGAATCCAGGGCCAGAAGTCAGGCAGCTGCCAGTCAGCCATACTTGAGAAACAATGAAAGTAAGATAAACAGAAGGAAGGAAAGGCAAAAAGCCAAGAGGCAAAACATAGGTGAAGAGAATCAGGCTAAATTATAAGAGCTTGTAGGACAAGTATAAGAAAATGTCGAGCATTCATAACTAATAATAAGTTTCCATGTCATGATTTGGGAGATGGTCGGTGGCCCAAAAGATAGCCTGTTATACCAGAGTCAGGCATATCTTGAGTTCATGACTAGCCTAGTCTACAAGTTCCAGGACAGTCAAGGCTACACAAAGAAACCATGTCTTTAAACAAACAAACAAACAACAAAAAATGGGCCAATAATAGTAAGGCATGGGTGGTGAAGTGGGCTCAGGGATCCTTACCTTCCATTAATGAACTATTTGCAAATGGTAGAAATATGGAGGAGGTGAGTCATTGCCTTCAGTTGTACTTACAGGTTACTCCATTAGGTTCCAATGGATAGTTGCAATCCAATAATCACACAGAAACTAAATGTGTCACAAATAAGACAGAAAGTCATTAACCGTAAAAAGATATAGAAAAGAAAGGGCTTTGCTAAAGATGGTTGGAAGATAAGAAAAGGTGTGTGTGAGGGGGGATAATTGGAATGTGTTATATACATCTGTGAAATTGTCAAAGTAAAACTTCAAAGAAAAAAATGTTAGTGTGTAGTAGGAGGCTGCTTGTTTGTTTCCTGGCCACTGGCAGCCCAGACCTAAAATAATCACACAGAAACTGTATTAATTAAATCACTGCTTGGCCTATTAGCTCTAACTTCTTATTGGCTAGCTTTTGAATCTTCATTTAACGCATTTTTATTATTTTATATTTTACCATGAGGCTCATGGCCTACCGGCAAGGTTCCATCATGTCTATCTCTAGCAGCAGCTCTATGGCTTTTCCCTGACTCCACCTCCTTATTCCCAGCATTCAGTTTAGTTTTTTCCTCCTAGATTTGTTCTACCATATCACAGGCCCAAAACAACTTCTTTATTAACCAATAGTATTCACAGCATACAGAGGGGAATCTCACATTATTAGTGGATAAGAAATCTGGAATAATACTGTTAACAATAAAAACAGAACACCTATTTTCTTAGGTTATTATTTATTTATTTGTTTGTAATTGTCTCCTTAAGTGGTGTGTGTATTCTCAGTGAGACTCTGTTGGAGAAAACTAAGTTTTCCTTTATGATGGGGCTGCCAATTGGAGGTAACTTTCGGCTTAGGGATGGGGTCTTGTGTCTATTCCCCTTCGCAGGACTGAAGCCCCACATTGCCTAGACCTGTGCAGTCCGTGTGCAAGCTGCCATAGTCTCTATGAATTCATATGTTCATTGGTTCTATTATGTTTAAAAGGCCCTTTTCCTTGGTGTTTGTCAACCCACTGCTTTTACAATCTTTCTGCTTCTTCCTCAGAGTTCTCTGATCTCTATGGGGAGGGATTTGATGGACAGATGCCATGTAGGACTGAGTATTCCAATGTCTCTCACTCTGCACATTGTCCAGTTGTGGATATCTGTATTTGTTACTATTGACTCCAAGAGAAAGCTTCTCTTATGATGGCTGAGCATGACGCTGATCTAAGAATAGAGCAGAATGCCATTAGGAGTCATTTTATTGCTACTCTTCTTTATTTCACCAGAATAACAGTATTTGATTTTACCCTGGTCTAAGGCACAAAATGAACTCAATGTTATTTTTGAAGGATGGTTTTTTTTTGTCTCTTAATGTTTTGTCAGGAAGTTTTTTAAAAGTAATCTTACAAGTATTTTGCTTATATCATCTCTAGTTTTTTAAATGGATTTTCTGTGTGTGCAAATGTGTCTCAGTGTCTATATGTATTTCTTGTGCTCTTTCGTTGACTCCTTTTTGTTTGTTTGATTTGTCTTATTCTGGTTTGTTTTTATTCTAAATTATTTTATTAACTTTTAAAAATGTTTCTTTGTTATCTAATGAAAAATAGAAAGAGTGTGGATTTGGGTGGAAGAGGAAGTGTGGAGGGTCTAGAAAGAGTAGGGAGAGAGAAAATTGAAATTAGAATATTTGTATGAAAAAAATCTATTTTAAATTAAAAAGACTAATAAAGAAAGTAGAATGGAAATAGGAGTTGAATATATATATATTGTGGTATAAAATAAGGAAATAAGGAGTGGCTCAGTCAGTTCTATAATAAAAAATAATAAATATATCTCATTTATAAACTCAATTTTTTAGGTTTTTGGGCCTCATAGTCATAGACCTCCTTATGTCCTAGCTTCTCCTTGAGGCCTGAAAGGCATCATCATAATTCATGGTGGTATAGGACAATGGTTCGACTTGTTCAACCCTGAGATAAGAATGCTGAAATGATCTCTTCAGGAACTCCTTCGCACTCTTCTGCCTATGCTATTTTCCTTTCTTAATTCGACTTTCCTTTTTGTAAAATGTGGATTCTCTTTATTGTGGTGCAGTAAGGGAAAACGATATTTGAGTGCCTCATACAATCTGAGCTGTTGTTGCAATGTGTTTTATTTTCTTCACCTACCTTATGTCCTCCATTGCCACATTTCACACCCAATTCAGTGTGAAGGGAGCAACATCACTTCCAACCTAGCAGCTTTTCTTACAAAGCCAGCTGTGGTTGTTGTGAAGTGGGAATAGGATCAAATGTGCTGGGACCTTTCTGTGTGTGGAGCCTGAGCACACAGTTCTCTGCTCAATGAGGCATCCACGTAGACTGCTTCTGCCTCACAATGCTTGTTCCTGCCTCAGCACTCAAACCTTCTGTTAAAATCCAACTCAAGAAGAACACGTTCCACTTCACTTTCAAAGAAGCTAAATGTCTCTCTAAACTACCAGAGTTTTCCCCAGGGTTCTGGAACATCATGTTTCTCTGTTCTATTTTGAGCAAGCACTAAAAACTCCTTTCAGGCCAGGGCACAGATCTGTGTCCTCACTGAGCCTCCATAACCACCTTCTTTCCCTGCCCTAGCCAGGAATCTCCAGGCTGCTTGGTCTAATATGTGAGTTCCTGTCATGCTCCAGTGAACTTTCTGCTGACATTCATTTTTTTAAGCCTCATGGTACTGGAGTACTTCTTTCTTCTAAGCTCTGTGCACATCTAAGTCTGCTCTAATTTTTTCCTCTATGCCATCCCGAGATGTTCTCTTTACCACAACCTTAATGGAAACTTGCCTCTTCCCACAAGACACTCTACTTCCTAAGTAGGCAAGCAAGCCTGGCTGGATTCTTTATGTGTGGAGGAGCTTCCCCTCATGTCAGCTTTAAAGAAAACAGTGTCACCTAAGAGACCTTCCAGGCACTTGGCTTATATGAATATGGTGACAGCTCTTCCTTTGCTCTTCCTACTTCGAAAATCTTTGTATGACTAGACCTCTAGTTAAGATGAGTAAAATTCAGGTAACTTGGAAAATGAAACTAAAACATCTAAAACTGAAATAGAAAATTCGAAATTTAAATTTCTACTTCAAATATCTAAGAGAATATGAATATTATAAACAACTATACCATAAAGATACTTGATAAAGACTCTTTACATATTTTATCATTTATGAATTTAAGACTGTGAAGAATGGCAACTTTATTGTTATCTCTAAGAGAGAAACTCAGAATGCAAAGCAAAAAAACTTGTTTATCATTATGTAATACTGTTGTTTACACAAATGTAGAAGTTCCCAAGCTAAAATACTTATCTCAGTAAGGGGAGAAAGTCATATGAATGTAAGAATATTTTATGTGGATATAACTTTATTTTCATCTTAATTAATTTTTGATAGCCTTATAGGATCTGGAGAGATGGCTCAGCAGAGGACCAGAGCTGATTCACAGCACCCAAGTCAGGTGGCTCACAACTGCCTTTAACTCCAGCTACAGGGCATCTAATGCTTTCTTCTGGCTCCTCAGGTACTCACACACAGTTGCAAGAACAGCCCTGAAGAAACATGCATATGCACATAAATAAAAATAAAATACATTTTTTAAAAAAATGACCATATCAATACTTATATCTTAAACTGAAGTAAAATGAGCCTTTTCGACTGGGTTTCCTCTGAGCTGTCAAGCCTAGCTGCTTGATTCTCATTTAATGGAGAGGGCTGGCATGGGTGAAATGGTTTTATCTAAACCTAAACTCTTGCCATCAATAAGTGACTGGCCTGAAGGCATGAAGTGACAGAGTAATACTTTCAAAATTAATTTCCTTAACTGGCATTGCTGGTCTTTGGAGACTGATCTTTCCTATGGAACACTGCCTAAGAAGCAGAAGTGAACATTTTTCAATATATAGTTGTCACTGGCTTTCTTTAGTCCCACAGGACCATGTAAGTCTACACAAGTTCTTCAGTCTGTACCTGGCTGACACAACGTTAAAAAGATTATTCTTCTCAAACATAGAGGGGTAATTTTTTTTGGTTCTTTTTTTTTATTTAATTTTATTTATTTTTTTAATTAAAAGTTTCCACCTCCATCCCTCCTTCCATTTCCCTCCCCCTTCCCCCTCCCTCTCTAGTCCAAAGAGCAGTCAGGGTTCCCTGCCCTGTGGGAAGTCTAAGGTCCTCCCCCCCCCCCCCATCCAGCTCTAGGAAGGTGAGCATCCAAACAGGCTAGGCTCCCACAAAGCCAGTCCATGCAGTAGGATCAAAACCCAGTGCCATTGTTCTTGGCTTCTCAGTCAGCCCTCCATTTCTGCCACGTTCAGAGAGTCCAGTTCTGAGGAGAGGGAACCTGAAATGGCCCTATCCTATAGCCATACGGGTTCTTGTTTTTAACAGACTGGATTACCATCAGTTGAGGGAGCTACTAAGGAAACTAATATTTTTAAAGACCCACAATTATTATTTCATCTCAATTTACAATAGCTCTTCTACAATGATATTATCGTCTGTAGCTTTTAGGTTATCAAGTTAAATAATTAAGTAATTGAATAAGGCCATAGATAAGGAGATGAATATTCAAGAATAAATGCTAAGTTTTCACTTCGCTACACAGTTGGCAGAGAATTCTATGTGTGATATCTCTTGTCCTGAACCTCACAGACACATGGCTAGTTACAAATCTTTTCTGAGTACTAGGAAAGCATTCCAAATTCCATGCTTTAAATAGCTTCAATATTTTAATTGTCCCAGACTGGCCACTGTTTTGTGTGTGTGATGAAAGAAAAGAACCCAATTTGTTTTTTTTTTTTTAATCTCTTTTTCAGAAGGCATTCTGGAAGCCACATTTTAATTTAGAAAAGCGACTGTACCTTGAATTTATACTCGGTACCAATTTATGTTGTAACATTATTGACAGTGTCACTTAATTTGCCTAGTTGCCTATGGTCTAAATGTAGGTAATTTACAAACCTCTAACAATTTTCAGCCTCGCGAAATGGTACAGAGAACTGCAATTACATTTAAAATGCACTGGTGCTCTATATGTCAGTAAAAAGCACCTACAGAGGCATAATTACAATGTAATTGCCGACAAGTTCATGAAGTAAACATACATTATTAGAAGACATTCATCTGTTCAATTTAAGTAACATTGCAGCTAACATATTGCATAAATAGGGAGCCATTTTGAGACTAGTTACTGTAATAACAGGAAGTTAAATTAAAACGTGGTGCCTAAGTACATGTATTCTTGAGAGTGTTTCAGATATGTTATTCAATATCCAGCAGCTTGCTTTTGACCTTTAGAAACTAAACTTTAAATATTGCGTTCGTTCTACAAAAATATTTATAATCAACGTGGGCATTAGATCTGATGGAAATAGATGTTACAGAAAAGTTTTTCAAGAATTTGAACCATAGGAAGAAATGCAGAAAATCATATTTGTCTCATATTTTAGAGTGCTATGTAGAAGGTTATATAAGATGGTTAATTAAGGTCTGATGTGGTAAAGGGCCCAGACTAGTAGATTAAATCATGGCATCGTTTATGCTTACACTGAATTGCTGGGCACATTTCACTCCTAGTCTCCACGTTTTCATCTCTCACATGATATATGTCTTATCCAAGCCAAAGGATTTTTTTGAGTCTAAAATGTTGTAGGATCCAGAATATACTGTAGTCCTAGAACACAGCTTTGGCTCAAAACTATCCCATGACTGCATAAGTGTAGCAGGCTTTCTTGGACAGGCAATCCTAAAATCATGAAATGGTTACTTATTAGTTATGGATGCTTGGCCTTAGCTTATACTTATTTTTTGCTAGCTCTTATCACTTAATTTAATCTGTTTCCTTCTATTTACATTTTGCCTCAGGACTTTTTACCTTTATTTCATTCCATGTGTCCAGCTTTCACTGTTTCCTCCATGTCTGTCTGTCTGGTGGTTGCCTGCCTGGCTGACCCTGGGTGTCTTTCTTTCTTTCTTTCTTTCTTTCTTTCTTTCTTTCTTTCTTTCTTTCTTTCTTCCTTCCTTCCTTCCTTCCTTCCTTCCTTCCTTTCTTTCTTTCTCTCTTTCTTTCTTCCTCATTCTCGTCTTTATCCTGTGTTCTCTCTCTCCCAAGCCTAAATTCCTTCTCCTACTTATTCTTTCTGCATATCAGCCTGACCTATCTCTCTACTGCCTAGTTATTGGCCATTCAGCTTTTTATTAGACCAATCAGGTGCCTTAGACGGGCAAGATGAAACAGCAGCACATCTTTACATAATTAAACAAATGTATCATAAACAAATATAACACATCTTCATATAGTTAAAGTAATATTCCGCAACATATAAGTAACTGACTGGCCTTTGAAATACAGATAAATTGAGTATTGGCTGTAGAGGCTATTGGAGTACTTGACCTCATACTTGAAGTGTATTCATATGCTTTAGTAGTGGTAACACTATTTATGCATAGGACTCTTGGCTTGACCTCCCATAGCGCTTAACAAACTGGCTTTATTGCATATCTGACACATGTTCAGATCTGGGTTAAGAATGAGAAAAGAAGACAAGGAACCAAGATGCCATTTCCAACTACATAGGATAATCATACTGCAGAAAAAATAATGCAAATGAATAAAATGTCTGGCAAGATGTTCCACAAGAGATTTCTGTATAAGTGGAGTCTACACTAAGGACAATAATGCCTTTTATATTAGTCTCCCTCATCTTTGTTTTTCTGAAAAGTTAAGTCAAAATCTTGCAAAAACATACTAGTCATGAAAAGAATTTTCATATTTTGGCTAATAAAGAAATATAACAGATACTTACATTTATGTAGCAAATCTTTAAAATGAATTTCATGCCCATTGGATTTTACTGATCTATAAAGAATGTCAACACAATGGTTGTACCTTACTACTCTATATAGAAACTCGAAAATCACCCTTGTTATCACATATTGGGCATTGTTGCCAACATCTTGACAATTTTACATCAGATAAAATCATTCCAATTTTCCTAAGACTAATTGATAATTAATTTTGAACCAGTAGAATTGGAAAGGGCATTTAAAACTATGTTTTAGGATGCAATTGAAATTGAACTTAAGTAATTTATATTTGTGTGTGTGTGTAAATCAGAGGACAATTTATAGGGTTGGTTCTCTCCTTCAGTCATGTGTTAAACTTAGAGACAAGAGCCTTTACTCACTGAAACATCTCAGCTGACCCAAATTTGAACTTATTGTGATTAAATTGTTAAATTTACCTTCTGAATCACAAAAATAACGGTAAAACATGAAGCTGCGTAGTCGTAGGATTTTTTTTTAAATATTTATTTATTTATTTATTTATTTATTTATTTATTTATTTATTTATTTATTTATTTATTATGTATACAATATTCTGTCTGCATGTATGCCTGCAGGCCAGAAGAGGGCACCAGACCTCATTACGGATGGTTGTGAGCCACCATGTGGTTGCTGGGAATTGAACTCAGGACCTTTGGAAGAGCAGGCAATACTCTTAACCACTGAGCCATCTCTCCAGCCCCAGGATTTTTTTCATAAGTCAACATTATGTTGACAACATTTTGCTAATTTCTCTGCATTCTATATTTGAATTTAAAAATTTTCCTCTACAAACACATGTTTTGCAGCCTTTTCCTGTAGCTTAAGACAATTTTGGAGGGTTGTGGGCACTTTGGGGACTTAGAGATGCCTGAAAAAAGTATGTCACTAGCTAAGTCCTTGAAGGTGCATTATCTTTAGCCATTTCCTGCCATGCCTTCTGCTTCTTTCCAACATGATGTGGCCAGCTCTATTCTGTCACACTTCTACTACAATGGTAGTTGTACATTAGTTGCCAAGTAGTTGGGTACAGGTAGCCATGGACTGAAGCCTCTAAAACCACCAGCCAAAATATAGTTCAATTATTTAAGCAGAAATTTTGAATATTGAGTGACTTCTGTATCATGTTTTTCCTCTCGTATGTCATCTATAATACCTCTCACACTTGTTTGTGAGCATGTGGGGTCAGCCCTTGCCCCTTCTAAAATATTCATTTTCAGTCACGGCATCCCATATTTATGTAAAGGAAGATTAGCGTGCTGATAGCTCTGAATGTGGTTTATCTTTTTCTCTAGATTGCACATTAACTCAAAATGTCACTTCATTATCCACTCAATTAGAGTGGTACATAACATGGTTTGGTTTTTTGTTGTTGTTGTTGTTGTTGTTTTGATGACAAGATGCACAGATATCAATAAGCCAAAGACAGTATGCCATCTGATTAAATTTGGTGAACCTTTGAGAGATTACTAGTGTTACCTAAAAGAACATGGATGACTCAGGCAGGAATTTTTTTCACAGTTTATTGAGGGAACACGGAATGAGCAAGTAAAGAGAATTACTAAGTTGCTGTTTTTGATGAAATTCTCTTGAGACTTTCTACAAAAACCTAATATAAATCATCTGCTACTGTTTCTTGATTTAAACACACTACATCGTCTTATTTGTTTTGTAGTGAATTCTCAGCAAAGCAATTGTTAAGTCTTCTGTGAAATTCATAGGAGGCAAGTCACACAGAACTTTGTCTCCCACAGAAAAGTCAGACTTGACCTCAGGGCAGGATGTAACAGACTTTACCTTTGTACGTGCTCATCTCGGAAGGCCAGTCTTGTTTTCATTAGGGACATGACATGAGTAAGAGGTTTTGACATACTCTGTACATAAGAAGCGAAAACAGATCTCCTTCTGTAACACTAAAAATGCTTTTATTTTGTCCCTCAAGAGAAATAGTGTTTTAACTGGAATGTCTTTTGGGTAAGAGCCCTTGCAGATCCATGCAACCCATTACCCTGAACAATCAAGATCAGAAGTCATTGAGGATAAACATTTTCTAATATCTGACAGTTTCTTAAAGATATAACCACTCAAGGTCCAAATCAGGAGCAGAAGGAGAGAGAGCACGAGCAAGGAACTCAGGACCGCGAGGGGTGCACCCACACACTGAGACAATGGGGAACTCACCAAGGCCAGCTGGCCTGGGTCTGAAAAAGCCTGGGTTAAAACCGGTCTAGCTGAACATAGCGGACAATGAGGACTACTGAGACCTCAAGAACAATGGCAATGGGTTTTTGATCCTACTGCACCTATTGGTTTTGTGGGAGCCTAGGCAGTTTGGATGCTCACCTTACTAGACCTGGATGGAGGTGGGTGGTCCTTGGACTTCCCACAGGGCAGGGAACCCTGATTGCTCTCTGGGCTGACGAGGGAGGTGGACTTGATTGGGGGAGGGGGAGGGAAAGGGGAGGCGGAGGTGGGGAAGAGACAGAAATCTTAAATAAATAAATAAATAAATAAATAAAAAGATATAACCACTATATACTCAATTGTTAATATTTTAAAAATATCACCTGAATGTACCACGAACTAGTGTCATAACCAAGATAGTTAACTCAGCCTTGATCCTTCTGATTCCCCCCATTTTTCTTTAATTAAAATATAATTACATCATTTCTCTCTCCCTCTGCCCCATCTCACTCCTCCTAGGTTTGCCACCCCCTAAATCAACTGCTTTCATTTTCTTAGCTCTTGTTATTATATACACATGTAAATGAATAAATGTATGAAAACATTCCGCTGAGTTCAACCATTGTTGTCTACGTGCATGTTCCTATAGCTGACTAGTGGATACTGGGTAATCATTCGGGGGCTCATCCAGGTGGAAGAATAATTTTCCCTTTCTCAGCAATTGTTAATTGCTGTAACGGCTAGGAATGGAGCCTCACACGATTTATCCTACATACATAGGGATGTTAACTGGTGTTAGAGTGTTCAGGTCTTGTTTAGAAAGCCATGTTGCTCATGTTCTCCCTCCATTTGCTCCTCATTTGGATCTTGAGCTCAGTCTAGTGCTCCAGTTTGGGTCTCTGTCTCTATCTCGATCCATCGCCAGATGAAGGTTCTAAAGTAATATGCAAGATATTCATCAGTATGGCTATAGGATAGGGTCATTTCAGGTTCCTTCTCCTCAGTTGCCGAAGGTACTAGCTGGGGACATCTCCCTGGACAACTGTGAGCCCCTCTAGAGTCTGCTCTTCATTCTCGAGAGGGAGGGGGAATGGAGTGGGGGGGG
>NW_026067975.1:6826153-6929828 GCF_014885135.2 Alexandromys fortis | reverse complement strand
GAGAGAGAGAGAGAGAGAGAGAGAGAGAGAGAGAGAGAGAGAGAGAGAGAGAGAGAGAGAGAGAATCATAGCACACACATAGGACAACTTGCAGAAGTCATGTCTGAAGGATTGATTAATTCCAGGTAAAAGTCTTAGGTGAATGGAGAAGTTCTGTGCAGGAAAGCTGACTGATACCACCTGTGGGAGCTTCTGATAAGGATATCGACATAAAAACCCACTGGCACCTACCACTTTCAGACTGCAGGGAAACCATCCTGCAGACAGACTCTTCCATTTCCAATGTTCCCCTTTTTCTGTTTTATAAAAACCCCCAAGCAAGCCACACCACACGCCATGTGCAATGGTCACATCTCCATGGACAGATGGCGGCCCTTCAGCTGTTCTGATTAAAGAACAATTCTGTGCCTCGAGGGCCCTGTACATCCATGACACCTCCATCAACACTATCTAATATTTCTCAGCTTCCACGTTAGTGTTCTAGGACCCAAACTCAGACCACCAAGCTTTGTATCAGGTGTCTTTACTTCCTGAGCCTTTTTGCTGTCCTAAGGCTCATTGTTAAGGATGTCTGTCCGTTTCTAAGTATAGTTAGTGATTCTCATTCCTCTCCATCATTTCATTTGTTTCTCTGTGAAAAATAACATTCATGGATGACAAATCTCTCAAAAATTGTGTGCTATGTATCTGAGAAGCAAGATGTATTTTTAATAAATTTTTCAATAACTTCTTACTTTCTGTAATATGAATATCTCATACTTAGAAATCTTCTAGTAGATACATGAACATTTAGATCTCCACAGCCCTTGAAAAATTTTAGTCATTCTTTATCTAATGAAATAGTGTAACTTTGAACAAATTATTTGTTATTCTCTAATAACTTAATTAGCAAGTCTTAAGGAATTTAAGATAAGTCATAAAAGAATATATAAATAAAATATTATCCTGGTAAAAATTATATATTTATGATGGTCAGGATGACTGTTTTGCAGTATTTATATCTTTCATTAAATATTGAGTCATATTTTATTCTATGTGTCATACAGTAATTTCTCTTCCAATGTATGAATGTATGATAGTGTTTTGGAATGGCAAATATTTAATCTTTCTTCACAGTGACAAATTGTAGCAAAGCAAAATTCTGAAACATCTGTCTTATTAGACTTTTATTGAGAGTTCAGTTTTAATAGGAGAGTCTCCATCAAAACTTAAGTGATCCAAAGGCTAGGCTATAGCTCAGAGGGTGAGTTATTGCCTAACATTCATGAGGCCATAGGTTCCATCACTAGCACTACAAAATTTCTGTTACATTAAGTAGTAGTTGTATACACAGACTTCAACTCTTGCTTGTTTTTTTGTAATTATCTACTTTATTATCACTTTCAACTACAGTATTATCAAAAATGGTTAAAAAACATATATGAGTGCTCTCTGATATCCAACACTGATATCAAATACTTAGACATTTGTTAGATAAAAAAAATGCATAACTGTGTAACAGGTTAATTCTAATTAGGTAAAGGTAATTGGGTGGGAAAGACTTTGACTTCTTGATGAGCAGATATTCCCTGAGTGGCTGTTTTACAAACTGGCATCAACAGATGGAGTAAAAAAGTCTATTTCCCTCTCCACTTAAAAGGCTGAAATGTTATAGATATTTGATCTAAACTTGTCATGTCATTTCAGCTTGGTACCTGGCAAGCCAGGGGTGAAAGACCACTCCTTAGGATACTAGGAAAACTTTGGCTCAGAAAGCTACATAGAATTATGATGCGAAAATTCTAATGGGAAATATTGTATAATGCTTAAATCATCTCTAGTCTGTGTTTGCCTATATAGCTATCAATTCTCTTTCATTATCTCTACATTAATAGATATGTGTGTGTTTTTTTTATATAAACTTGTAACATAAAGTACAAAGTTCATTAATAATCACACAAGTACATCATTAAATTCAAGAAGTACCTTAATAGACATAGACATTTATAGGTGTCTTATGTTTTGTTTCTGAAGTAAGGAGCAGTACGGTAGTCATTAAGTAAATGTTATAGTAAGTATAGCTTTATAGTGAGGCTTATCACTCCCCAGGGAACAGATACTTAATTTGTGGTCATGATAATAACAACCAAATGAACTTCAGGTCTTGCAGGAGAGCTTAATAAACTTCAAAGGAGACAGAATAAGAACGTCTGAGTAAAAGTACATCCTCAGCCTTTCATTAGGCAAAATGAGCGCGAGTCTCAGCCCAGCATGGCTTCCGAAGTTAGCATGCCTAACTACAAAGCAAATGTATGCAGAGAAATGCACAACAAAGGCCGAGCTTCGAAGGCTCCAGTTGAGTTTCCACAAATGTTGCTTACAAAAGCCGCCATTCTCTGTGTTAACAAAAAGTTGTGGATCCATTCTTCCCTAAATCCTCTTTTCTTGCATAATCCACCTTGTGCACTTTAGCTTGAGTGTGTTTTATCTGATCTAATCCTGGGGTCATTCACTCTCAGATAGAAGCAACAGGATTATTTCACACTTAAACGAGGTTCAATTTTTATGTGAACCTTAGGAGGACACCTGGCTGATGCAGAATTTAAGCTAAAGATTAACCAAGTGCTCAAGGCACATAATGGTTTTAGATGCAATAAGAGGGTATGATAGAGAGAATTACTTTGTAAAAGTATCAAAGACGCAGTGTTTAAGATGCAGTGTATTAAAGCTGCATCTTAAAATGTGCATTTTGAGGTCTATACAACTCTGTTATATGGGTATTTTATGCATGTGAGCTTCACCACACCTACATATAAGAATACTTGTCTCGAGGAAATAATCTGCACTCCATTAGGAATTTTATAGTCCTAGGATAGTGCTCGCAGTTCCACTCATGCCTTTCCTATTCAGCATATTCACAACCTGAAATAGGTTGAGTAGGGCCAGGCTTTGTGGCCGAGAAAATTAGTCCTTCATTTTGTTTCCTTTTAATGCACTAGGCAAGAAAACTGAATAGAAAATAGTCTAAGCTCCACAAGCTAAAATCATGGATTAGTATGAAGTATATCTATTTCCTATTGTGGGCTCTGAAAAGACATTACATTTAGCATTACTTAAAAGAAAAAAAAGTGTGTGTGTGTGTGTTCATGTGTGACTGTGCAATTGTTTTATGTATATAGCCACAATTTTTTACATCGTGATTATAAGCATGATTGTATTCCCTGTTAGTTTAGAGCAGTGGTTCTCAACCTTCTTAATGCTGTGACCCTTTAATACAGTTTCTTATGCTGTGGTGACCACCAATCATAAAATTATTGTTATTTTTAAACTCATTTTAAGCACATTGGTGTGAAGGTGTCAGATCCTGTGAAACTGGAGTACAAGACAGTTGTGAGTTGCCATGTGGGTTCTGGGAATTGAATCCAGCTTTTCTGGAAGAACAGCCCCATAAAATTATTTTTGTGGCTAATTCATAATTGTAATTTTGCTACTGTTATAAATCATAATGTAAATATTTGATGTGCAAGTTATCTGGTATATGACTCTGTGAAAGGGTTGGTCGACCCCCAAAAGGTCAGAATGCACAGGTTGAGAGTTCTTGTTCTTCTTATATGATAACTTTTCTTTGTTAAGGTGTCAATATTAGAGGGAAAGGCTAAGGAAAATAAAAGCTACAGTCATATTTTCTTACTGTGAAGTTCATATACATTATACAATTGCTACTTATTTTCTATTTTCTAGTTTATTATACACATATTTGAAAGATAGAGTGTCACAGACATTTAAGATACATAAAACAATAACACCACTGGTACCTTTCTTACAGACTGTCTTCTGCTTCCTACATCTGCAAGAGAAATTAAATACCGATGCCATACGGGGAGGTTGGCATGCTGACAGTACTAATGCTTTGCTAGATAATTTAACAACAGATTTTTAAGTCAAATTAGCTAGCCAAGAAATAAAAAGGTCAATTCATATAGGAGTAATGTAGATCAAAATATTACTTTAAGCATTACTCACCATATTCTCAGTTCACACTATAAAACTCCCTTGTGTTCCTTCTTAGAATATGGGAGTGTTAACATATTGTTTCTTATTCCAAACTTATTCTTAAATAGAAATATTAATATATCTTGTTGAGGAAACTATGTTCTACATATTACTAAAACATGTGATTTTAGTAATTTAGAGTGGCACATCAATTAATGAGTCTCTTAGAAACAACTGAGTTTCATTGAAGAGTAAATGGTGCCAATACATTAACTCTAGGAGATGGAGAGATTGGCTTAGTGGTTAAAGGACTTGTTGCTCTTGCAGGGGGCCTGGATTCCATTTCCAGCTCCTACATGGTGGCTCACATATGTTTCTATCTTCAGTTCCAGGGGCTGTTACTGCCTCTTCTGGTCTTTAAAGCATCAGATACATTCATGGTGCACATACATACATGCAGGTCAAATACTCATTCATATACATAAAATAAAACAAAAATAAATAAAACTAAAGTATAGTAACTCTAATATTCATTGGAATATAAATAATCAGGAGCACAAATCTATAAGTATAGACATGCAGAAATAAAGACAATGGCATTTTCAAGAAAAAGGTCCAGTAGTTCAAGAAAAATACTACTGCACATTAAAAGCTATACTAATGAAATGATGCCATATTGTTTATTCTTAATTTATAATTTTCACTGTAAAATTAATAGTTAAAAGTAAAATGAAAAAAGTTAACGTGATTCACTGAAAATTATACAACTTAATTATTCACTTTTTATAGCATTAATTGGGTTATTTGGCAATATATTGTCAAAACCTACAAAACTACGTTATCCTCATATATTTTGCCACTTTGATGCAATTTTGAAGATATACACTCAATTCAACATAAAATACTTACTTAAAATACTTAAGTTACTACATGAATTTAAGATTAAGTTCATGTAGGGTACATGGGGTTGTTATATTTTTCTGTGTTTGTTAAGGTTTATTTTATAACTCTGCATGTGGTTCATTTTTAAAAAGCGTCCATAGATGGGCTGTTGAGTAGACTGTGTATTCTTTGGGGTTTGGGTGGATACATATTCATGTTCGTTTGATCTAAAATGTCATTTAATTCCGTGGTCTATTTTATTTTATTTCATTTTTTTGAGGCACAGTCTCTTTTGAACTCATACCAGGTCTCCATTGGTTTGGGAGACTTCGGTCAACTTGTTGGTTTCCTTTTCCACACTCTTTTCTGTCTGTTTTCACAGTATTGTGAGTTGTCACTTCTTCCAGCAGCAGATCATGGCCTTCTACTCCCTTTTCCCCTCCAGCGTGGCTGTCACTGCCTCATACTTCGCAACCCACCCCATGAGCCAGATGCCCCATGTAAGCAGATTTTCTGGTAGGATTCAGCTGCACAGCCTTGAGGGCAGCCATATGCTTTTTTTGTATCATAAGGTGGATGGGCCCCATCAAACATCTTGAGGTTCCAGGGCAGCCTGGCCTTGCTAAGTCCTGTGGGGCAGCATGTAAATGGCAAAAATGGTAGGGGCCTTAGGAAAGGCTGGTGTTCATCTGTTTTTAGAGAAAGGCTAGATATTTTAACTTACTTTTGTAGATGTTGCTGGAAATGGTGACATACTCTCAGCACACAACCACCACCTTCTGGCCCAGAAGTACCTGTTCAGCCACAGTAAGGCCTGAGCCATGTGGCACTAGGACCTGGCCCCCTTCCATCTTAAACAGTTGCCTTGGAAAAAGCTCTGCCTATTTTTTTTGTCCAGGTGACCTATCTATTGGAGAAAATCACATACTATTTTGGGGGTTTGTGTTGATCTTCTTAGTTCTGCTAATATGTTTTTATGGTATTCGAATAGTTTTCCCTTTATATGTAATTTGTGCTTTTTCTTTTGCAGTTTTCAATATTTTTTCTTCTGCACACTTAACTGTGTTTTAACTATGATATGCCATGGAGTGTTTCCTTTCTGATCTTATCTAGTTGGAGTTCTGTGTGCTTCTTGTATCTATATGGGTATGTCTTTTCTTAGTTTAGGGAAAATTTCTTCTATGATATTGTTAAAGATTTAGTCTATGCCATTTGTGGGCCCATATTTCGATATGGCACAAAAGCCATAGGCCCAGTCTGAGCTGATCACATAGCTCTGCAGACAAGAAGTCTCTGCCTAACAATAGCAAAGATGTAGATCTCCTGAGGAGAGGTGTTGACTGAAACTGGTCAGGATGTTTGGTGCTTCCTTCCTTTGTAATTTGAAGGATGTCTTAAAAAGATGCTAATTCAAGGCCTACCTGACTGCTAGATGTGGATGTGACCAGAGCCCATTCACCTGGTTGCCTAGGAGATAGCCTAATGTGTTCCCGCTCTATTCATGTGAAGATATATAAGCTGTTTGGAGAATAAATGAGAGATCTTTGGAGAGAGATCTTACCCATGAAAGATGACCCTGTAAGTTGTGTCTGATTATTCCTCGCAACTCCGTTCCAGCTGAGTTAGGAAATCTGTGTAGGACCCACACGGGCTTCGACAGCCATTGACCTTGTATTTTTATTTCTCTTCTATGATGATAATTTGGAGATTTTGTTTTTTTTCACATTTGTTTTTTTTCACATTTACTACTTGTTGTTTTTCTATCTTTTGTCTTGGTCTTCTACCAATTCTTCAAGTCCTGATAGTCCCCCTTCTGCTTGACTTATCCTACTTGCAAGGCTTTTCCTTGAGTTTTCGAGTTGGGATATTTAGTTTCCCCACTCTATCTTCATGTTAGCATATGTTCACTTTAATGTTTCTATCATTTTATTGAATTAATTTTTAAATCCTGAGTCATCTTCATCATTTCATTATTTTCTTTGACATCCCTGAAGCATTTATTGCTATCCTCTTGGACTTCAATGATGTGTTTGCTTGTGTTTTCTTTCAATTTCTTGAATTCTTGGTAAGTTTTATGGTTGTCTTAGGCTCATCCAGGCACCTTTAGACACTGCATCTATAGACCTAGTAGTCTGATGGAACATATGCTGTCTTGGTTATTCATGTTGTTTTTATTTTTACAAATTTGATCTAGGCATATAGAGTTTTTTCCTTTGATATGTATCTAATGTGGTAATCTGGCTTTCCTTTGGTTGGGTCAGTGAAGGAGCTGTGTGACCTGAGGTAGGCTAGGTCAAGCTGGCAGATGAAATGTTTTATTGGACCAGGTAAAGATGGCTATCAATCCATGGGTATGAACTTAGGCCTGTATGTGTAGAGATATACACAGAAAGGGTACATGGGAGATTGAAAGGGAATGTGAAAGATAAGAAGCGATTTACCTGTCAAAGGTGACTCACAAACAGGTATTACTGGTGGGTCTGGTTCTAGGCTTGTGGGTTTGCAGGTCTGAACTGCGTTTGAACTATTTTCATTGTTTTTTAAAAGATCTGATATAATGTGTTTTCAGCTTTATTCAGTGGTCTATTTTCTGACTTTTTTCAGTAACCCATTCCTCATTTAACATTATGATGCTGGTTAATCTCTCAGTTCATTTGTGTTATGGAGGTTCTCTGGTTAGCTTCATTACATTATGAGCAGATATGACACAAGAAGTTATTTCAAATTTCATAAACTTGTTAAAATGTATTTTATAAAATATTCACAATAACCTCAAAAATATCTTGAAATAATAAACTTAACCATGAAAGTGAAAGACACAATGAACACATAAAGGCACTGTAAAAGGTGCTCAATTGGTAGGATTAATTTTTTGAAAATAGCCACTGCCAAAAGCAATATATAGATTCAACAGAAATCCCCATCAAAATGCAATTCATCACAGAAACTGACAAAAGGCATAATCTTAACTTTATATTGAAGAAAAAGGATCCAGGAACATTCTTATCCAAAAATGTTCCCATTAAGAAAATACAAACTGATTTTATATTACCATAGTCTGAATGGGTAAGATTAAAATAAAACAAAACAAAAAACACTGATCACAAATACTGACAAGAGGGAACATTTATCGTGGGAGTAAACTACTTGTGGGAATGCAAATTGGTACAGCCATTGTGGCAATCAGTGTAGAACGGTAGTGTCACGACCCATTTGGGGGTCAGTTAAGACCATCAGAAAAAAAAGAGACATTACATTCATAACAGTAGCAACATTAGTTATGAAGTAGCAACAAAATAATACTGTGTTTGGAAGTCACCATAAGATTAGGGCTGTATCCAAGGGTTACAGCATTATGAAGGCTGAGTACCACTGGTGTAGAGGTGCATCAAAGAGTCATAAATATATCTACCATATGATCTGACTGTATCATTCCCCTGCATACACCCAAAGAGTTACATATCTGACTCTAGAGGTATCTGATCATCCATGTTCATTCCTACTTACATTCACAGTATCTAGGAAATAGAAACAATTTAAATGTCTCACAACTGACGGCTGGATAATGAAAATGTAACACATTTGCACAGGAAATATTATGCAGCTATAAAAATGAAAAATACAAAATTCAAAAATAAACAGATGGAACTGGAAACAATCATTGAGTGAGGTTACCCAGACCTAGGAAGACAAAAGTCATATGTTTTTCTCTATTGTGGATGTTAACTTTGAATCTTCAATCTTCAGATATTTGTTTCATTTGGAATAATACAGAGCTCAGGGCAATAGTAGGGATCAGGTATGCTAAAGATCTTTCAAAAATAGTATGTAAGCCTACCTGCTACTGTTGGCATAGGCTGCTTGTTTGTTTCCCAGCAGCCCAGACTCCAGAAATAATCACACAAAAATCTACATTAATTGCAATACTGTTTGGCCAATAGCTTAAGCATATTTCTGACTAGCTCTTATATTTTAAATTAACCCATTTCTGTGTATCCCATCTGTCTGTGGCTTATCGGCAAGGTTCCAGTGCATCTGTCTCCTGTGGGTGGCTACATGGCTTCTTCCTGACTCTGCCTACTCTCTATATATATCTCTTTCAGCCTAGCTTTACCCTGTTAAGCCATTAACTGAAAGCAGCGTCTCTAATAACCAAATGGCAATAAACATATTCACAGCATACATCATCTCCCATATCACCTCCCATGCCACCTCCACCTTTCTGTCTAAATAAAAGAAATATTTTAACTTTAATGTAGTAAAATTGCATATAACAAAACAGGTATCAAGCAAGAATTATAGCTGTGACATTTATATCTGCTTTAGGGCCCCTCAACAGACTGGCATGTCAAGGTGTGCTAGCAAAATCCACATACATCTTGAGAGAGATTGGAAAGGAATTCTAGACACAGAAAAACAAAGTTTGACAACATTCTTTTTTCTGGATGGGCTCTGTTTGCTGGTTGCAGGTCACAGTTCCTTTAAAAGAGGTCTTCCTGATTCAGCAGTAGCAAAAAAAAAAAATCGCCCATGCCGGGCAGTGGTGGTGCATGCCTTTAATCCCAGCACTCGGGAGGCAGAGGTAGGCAGATCTCTGTGAGTTCCAGATCAGCCTGGTCTACAGAGCTAGTTCCAGGATAGGCTCCAGAGCCACAGAGAAACCCTGTCTCGAAAAAAAAAAAACCAAACAAAAACAAAACAACAACAACAAAAAAAATCGCCCAGTTTTGAAATGGTTGTTTCCTGATCTGCGTTGCCAGCATGAACTCTGGCTCTTTTGGGAGGCCAAGCACTTGAATGGGGTTTGTGGGCAGCATGCTGAAAGCTACTTGGTGGCAAAATGGGCCAACTGGTTACCAGATTTGAGGTGGTGAGTTTGTCTCCCACCAGGAAGTCTCAGAGGCAGTAAAAGGACCTCCACCATGTTGGACTGGGCAGAGCCAAAAGGCGAAACAATAGTCTTAGCCATGCTGCTTAGCATTTTAAGAAGTGGTCCTTGTCAGAAACTGATTACAGATGCACAATAAAGATAGATTCAGATGAAAAAGACCTCTAAATGGATCATGTAGGTTTGGGAGGGAGAAGAAAAAGAGTATAGACAGTTAATAAATAGAGTTGTTTCAGCCAGTGGCTTAACAGAACATAGCCAGCATGAAAAAAAAATAGAGAGAGAGTAAGCAGAGTCAAAGAGAAGCCATGTAGCCACCACAAGAGACAGACACCTCTGCTGGAGCCTGCCAAAACTTTGCCAGTAGCCCACAACCTCATGATGATGCACAGACTAATGGAGATGGATTAATTTATGATAAAAAAAAAAGCTATCTAGAAATACACTTAAGCTACTGACCAAACAGGACTGCAAATAATATAGTTTCTGTGTGATTATTTCGGGAGTCTTGGTGGCCGGGAAATGAACAAACAGCCTCCAACAACATACTATATTCATGTCTTTCTCATGCACAGAAGCATGCACACACATGAGTATACACACACACACAAACACATAGTTAAAATAGAATTATCCTATAATGAGATGACAATTTCTTTACTAGACATCAGGAGCTAATAAATAACAGCATAATTCAAGGAATGGATTACCTCTTTTGGAGCTTTTGGCTGGTAAGTTTCTTAGACTCTCCATATATTACAGCCTGCCAATGCTTTTGCTTACCCTACAGAACATGATGGTAAGAAAAGACATCACATGCTTGAATCAGACCATGGACACATCAAGGTGGTACTTATCTACATACTATGGCTATCTTTCAGAGTGCAGGCAGGTACGATGAACACCCCCACAGGAGTAAAGTATTCCCCATCTTTCCCAGCTCTAAACCCTTTGAACTATAACAGTGATGGGCCTGGAAAGAAATGTCAACTGGTACACTAATGACATGAACATCATTGAAATAACCAACTATATTTTCTTTGGATTTAACTACTCTTCACAAGATGAAGCCCATATCTGACACCATTATTAGGCCAAGAATTGGTGACTAGACAAATCATGGGCCCTAGGGTAGAGCATACAACTATTATTCACTGAAGGGACATAGTTTTACTCCTAGTTATTTATTGTTTTATACAAAGACCAATCATTTTCAACCCTCATTAGAGAAGTTTCTATTTGCACTAGGTGGTGATTAACACAGAGACACACAACTAGTCAAGGTTCAGAAAATAGAACTGGAATTTTCAATCTAAAATAAGGCATCTGATGGGGGAAGGTTATTGGGTAATAAAGAAACTGCTTGGCCTGATAGGTTAGAACATAGGTGGGTAGAGTAAACAGAACAGAATGCTGGGAGAAAGAGGAAGTGAGGCAGACGCCATGCAGCTCCTCTCGGAGGCAGATGCAATGAAGCAAGCCTCCAGGTCAGACATGCTGAATCTTTCCCTGTAAGACTGGTGCTACACAGGTTACTAAATATGGGTTAGGCAAGATAAGTCACCACCTCGTGGTGCTACACACATTAATAGAAATGGGCCAAGCAGTGTTTAAATGAATACAATTTTTGTGTTGTTATTTCGGGGCAGGAATGCAGCCCGCAGCTCCTTCAACAGGCACCTATTTCACTCACCCTCATGCCAAGGCTTATGGATCATTGAATAGAGAAAGCAGAAAGAGTTAAGAGCCAGTGACACTGGATGACTACAAGGAACACAACAGGGCATCTGCACATATGAATTCACAGTGGTTGTGACAGCCTGTGCATACTATGTGTTATCTCAATGTGGAATGGGAGGATTGACAGAAAGTCTCACTTCCCAGTTCAGGAGTGATTGACAATTGAAAGTCACTGATAGAGAGAGAGAATCAGTTTTCCTTTAAAGTGTAGCCCCTGGTAAGTCAGCTGTACTCCACTGGAAAGTCATACATTCAAAAACAAAGGAGCAGAAGAAATTGTGCTTGAAGGGTGTGAAGGTAATAAAGATACAAAGTTGGGTGGTAGGAAAAGGAGGTTAGATTTTGGAGGAGTCCAGAGAGTGGACTGAATATAACAAAACGTCTTATACATGCTGTTAAGAATTAGTCTGTAGATATCTATTAATCCTGTTTGGTATATAATGTCAATAGATTCTAATGTTTCCTTATTTTGTTTTTTTTTATGTGAGTGATCTATGTATCGATATGAAATATCCCACTATTATGCGTTGTGTCTTTATACACATAGAATGTTTATTTTAAAATTTGTATATGTGTTTAGAATTGTAATATTCACTTGGTGAATTGTTCATTAAAATGCAGTGGTCTTTTTATTTTAATCACTTCTGACTAATTTCAGTTTAGGATTTATTTTTCCAGAAATTAGAATAGCTATGCCTGTTTGCTGTAAATTTCTATCAGCTTAGATGAACTCCTCCCAGACTTTTACCCTACGGTCATGTTTGTATTTATAAATGAGATTTTTTTTTCTTGTATGCAACAAAAAATGTGTCCTCGGGGTAGTATTGTATTGTTTTAGCTTTTAGTTTAATCTGCTAGTCTGTGTCTTTTTATTGAGGAACTGAGACAGAATTCGGGGTTATTAATGAAAGATTTATTTTAATTCTTGTTATTTTGTTGTTTTTTTTTTCATGTTTGATGTTTGCCTAATCTTAATGTGATTGTTTCATGTGCCAGCAAAGTTTATTTCCTATCCACTTGGATGCATCTATCCTTATCTCCAGTTCATAGGATTCCTTCAAGTATCTTCTGAAGTACTGGCTTAGTGGTTTTGTGAAACCCTTTGAATTGTGCTTATCACAGAAAGCTATTTCTTGTAAGAATACCTTTGTTTGACAGGCTTTCCAAAATAGTTCTTTTCCCAAGCACAAACTCATCTCTTTTAGGACATTGTTATTTTTTAATGAGTCGATTTCACTATTATTCTTTATTGTGAATTTGGAGAGTTTTAAAGACATATCCATTTGATTCAAGAATTTACAAAATGAAATCTCTCTGATAAAAATGGTGATTTTTTTTAAAAAAAAATTTAGTACTGATGGAAGATTTGTCTTTCCATGTCTTAAATTTTGGCAGCCTGTTAATATATGGGGTCAATGTTCATACATGTTAGTGTTTATTGAAAACAAGGTATACTTTCAAGTGAAATGCTATGTTCTTACAGACTCTATGAATTTTCATATTCTCTCTGTCCTTGCTAACATTAGTGCTAACATTGTTTTATCTAGATCTGAGACAAAAGTGGTACGCTTTCCTGGATTTAGTATTTGTCTTTCATCTCATGGTTTCTGCTCTATAAAAGTTGCCACTGGCATTTGGTGAATAGATACTAATAGCTTCACTGTGAATTGTAGTCGTTTGCATCACAGAGTGTCCTACTTTATATTGTTTAATTCTGGCCTGAATTTAACCTTGTTTGAGATCAAAACCCTGGCCCCTGATTTCTTCTTACTTGCCCTTGCTTAGTATATTTTTGTTCATTCTTTCATCTTTTACCCTTTTCAGTTCACTTTAGATACATCTTTTGCATATAGAATAATGTTAAATTTTGCTTTCTTAACCCATCTGGACATTTCTTTTTTACCATGTTAGCTAAGTCTGCTAATATGAATTGATACAATTAGTACAATTGTTCTTACTCTTACAAAAAGAATGTATTTTATAAGTGAATACCATCCACATTTTTACTGTTTGCTTTGTTCCTTTGTCCCTGCATTTCTTCTGTTACTTGGGAAGAAGAATCTTTTGTGATGTTTATTTTTGTTCTAACATTTTTCTATAATACTTTAACCAAAACATTGTTTTGAAAGTGTCCTTTCAATATTACTGTCAATAAGTAGCATCTTTTTTCTTCTTATTAATCATAGTATGGTTTTAGGGTTATTTTAAATTTAAATGTTTTTAATTGTCAAGGTCTTCATTAATCTATTTAAATATCATTCACTCCCAACACCAATGACTCAATTAGCAAGTATATTTTATTCGCATTTACTGTAAACTTTCCTGTTTTCAAATTGCTGTGATAATTGTGCAACATCAGAGCCTATAATGTAAGAATTGAATTTTTCCTTTGCCACCATCTCTCAAGGATTAAATACACAAAATATGCAGCTACTATGGAAGTCATAGCTTTATGAAATTCTCTCTGAGGTAGTTTTCAGGAAGGTTCATGGACATGAGATTTCTGGAAGTGTTTCATCTTCCTCTTTGTAACATTTATAGTAACAGGCTTTTGACCATGAATAAAAACCTTGATTCACATTGATTTCTTCCAGGACTTCAGCAATGCCATTCTACTGTTTTTTAGTTTAAAAGTTTGCTTTTGAGAATGTTGAGAGATTAAATTTCATTTTCTTACTTCACTTATATATGCATACTTTGGTGGGAGGAGTACCAGTGACATATAATTCTGTGTCTTAATATTACTCTGATTCCATGACAAGCAGGGTTTGACTGTTAATAAAATCTGTTTTTATTTGCTTTTTCTTGAATTGTGATTTTGAATTAGATTTTTTTCATTGCTCAACTTTATAACAACTATTGAAGGTATACCTTATTACCTTAACTAGTTTTCTTGACATTTTAAAATAGTTATAGAATATTCTTTGAGAAGCTATCACTTGCTTCTCTTGTTTTGATTATTAGCCATTTAATGGACTCAGGTGCCACTTCCTTCTTCAGTGTCTCTAATTTTAGTTGAATTCATGAATATTTTCTATTATTTTTCTCATTTTTGACATTTGTCAGTTCTTCCCTTCAAAGTGGTGTCCAGTGTAAGGGAAAACATGTATAGCTTCTAGACATAGATGCAAAGCTCATAGAAATGGGGAATAGAGAAGGTTCTGCTTTTGAGTAAAAAAAAAAAAACAGCAAAAAGGATTAACAGGAAATTTTTGTAAATATCTTCCCTTTCACCAGCATGTCTTTCAGGTATATCTCCTTTTCTGAGGTGTGCCCTACTGTCCAGGTGATTCATAATGCCGATTCTACTATTCTTATGGGACATCTCCTAGGGTTTTTGTTGCTATCATAAAATACCATGACTAAAGCAACTGGGGTAAGAAAGTGTTTCAGCTTTCATCTCTCAGGGCACAGTCTATCCCTGGGAGAAATCAGAGCAAGAACTTAAAGCAGGACCAAGAGGCAGGAATTGAAGCAGAGACTATGAAGAGACACTTAAGCTTGCTTCCCATGGCTTCCTCAACCTACTTTCTTTATTTGAGACAAGGCATCTCTATGAAGCCGTGTATCACTATCTGACTTCTCTATGTACATGAGGCTGATCTCCAACGCACTGAGATTCACTTGTCTCTTTTCTGGTATTAAATACCTGTACTCCTATACCCAGTTAGCCTGATTTCTTATACCATCCTAGTTAGGACTACCTGCCAAAGGACAACACTGTCCCTAGTGAACCGGGCCTCAGTCTTGTGATTGCATTTTTCTTTTTGCAAAACCAATCTAGCTGGAGAGTGTGTTAAAGCTCACATTGCCAGTTATTTATCATTCTTTTGAACAAGTGTTTAAATTACTTGGTGACATTGTATAATGCTAAGTTAACTTCTTTATAAGATTCCAAGATCAAAATTATCCCAAATGTGGAAAAAAATAAAAATCAAAGCCTAAAATATAAGTGTGAATTAGGATACCATGTTTCTCACAATTTCAGAGTTATTTTATTCAGCAAAGACTGTTTTCTGACCAATGGTTGGGACCACATGTTGTCCTGATGGGTAAAGATCATTATCACCCCACTTCTTTCAACACAGAAAAAGTATAGTTGGCGTTTTTAATGTAAATCCTTAGTTTTCTTCCTCTAAGGATCATAAATAATTGTGAGAAGGTGCCTAAAAAAAGAGTCACTTATTCTGGCCCCAGTATGTCAAAACTTTGTGATTGAAGGGGCATCTCTTTATTTCTTTAAGGTGTTATGTTAGGTAAAATAATGTATTGAGAATAGAAGAGCTAGTAATATAGTTCTGCTTTAGAAAATGCATGCACCGTGTGTTAGCTGTTATGACATTGTAATTTTTGTCTCCTATTTATCAAACAAATAATTCTTCAAATTGAAGGACAAATTCATTCATATATGAATGTCATGCAAGCATCTGCACAGAATGTAAAATATAGGGGAAGAATTACTAAAGTTGGTGAAATTAGTACAATTGTCCTTCTAGGGTACGTTCTATTACTTCCATATGTATGGATAGCTCTAAATTACTCTACAGAATGACTCAAAGTCAATGATTGTTATTCAATGTCTAGAACATGCTTATCTTCCACTAACTGGGATGAAAGTTACTGTACATCTCACAACACTTTTCGAACAATAATCATTTAAGCAAGATTATATTTCAAATTAATTCTTTTCTATAAATAGAATGTCTAATTTTAAAGTTTTTTTTATCATTGCTTGATAATTTCATACATGTATATAATGTGTTTTGATCAAATCAATTCCCCATATTTTCCCCTCAGAATCCTCCTCTATCCCCTGAACACTTCATCCCACCCCACCCTAAAGCATGTGTTCTTTTTAAAAACCAACTGAGTCATTATAGTGTTTCTGGTATGTTTGTGAGTATAGGACAATCTATTGAAACACGGGTAACACCTTGGGGCCTGCATCCCTAAGTTTTTAAGTAACTAGAAAATTACATCAATGTATTTGCTTTTCTCAGAACTGTTGTATGGTTATATCCAATCAGGTAAATTATATTAATCTCTGCATTGAAGTTGGATGGATCTGTAGGTACAATGTTCAGACCTTTGTTCATACTCCTGGAACGTTGAGCCTGCTATTTAATAAATAATTATGTACGTGTTATGTTTCCTGATACTACTTATTCTTTTTTCTTGGACTCTGTTCATTAATTATCAGTTAAATTTTATATTAAACTTAAGCACCAGATATAGTATCTGACTTGCTTTCTCTATGTTGAAGCTTACTTGCTGACTTCACCTAAATGGAGGTTGAAATTATCAGCAAAAGAAAAACAGGTGAAAAACAGACCAGATGTTGATAATTAAGTAAGAAGCACTAATTAACACTATCTAATTGAAGCAAGTTTGTCGTTGTTAATGTCACTTGCACACTATCACACTCCAACCTGAAAAAAATATCCTAAATATCCTGCGCATTGTGGTGGTTTTGTATCTGTCATAAAAAGCCATTGATGGTTCTAAGTGCTTCTGAGCCAAGTTTACTACTGAAAGACAAAGGTATTGCACTTCCCTTTCCAGCCAGCTGTTACAGTCCTACACACTCACACACACACATGTGCACACATACACATATATGTGTTTAATAATTATTTAAATGTTTCAGAACATTATCTTATTAACAAATAAATAAGCAAAAGACTCCCACTAATTCATATTACCTTAAAAGTCCAAATAATTTTACACTTATTATATAATGTTTATGATTCAGCTAAGCTGCACAAATCTGTCTTTTTGGTTGAATACAGAGTCCTATAAATTCAGCCATAAATTTCTAGTTTTAAAAGGCAATCAGCAATGCTTAAATCGGCAGAGAAAAATGCATGTTTTTCTTTCTCTGCTCTTAAAAGCCTGACAAAATGAATAAAAGAACTAAAAATAGATTATGTTCCATTATTCCATCTTTAATAAAAATGGATGTTGTGGTTATTTCTCTTTCACTTTCTTTCCTCCCTCTCATGCATGCACACACACACACACACACACACACACACATTAAAGAATACGTGTCAGACAAAACAAACTTTGAAGCAATCCTATTAGATGGTATAGAATTTTAATATGTGGATTTTTTTAAAGTTCTAGCTGGTAGCATATGAGATAATTATGAATAGCTAAACTACAAATAGACTATAACAACAAAATATGACAAAAATAATCTTACAAAGCAGAGGATTCAGTGAAAATCCTCAACAAAGACTTTATATTTCTCCTCCAAGGGAAATAATCCTAACAATTCTAACCAATTTGATATGTATAAAAATAGTAAAATGTCTATTTTAAATTTTCCATACAGCCTGTCACTGTCCCAAATATAGAAATTCTAGACAGATACCCATGCTAAAGCATTTTTTAAAAATATTAACTTGTGGAGCCATAGTTTTCAATATTTCTCACATCATCACCAGTGCGATCATCCTAGAGGTCATTTTGATTCATTCATTTTATGTGACTATCTTCTTCACTGACATGTAAATCATTTATTTATTTTTATATATTCTAGACTGGGTTTTTAAAATTTGGTTTTTTTTTTTGACAGAAAATTTCAATCTATTTAAAATACTACCAATGGAAAATGTCTGGAGACTCCACTAACATTCATTATATATTTTTTTATCCTTTTTCCCCTCATAGGTTTTTGTTCTCATTTGCAAAGAAACTCTTTATGTAGCCCTCTTTTCATTTCCCTTAGTGTTGCTTTAATTTTTCTTTTGTAAGCATTAGGGAGTTTATTTATAGCAATAGCGCATTTCTCACATTTCCAGGAATTAAGCACGGAAGCTGCATGTGAGGTCTTTCTAGAGCTGACTATGTTCATTTCATAGCATGAACTTTTCCTCACAAGCAAGTCTGTATCATTTTCCTATTTAAAACTAGATAATTGAAACTATACTTCACTAAAAAAGGTTTTTATTAGAAATCTTATATAGAGTGATAACTGATTTCATATAGGGTATCATTGGTGTTTTTGATTTTAGCCATTCTGACAGGTGTAAAATGGTATCTTAAAGTTGTCTTGATTTGCATTTCCCTGATCGCTAAGGAAGTTGAGCATGACCTTATGTGTCTTTTGGCCATTTGAACTTCTTCTGTTGAGATTTCTCTGTTCAGTTCTGTGCCCCATTTTATAATTGGGTTGATTAGCCTTTTACTGTCTAGTTTCTTGAGTTCTTTATATATTTTGGAGATCAGACCTTTGTCAGTTGTGGGGTTGGTGAAGATTTTCTCCCATTCAGTGGGTTGCCTTTCTGTCTTAGCGACAGTGTCCTTTGCTTTACAGAAGCTTCTCAGTCTCAGGAGGTCCCATTTATTCATTGCGGCCCTTACTGTCTGTGCTGCTGAGGTTATACATAGGAAGTGATCTCCTGTGTCCACTTGTTGTAGAGTACTTCCCACTTTCTCTTCTAGACGTTATTAGAATTCCTGAGTTGTCAACATGCTACCACAACCTTCTTTCTCTTGAAGAAACACTTCAGGAATAAAATCATGTAGTTACAGTTACCTAATGTTTGGCAAAGAAATCAAAAGTATACATTGGAAAAAAGACAGCCTCTTCACCCAATGGTGCTGGAAAAACAGGATATTCACACATAAAAGAATCAAATTAGATCCATATCTCTCACATTGCACAAAAAAATCTATTTAGAACAGATATAAGACCTGATGCATTGAAACTGCTAAAGGCATGTGCATTTTACTAAGCTCTAGGAGGGAAATAAGTTTCATTAGGCTGGGGCTGTAGGTGATAACTGTGTTTGTAAAGTAAAGGAAGGAAACAAAGCAAAACATTCATTAATGGCAGAAAGGAGAAATGTTAGATGAGGAAATTTTGACAAATGTTTATTGCTTTCAAGTTTTAATAATTTATTTATTTTTAATAAATTCCAAAGACTGTAAATGTAGTATACGTTGAAATTACTTTGCAAATTTAGAAATGCTTTGAAATAATGTCTGAAATTATTGATAAAGTACTTTTTTGAGTTACATGACATAACATGTTAGTTACTAAAATTGAAAATATTTTATAGGCAGTGGCATAATAGTCAATACATAGTAACATTATTTTATTCTTTGTTTAAAGACTATTTTAATAGAGTCGATGTAAGAAAAAGTCATACTCTTTAGAACATTGGAAGAAAAAAAAAGAATCATCATTTTTTTCATTTTATTCAGATACAAACACTACCATTATGTTAGCTGCGTATCTTTGAAATATGACCTGAGAGGTTACCTGCTTGGAAACGCTAGTGGGACCTATTGTTTTTGTGTCTATAATGTTGTGTGCTCACTTCTTAATGCCAGGCATGTCACAAAGCTTTCAATGCCTTTCTAATACTTATTAAGTCCTTGCCGTTTAAAAAGATATAAACAGAACTTCAAAAGTACCTCACACAATACTTCACATAGTCATTGACTTGCTTGCTTAGAATAGGAATCAATGTCATATACTCAAGTAAAATCACCACTTTAACATGAAAACAGTTATAACATACAATTCTTTATCCACACAGATATGAAAATGTTAGTTTTACATATCATATCCAATTTTATAGCCAAACATGTTCCTAAATATTTTGAAGTATGTTTTAACATTTAAATACTCTAACAAAGGACATTGAGTCTATAATTAGTGATGCTAGAGAAGCTAAATAAGGAGAACCCAAAGAAAAACGTATAGGCATCCTCCGGAATATTAACCTTCATCAGGCGATGAAAGGAGACAGAGACAGAGACCCACATTGGAGCACCGGACTGAAACCTCAAGGTCCAAATCAGGAGAAGAAGGAGAGAGAGCACGAGCAAGGAACTCAGGACCGCGAGGGGTGCACCCACACACTGAGACAATGGGGATGTTCCATCTGGAAATCACCAAGGCCAGCTGGCCTGGGTCTGAAAAAGCCAGGGATAAAACCCGACTTGCTGCTGAACATAGCGGACAATGAGGACTACTGAGACCTCAAGAACAATGGCAATGGGTTTTTGACCCTACTGCACGTACTGGCTTTGTGGGAGCCTAGGCAGTTTGGATGCTCATCTTACTAGACCTGGATGGAGGTGGGTGGTCCTTGGACTTCCCACAGGGCAGGGAACCCTGATTGCTCTTTGGGCTGATGAGGGAGGTGGACTTGATTGGGGGAGGGGGGAGGGAAATGGGAGGCGGTGGTGGGGAAGAGACAGATATCTTTAGTAAATAAATAAATTAATAAAATAAATACTCTTTATGCACAATCTTACCTTATACTATGATTTTTATGCTTCTATATTCCCTTATAAATGTTTATATAATCAAACTGCTCAATATTTTCTTTAAAACTTGTTTTGATATTTAAACTCTGATATTTTATATAATTCTTTAATTCCAAAATTATTTGAGATTTTTAAATGTAGGGGATAAATATTTTAATTCTTTTTATTAGCTGCGATTTCATACACTGCATTTTGACCACATTCACTTCACTCCCCAACTCCTACCAGATCCTCACCCTCACACAGCCAATTTCATATGCTCTCTCCCTCTGCTCCCCTCCCATCTTCTGCCTTCCTTTTCTCTCTTCTTACCCCTAATACTTGCTGGGATTGTTAAAATCACTTTTCTTCAATAAGATCTCATATTCAGGAATAGTTGATCAAAAATTAACTTCACATTTTTTTTAAATTCATGCTTTTATTTCTTTATAGTATGATGTTCTGTTTGTGTGGATTGTTGTTGGTGGTTTTATTTTGTTTTCTTGGTTGTTGTTGCATTTTTTTTTAAAAAAAGAGCTTAATGTTTGGTGGGTAGGGAGGGGAAGAGGTTCTGGAAGGGATTGGAGTAGGCAAGGATATGATCAAATATATTTAAATTAAAAAACATTTTCTATAATAAAAAAGAGATATTGAAAAAGAGAGCTACCAAGGGATGAGATAAAGATCATTGTGTTGATTTGAACTCAGACCTGGATAGAGAGGCACATTGCTGAAATTAAAAAGTTCAGGATATTGACATAAGAGGATCTTGAGTAAATTTAGCCAGGTCTACACAACTAGACCCCATCTGGAAAGCAACTAAAATGCTTTCTTTTTAATGTGAACTTCTTTGGTATAAGCCTTATGTCCTACAGTCTCAACCTACCAGGCAAAATGTATCCAGTGCAGGCAGCGTCATAGCCACCTACTGATCTGACATGAGTGAAGCTACACAAAAGTCAATTTGCATCAGACAATAGAGATCCAGTCAAAAGTCTGTGAAAGACATACACCCATAGTCAAGAAGCTATTGCTGTTATTTTGCTAAGTGGACATGGGGAATCTATCAAGCTGTTTTCTAAATATTTATATTTTACTTATACTATGTTTATAGAATGATGATGCTGTCAGCTTGGGCCAGAGAAGCTCTTTTTCTTCGTAATGGGTAGAAATTACTGCAGCGAATCATAACTGGTCAAAGGATGAGCTAAGAGCTTTGAATAACCATCCCTTAAAGAAACATGAACACTATCCCCTACAGGGCTCAGATAACTTTGTGGACGGGGGACTGTAAGACTGTAAGAAGGGGTGGAATGCTCTGGAATACTGTCTACTGATATTCCTTGGTCATTCCACTTTCAGCTGCCAGCATCTATGAAGGCCTGTACAATACCTGCACAGGATCAGGCCTGCGTATGCTCTTCGTGGAAACTGGAAGGATTCACGAGGCCCTGCCTTTCTCTAAGGACTGCTGAGCATTTAATGCTTGTTGAAGGAAGGAGAGACAGTTACTTTAGGGATGTAGACTCTGGTAAGTTACTAATGTTCTGTTAAATAGCCCTCGTCAATGGTCCTCTAAGTCACTAATGCTCCAGTAAATAGCTCCTCATCAATGGTTCTCTAAGTTACTAATCTCCAGTAAATGGCCCCTCATTGATGGTCTTCTAAATAACTTTAATTAAACTGATCAGTGTATACACACACACACACACACACACACACAGAGGAAGAGAGACAGAGACAGAGACACACACACAGACACACAGAGAGAGACAGAGATAGAGATAGATACGGTGAATATTATATATATATATACTTATATATATAAAGGAATACATAGAAGTATAAATTTTCATAGAAAAATTTCTGCATAGTCCACTCTAAATTACAGGTAGCAGGTTCATCTTTTGTGGGGAGATAGTGAAAATACATATTGTTATGGTTCTCTATTGCTGTGTGTCTTTATCATCCATAAAATACATATGTACACATGACCTCTCCATCTATGCCCATGTCGCTCCCATTTGTCTGTATCCGCTGAACACGCATAAATGTGAGAATTTATAAACCATTTGAACATGTATCTTTCTATATATTCTATTATTATTTTATCTCATTACAAAACTAGTGATTTCTAGAATGATTAACCTTTATCTCTTGGCAACAGACATAGATATGTGCATTTAAGCAAAGAAATTACAGTTGTGGTAGGGATAAAAGAGACACGAAGAGCTACGTTTAGAATGTGTCTGAATTTGGTGATGTTTTCTGGGGGAATACAGATTATAGAAGCCTGTGTACTTGTTAATTGTATAGTACAGTTAGCACAGCACCAGTGTCAAGGTACATATATAAAAATCCAGGCTTTCAGCTCCCTAACACAAAACTCCATTTCTTCCTCCTCCTCAGCACAAAATTATCTTGACAGAACAGGAAGAAAACTCCCGGGGATATGCAGAAGAAGTGCAGGAATAACAGGTCCAGCATCAGAAGACTGAAAACCAGAGGAGTCAGACTTGAAGTTCATGGTCTTGAATTTTCTTTAGTCTCTGTTTCAATAGCTTTTCTATTTTTGCTAAATTTAACCTAAGAGAGAGAAGGTTTTATTACAGGCTTGTTGACTAGCTGCTGTTTCTGCTGTGCCTTAAATGGCGTACTGGGATCTGCAGCTGTCTTCTACTCACGGAATGGAAAATAGTCTCACAGACGTTCACGAACATAATTTACCTAAGTATATTTGTTTTCTCTATTGGTATTATTAGTCTTTCACAGAAACAATGCAGAATGGCAGAAGTTGTACATATATTTTTATTCAGAAATATAGGTGGTGAAGCAATTGTGTGAAAATCTCCTGAGAACAATTTAATCTCCACATCAAGTTGATGGCTAAATTTGGCTTTGGGAAAAAGTGCTAATGACACTTTCTGTAGCTCTTCCTGGAAGTTCCTATTTTGTTTTTAACCTCAATTTTTTCTCTCAAAATGAATAGTCACAAATTATGTTTAAAAGCCATGCAAGAGCACCGGACTGAAATCTCAAGGTCCAAATCAGGAGCAGAAGGAGAGAGAGCACAAGCAAGGAACTCAGGACCGCGAGGGGTGCACCCATACACTGAGACAATGGGGATGTTCTATCAGGAACTCACCAAGGCCAGCTGGCCTGGGTCTGAAAAAGCCTGGGTCAAAACTGGTCTCGGTGAACATAGTGGACAAGGAGGACTACTGAGACCTCAAGAACAATGGCAATGGGTTTTTGATTCTACTGGACCTATTGGTTTCGTGGGAGCCTAGGCAGTTTCGTGGATGCTCACCTTACTAGACCTGGATGGAGGTGGGTGGTCCTTGGACTTCCCACAGGGCAGAGAACCCTGATTGCTTTTTGGGCTGACGAGGGAGGGGAATTTGATTGGGGGAGGGGGAGGGAAAGGGGAGGCGGAGGTGGGGAAGAGACAGAAATCTTTAATAAATAAATAAATAAATTTTAAAAAAAAGCCATGCAAGCCTCTATATTGAGAAAACTGGGAGACATTACTATGGGAGGCTGAAAACCATATTTTCACAATTATTTTTATGCAATCAAATACAAATTTTCTAATTTCTTAGAGTCATTGTAAAAATAGTGAGACTCAAACACACACATATAAACACACTAATAATAATGATGATGATAATAATAAATTGCTATAAATCCAAGAAGTAATACCCATTAATCACTTGAAATAAATATGGTATTGAGTGATTGTCTTCAAAGCCAATTTGGTATGGGACACTTGACTTTCTTACCTGAGTCAAAATGATTGTTTAATATATCATCAGTAGATTTTTAGCTGATTTATTTCAGCTACCCTGTGCGTCTTAGGATATTTTGACTCTCTTTTGGTCCTTACATCCTAAAAGGAAGTGAAAGACTTCAGCCATACTGCAGTTATGACACGTAACCACTACATAAGACATAAGCACTTGTTATTGCAACAGGTTTACTGTGGCATTATGACTTATGATCAATTTCTTTATTCTTTTAATAACTGCACATAGTGAAAGGTGTTTGGGCAACATATACAGTGGTATCCAGTGACCAAGTGCCCTGCCCCATGTAATCTCTGTAGTGCAGCCTGTGATATTAACTGGAACTCAGTGTCATTAGTAGAGCAGTTAAAGACATCATTACCTACTGAGCACATAGGGCTGGCCAGCTTTCCCACATATATGAGAAAGCTGTAATGAAACAAGTGTCCTTGTCATCTAGAGTGATAATGCATTCCTGCCAGTGGTTCTCAACCTCATATTCCATTTTGAAACTTCTGAAGAGTCTCAAATGATGTTCAGCCCTTGGTTGTTCTGCAATGTTGTGATTTAATGTAAGAAATGTTGATACTTTTATTACTTCTAGACATTTTTATTTAATTTGTTGTAGTGAAACCTAGTTCAGAAATGTAATAAGCTCCCAAAGGCTGTCTCATGACACCAAGGTCAATATGTATTGTTCTGTTTAATATTCCTTGAATTGTGGAGACCTATGTTTCAAGATCTCTATTTGTTAGGGAATGGTTAAATTTTCTTTTATTTATGTACATATCTGTAATTATCATTTAGAAATCTCATAATTTTTTATCTGATTTATATCTAGGAATTTATCTTTAGCAGTAGGGATGTCATCTTTAGCCCAGCATTTTCCAAACTGTTCTATACATTAGAGTCACACGACCTTGCTAATTCTTTTGAACATTGTGATAAAGCCCAGAATTGTTAAATTATAACCTCTAAAGATGTTGTTCTTATTGGTTGTGTTCATGGTGCCTTCTCCAAGCAATTCCATCAAGCAGAAACACTTAGAAACGACTGCTTTATCCTGATCATGAGAGGGCTCAAAATGCCTAATAGGTATAGATCATTAGTTCTCAATTTTAGATGCACATTAAAGCGTCCTGCTTGCTTTGTGAACTCTTAAAGCGTAAATCTCATCCCAAGTACATTAAAGAGATATTCCTTGGAATAGGAGCTAGGTATTGAAGGTTCTGAAAGTTTCACACATGAATTCCCTTTGTAACCAAGATTAGCACCTGTCAGATTCAAATTCAACTGTAAGGATTAATAAAAATAAACAAATTGCTGGGCTCTTTACCAAAGTTACTTGCACAGTAAGTCTATGTTGGGCCTCAAGATTTTGCACTGTTAACAAATAAGGTAAAACAAAATAAGTTTAAAGTAAAAAAAAATTTTGAATAGTATTTTAATTAGAAACATTTTATTTTTTCTTACTGGTACTTAAAATAATTTCAATTTACATAAGACAATGTAGAGCCAGTGATATGGCTCAACAGGTAAAAGTACCTCCTGTACAGACTTGAGAACCTTACTTAGATATCCATAGGCCATAGTGCAAAACAAAAATCTGTGCTCTGGAGTTGTACTGTGGTCTCTACATGTGTACCATAGCACATATATGCCCGTGCTAAAATACACACTACTGGAAAGACAAAGTACATAGACAAACTGATTTCCGCTTGTCTTTTTGTTGAAAAGGAAGTAAAATACTATATCAGTCAAGAATCAACTATGCTATAGGGATTGTTATAATAAAATATGAGGTCACAAAAGAATCCGTGTTTCTAATAAGTCCTGGAAGGTACTCATGCCCCAGACCCAGGAAACCACAGTGAGAGAACTCCTGCTATATGACCATCCACTTACAGTGAAGACAGAACAATGGAAAGGAACTAAGTTTAATTTCAAGGTCTTTGTGTCTTCCAGTTTTACCTATTTTAGGTATTGTTGAATTGCTTTAACACAGTGGTTCTCACCCTTCCACATGCTGCAACCCTTTAATATAGTTTCTCATGTTGTGTTGTTCCCCAACCATAAAATTAATATATTTTTTATTTCATAACTGCAGTCTTGCTACTGTTATGAATCATACTGTAATATCTATGTTTTCTGCTGGTCTTAAGAGACTCCTATGAAAGGAACATTCGACCCCAGGGGGTCACAACGTACAGGTTGAGAACCACTGCTTTAATGGATAGTATTTAACTAACAGTTGTGCCTATTTTTGTACTTCCTACTCTTTCTAAGACTATCTTTCTTTCATTTAGATTAGTTTCCCCCCTTCTTGTACTGTGGCATTTATTTCCTTTTTCTCCCTTATGTTTATAGATAAAATGTAGAATAATGTAATAAGGACTTATAAGAGTGAGCCTAGCACTCACAGAAACATGGCGTCTAGTGCTGGTGCTCTGTCTGCAAAAGTGTGGCTGCCAGAACAAGAAAGGAGACCATAGTAGGACAGGCCACCTTTGTTCTAGGGTGGCCAGATTATTGGCCTGCTGAGATTCAGGATCATTTTCCCTCTCAGATATGCTATGCTTCTAGAGTCCTTTCCTTATTTCATTGGCATAAGGACCCACTGTGAAAATCTCAGAGGTCTAAACCATTTCAGAGAGCCTTAGCTAAGTGACAGAGTTTACAGTGAACCAGTGATAAAATCCTTGATTGTTATCCTAGTGCTAGATTATTTTCTTATTTCTGTAAGTTTGCATAAGAACACCCCTTCCACACAATACATAATATACTTATAAATAAGCAAAGAATTGTAGGAAGAAAATCAAACAAGCATTGCATGCATAAGTATGATAATGATTCACTATCAGCAACAAAAGCAGTTTATTAAGGAAACAGAGGCCTTGAATAGCCTTTTACATGTATTAGACTTTAAAGAAATTTACAAAACCTTTTACCCAACAATATCAGAATACACATTCTTCTCATGTATACATGTAACAATTCCTAGAATAGACTGTTTAATACAGACTAAACTTCCTGATAAATGCAGTAACATTTAAATATTACAAAACATTTTTCTAATTGTCACTGAGACTAGGAACTGATAAAACGAGGGAAACTGGAAAATCTGAAAATGTGCAGAACTTATGAGGTTCAATAATTATTTCTGCTAAGAGGAAAATGATATATATGATAGTACAATGAATGTGAGTTGGAAGTAAAAAAAAACTGTAGGTTGAATAACTAACAAAGAAAGGAAAAATATGTATAAAAAGGCAAACTCAAATCTACAATCTTCAATATTAAAGATTAGATATAAAAACAAATAGAAGAACAGGGGAGGGAAAATCACAAATCTGACAGATTTCTTTGAAAAAAAATTAAAAAAATCACAACTGTTACAAAAATTAAAAAAAATGGAGAGCAATAAGCAAGTCAGAAATGAAGAGGGTATTAGAAGTTGTTTATGGAAATAAAAATGTTTAGAAGAGAATGCAGCAATTGTCAACAAATGTTAGAACCTAGAAGACATATGTCCAAGAAACACAACCTGAGGCTGAATCATAGAGAAAGTGGGAAATCTGAAGAGATTTATGTCTATAAAGTAGCTTGATTGGTAATCAACTTTACCTAAAATAAAATGCCTATAACAACATAATTTCACCTCAGATCTGTAATTGTTATAGTCTGTCTGAGACCCTGATACTCTCTGCTATTTACACTCTATGACAGCTGCCTCTTTTCATCTCCCCTGCCTCAGATCTCTGACTTTCAGTCTGTCAGTGGCCCCTCTCTCTCCAATTGTCACAGTTTCCTGTCTTAGTGGGCCCTTTCTCTGTGACATGTAGTTCTTTGTCCTTCCACAGAATGAACTTGGTGGTATCTCTATATCACCACTCTGCATCCAAGAACCCATAACAAGAGAATGTTAAGTTTAAAAGTTATAGGCAAAATTAGGAGAGCTAAGGGAAATTATACCATATTATTACCAAAAGTGGATGTGTGTGTGTGTGTTATTTCTGCAAAACATAAAATTGAAGGTAATGGTCCTTAATTCAGTTTTAACACTTTGTGATTGATAATGCCAACTAAATCTGGAGTAAGGAAAGGGTAAAATATGGATATTAACAGTAAAAAAAGTTTTATCACAAACTGCATAGTTTAAAATACACATTTATTATTTCACAGTGAATCAGACTTCTTGGTACAGTCTAATGTGTCCTTTGATAAGGGTTTTCAAGGCTTACGATTAAGGTGTTGGCTGCAGATATATGAGATCTATCTTCATTGTCAACTTGGCCAAAGTTAGAATCACCTAGCGGATGTAAGGGTTTATTTATATATGCCCTTGAGGGTGTTCTTACACAGGTTTAACTGGAAGACTCACCCCGAATGCGGAGGGCGCCATCCCACAGACGTGGTAGCAGGATAAATGAACAGGGAACATGGCGAAGGGAAAAAGCCAGCTAAACATTAGTATTAGTCTATTTATTTTCTGACCGTGGATGCAAAATATCACAATAATCTTTGTTTTGCTTATGCTGTGTAATGTTAGGGTAGTTTCCTTCATACTAGCAATCCTTCTATGTACTAATTACTGGTATATTTGCAATGAGAAATTTTCTCCAGTCCCTTTAGCAGCCTTTTTTTTTTTCTTTTGGCTTCAAAGACATCAATAGAGTTATGTCGCATTTTCTTTTCCCTAAGGGAAAATCCCTTACTTATATAATAAACAGTGTTGTTTCTTCATTAATCTCAGAACTTAGCCATTTATTATATTTTTAACTCAGTTTTATTCCTTTCTTCATCTAAGAAACACTATGTGGTATTGACCACAATGTGACTTGTATTAATATTCTGTATTCCATACTTGCATGGCAATGGAATGGCAGAATCCAGTAAACATGGGACAATTCCTTAGAAGAGAGTATGAGGATTTTTAGATAAAGTATTAAATATATGTAATAAAATCTATGAAGTGTGGTTGAATATCCTAGTTGACGGCACATGTGTCATACAGGCTATGCAAGGAGAGCAACCGCATCGTGTAGTTTTTCTTAGTGTCTATTAAACCAATACTATGGAATTGTGATTATATAAATTTCACAAATCATAAATACTCAACCTATAATATTTTTATTATTGTCTTATATCAAAGAAATCTAGTCACTTTCCCATGTTAGATTATCCTTTTAACAAGTCCTATCATGTTACAGGCATGAAATGTGTGTAAGCGTTTTTAAGATGGCAAGGCCACACAGCTGTCACATGTGTTTTCCCTTGTTTCAATATGAGTTTATTTATACAAAATTGGAATCGCCTTCCTCTTCTCAATGGCAGGTTTCGTTTATTGCCAGAACACTTAGTGAAGTCTATCAAACAATATTTTTTTTAGGTTTAAAATACATTTTATTTTGGCATAAAATAATTTTGTATACACTGACCTATCAAAGTAGCTATTTTAAGATAAGACTTAATAATTCAACTTTAGGATTGATTCTGATTTTGTCAGCAGCTCCTCATACTGCACACACTTGTGAGTTTTGTTGGTAACCTTCTCAAAGGTTTTTTTAAAAAATTTTAAAAATTACATTGCTAATCAAGGCTCTTGTCCCTTCCTAACAAGGTAGTTATAAACATATTTTTTTCAGAATTAATTTCATCTTGTACTTTTATCACATGACGTTTCATCTGTATATTTTGTCTCTCACTTTCTTTTTTATTGATTTTATTGAGCTATACATTTTTCTCTGTTCCCTTCTCTTCCTCTCCCCTCCCCTTCAACTGTCTCCCATGGTCCCTATGCTCCCAATTTTTTCAAGAGATCTTGTCTTTCTCTACTTCCTGTGTAGATTAGATACATGTAATTCTCTCTTAGGGTCCTCATTGTTTAAGTTTTTTGGGATTGTGAATTGTAGGCTGGTTTTCTTTGTTTTATGTCTAAAAGCCAATTATGAGTGAGTACATTTGATATTTGTCTTTCTAGGTCTGGGTTACCTCATAATATGATGTTTTCTAGATCCACCCATTTGCCTGCAGATATCAATATGTCATTATTTTTTTCTGCTGTGTAGTACTCCATTGTATAAATGTACCACATTTTCCTTATCCATTCTTCCGTCGAGGTGCATTTATGTCGTTCCAGGTTCTGGCTATGACAAACAATGCTGCTATGAACATAGTTGAGTATATGTCCTTGTTGTACTATTGAGCATCCTTTGAGTATATACCCAAAAGTGATATTGCTGGGTCTTGAGGAAGGTTGTTTCCTAATTTTCTGATTAGAAATTACTATACTGATATCAAAGGGGCTGTTCAATTTGCACTCCCACTAGCAATGCAAGTGTGTTTCCTTTACCCCACATTCTCTCCAGCATAAGTTGTCATCAGTGTTTTTTATCTTGGCAATTCTTACAGGTACAAGACTGAAAGCAGCCTGATGTTGGCATAAACACAGACAGGAGGACCAATGGAACCAAATTAAAGACCCAGATATGAATCCACACACCTACAAACTCCTGTTTTTTGCTAAGAAGCAAAATATATATAAAATGGAAAAAAGAAAGCGTATTTAACAAATGGTGTTGGCATACTGGATATCAGCATGTAGAAGAATGAAAATAGATCCTTATCTATCACCATGCACAAAACTCAAGTCCAAATGGATCAAAGACCTTAATATAAAGCCAACCACACTGAACCTCATAGAAACGAAAGTTGTGAATACACTTGAATGCATTGGCACAGGAGATCACTTTCTAAATATAACCCCAATAGCACAGAAACTGGGAGAAACAATCAGTAAATGGGACCTCCTGAAAAAAAATAAAGGACACCATCAACAACAACAACAAAAACAAAACAGTAGCCTGCAGAATGGAAAAAGATCTTCACCAACCCCATGTCAGACAGAGGACTGATCTCCAAAATATACAAAGAACTCAAGAAATTGGTCAGCAAAAGAACAAATAATCCAATAAAAAGAAATGGAGTACAGACCTAAATAGAGAACTCTCAACAAAGTAATTTGAAATGACTGAAGGAAACTTAAGGAAGTATTCAACATCATTAATCATCAGAGAAATGCAAAATCAAAACAATATTCTATTGTGTACAATGGCATCATTAAAAAGAAAAACCCACAAGACCACTAACATATATCATACAGTAAGTAGTAGGTTCAGTTAGTTCAAAGGTTAGTGTTCCATGAGTGACTCATATTTCTTTCTGGAAAATTTTAACTTCTACTGCAAATAATTCACATATCATCTGAGCTATTTTCATATTTTCTACTTTATGCTAATGCATAGCTATATATTATATCTTAATAATCTAAAATGGATAAAATTTTGCACTTAAGCAACCTGTGCTTGACATCAGATGAACATTATCACATTTAGAAAATCTATTCATTGAATTGGGAAATGAGATTTCAGTGACTTTCTTGCATCTCTGCAATACTGTCTGCCAAACATTTATTTTGGTCAACACTTGGTGACTATGGGTCATTCTTAAGATCCTAGTGAACTGGAAGTCCTTGCCATCCAGCATGTTACACATGTGGCCACTGACAGGAAATAATGAATAAAAGAAATTATCCGTAGATGTCTTTTCAAATATTAAGAGGGAGAAGCAACTCAGAAGGGAGAAACAAGCCTTAAAACTACATACTCTTGACTTGGTTAACAACACAGTAATACCTTCTTCATATGATCAATATGAATATATTATCACTAGAAATAGATACTTACCTTCTCAACTTCTTCATAATGATCTATATACACAATATTTTTTATAGCTGAATAGATCTACACCTGAAAACCATAACTTCCTACTTTTTATATTATTCTTTGTACTTTAATTGATACTTGATTTTTCTAGCTTTCATCTATTCATGAAACTTTCAACTTTATACCAAATACTATGATATCCTGGTTTTAATTGGTAAACTGTGTGCACATATACATCTCAGGTCACTTACAAATTTTATTAATAGCCACCATTCTCAGGCATGGTCTCTATTACTAGCATTGGATTGCATCATCTTTTGGAGCAGAAACTGTGACTGTAATTAAAAAACATACACAACAGTACTGGGTCCTATCTTGTACTATTCAGGCTAGTAAATATTCAAAAATGTATCAGTGAATAATTGCAATAATGATTTAACACACTTGAGCAATTCATTAATGTATCCCAGGAGATAAGAGCTAATTCTAAAATAGAACTATGCTAGTTACTGAATAATGATAACATTGCCTTATCAGCTTCTGGTTAAGGGAGCCAGCAGGATGCAATTATGATAGCGAGACTGAAAATTGAACAATAGTGTGACCCACAGCTCTAACGAACAATATTTTTGTACATGTTACTTGGTAGGAATTCATAATGCAATCTGAAGTTCAAAATTCATAAGTACATGCAAAGGTGTGGTGGTTTCATCTAGGAATTAAATAACCAGGCAGAAAATTGAGTTTTATGTGAACTATTAATGCATTATTTTAAAATTGAGCTAAAGCACGACTGAAAAGAATTATTGACAAACTAAAATAACTGTTTTGACTGAATTTAAAATTATTAGCTAGTCTCTTTTTTTAATTTCCCCTCTTCATTGTCTATATTCTTGATATAGCTGGCAAGTTGAGTCAACATCACAAAACCCTATAATTAAATCACAAGTTCTAGTGATGGTATTCGTTGCCATTAAAATATTCTAACGAGGTATCTATGCACGTTCACAAAATTCTTTACTGATCTCTCAGGATTAAGAAGCAAACAGCATCTAGTCAGAGATGCTGCTCTCAATGTCTGTGAAAACAACATGAAGCCAGACTTTTCATGCATTTATTAGAATCATTAAACAGTGAAGGTTTGTCCTCTTGAACACATAAAACACCTCAGAAGGGGATTTTAAGATATAAAATGTTGAGATGCATTTTTCTTCATTATATAATCAGAATTTTCAAATTTCATCTTTCATTAATTCTACTTGTTTTTCTTTTAAAGTTTATTTTTTCAAAAAAAGGACCCTATTAGAACAGCATATACCAGTTTTTCACTTTTCTTTGATAAATTTGGTTTAGACTCCAAAAATGTAATTTCAGCCTTAGGAATGTGTTTTAAAATATTAAAATCTTGAAAAATTGAAATTGGATAGTCTCAGTTGTAGCTCTTTTAACAAATGTACATACAGAAATAAAGCTTAAAAGTAGATTTTTAGAAATTGAATAAAGAGGAGATTTGGTGCCAGAAGTAAGTTAACCAGCCAAACAATAAAACAGCCTTTCAGGCGAAGAATCTTGAAGCCAGCTGGGGTACTCGGGCGGCAGGGAAAGAAGCCCACGTGTGCGGGCAGGATGGCATGCACGTGGCACCTACCCCCTCTGTGCCTGTCCTCTCAGCTCTGCCCCGTGTAGACTCATGATTCAAGCTGACAAGAGCCTTGCTCCTTGCTTCATCCAGAAGGAAAGAGGCTTGTCAAGTTGAATATCCTGCTTGCTTCACAAGAGCAGGTTGCTAGGAATAATGGGGGAACTCAAAATGTGCTCTCCATCAGCAAGAAGCCTGAGGTGGACATGGTGATTTGCAGTGAAGCTAGAAGTGTATTGGAAGCTCTGTCATCCACAGAGTAAGTGGTGGTTCTATTTTACTGTTCTTTTAAATACTTTTTAAAAACCTTTAGAAAATATCTTTTGGTGTACCTTTGTTTCCTTCTGAGCTTTGGAAAATAACAAAAATAACACACACATATACTATATGTGTATACACAAACATAAAGTTTTTTGCCAAAATCCAAACCCACAAGTGAATATACATATTTATATATGTGTATATATGTTTGTATATTTGTGTGTGTTATATATGCATGTATATATATATGTGTGTGTGAATGTATGTATGTATGTATGTATGTGTGTGTGGACCTACATGACAAGCCAAGTTCTGATGTGGGATTCCCCACTGTATGCTGTGAAAACCATTGCTTAATAAAAAAACTGTCTTGGGCCTGCACAGGGAATAGAAGTAGGTGAGGAAAACTAAACTGAATGCTGGGAGAAAGAAGGGCAGAGTCAGGAAAAAGCCATGGCAGTGCAGGAATAAGGCTAAATAAAACCTTGGCCTGGTGCAGACAAGTATAGTCCATTATATAGATAATATATAAGGCAAAACACCAAATTTGAAAGTCTGTGGTCTCTGGAGCTGTTACTTTCTTCAACTTACTCTATGATCTTTGGACAATAACTTCAATTCCCTGGAATCCTATTTGCTAAGCAGTGAAATGGAGTTATGAATAATGAACTTTCAGGGAATGAATGAATTGCATCACATTACATATTAAGAATGTGTTCTGAGTATGTGAGATGCTATACACATGCTAATGTTGCTCTAGAGGCGACCGGACTTGGTTCTCATCTAATGCTACTACCTCATCTCTCCATCCTGCTAAAAAGAAGTTTCCTCTCAAGGCTCTTCTGACTGCTTTTTAAAAGAAAAATTAAGTAATTTTATAAGTTGTAAGTATAAAAAATAAAACTCTTAAAAGTGAGTGATCAAATCTATGTGGGAACACACCAACAGGTTGCTTAAATAGAGTACATAGTAATGATACTGATTTACAATAGGATGCTTTACAGAGCTAAATATGTCTTCACTCCAATAAGTACTTTTTAGGAGTCTATAAGGTGTGAGCATTTCAAAGTTATAGTATTGGCAAGGGAAAAGACCAGATAGTGTGTGAAGTATCATTTTAAAAAGAAGTAGGGATATTGATCAACACTCTTTCAATCCCTATTTTAATGTAATCATAGACAGTGCTCTAGAAGATACAGGTGCAATAGGACTTCTTAGTAAGACTCAATAAACCCAGGAATTAAGACCAACAATTGACCAATAGAAACTTGTAAAACAAAAGACATTTTGGTTAGCAAAGGGAACAATTGAGTAAAGAAAGAGGAAACTCACAGAGTAGGACAGATTCTTTGCCCTCTACGCATCTGATAAAGGGTTAATATGCAGAATATACAAATAACAGCAACAACAAAAATAATCAAGAAACATACTACCCAATTAAAAATGGGCTATATATTTGAATAGACAATTCTCCAATGAAATAAAAATGACTAAGAAATACCTCAAAAGTATTCATTATTCTTAGAAATTCAAGAAATGAAAATCAAAACTCCTTTAAGATTCCCTCATTCCCCAGTATAATGGGTAAGATCAAGAAAACAATAATCAATAAAAACTGATGAAGTTGTGGGAGAAGGGAAATATTCAATATTGGTGGAATTACAAACTGGTGGATCTTCTCTGGAAACCAGTGTGGAAAATTATCAGAAAGCAAAAAATAAATCTGCCATATTCCTTGTCATATGGCCAAAGAACTTAACATTCTACTCCATAGATATTTGTTAAGCTATGTTCATTAACAATAGCTAAGAAACACAAAACTAGCCAAAGGACTAGCTCCTGTAGTATCAAAAGAAAGATTTCATGCAAGTTTCCAAGGAAGAAAATGAATAATAGACTTACAAAACTGTAAAGTCTATTAGCCACAACAGTGACCAAATACAAAGATTTGGTCATGGACTATAGATGGACTGTAGATCAAAGCTTACTACTGCCTGTAGTAGTAGACTCTCTAACTTCATTTAAGATGCTTACTAGAACCGCAGAAGCTTTTTAGTGTTGCAGATAGAGACTGCTACAGAAATCCAGTATACATAAATACTGATCAATATGCAGAAAACAACTGATCATGTGATTCCTAATCCCAGATATATCCACAATGCAACTCCTACATCTAAGGGAATGTTGTTGAAGAGGGTGTAGAAAGACTGTACAAGTCAGATGACCAGTATGTCTGCTATGGGATAGTATTGTCTTTATATAACAGGGAAGCTTCACCCACTAAAATTTCAAAAATATGGCTGCCTAAACAAGACTTGCACATTGAAAATACCAGATGACATGCTTATGTACATGGAATTTTTATAAGATCCCAATTCCCTCTACTCTTAGGTGTAAACTACAGGGAATTAGCGGTTGCTGAAAGAGGGAGAATCAGCTTTCTCTACAGATGACCTCCTGATAGGTTGCCCAATTCCAAGTAGTCAGCTCTAATTACATACAGATAGGTGCAAACCTAAATGAATTCAGCAGACTGTATTTATAAATGCAGATATATACATGTATATATTCTTGTATATATAAATACACATATAATATATGCAACAATAAAGGAGAGATTATGCATTTCGGTAGTAGAAGGGATATGAGAAGAGTTGGAGCAAGGAGAGAAAGGTGTATAAACGCTGTATATACAATTCTTATGTGTGAAATTCCAAATAAATTGAACTTAATTTTTTAAAAATTATACTGTCCAGCAGATGTGATTATTTTTCTCTTGTTTAGTGAACATTTTTTTAAATGGGCATGGCTTCTATGAAAATAAATTTCCTATTGTTAAGAGACAGTTAAATATAAAGAATGATATGGTTAAATGAAATGCAATGCATGCAGTTAAAACAGGTCCATGTTAAATACTGATATTTGGAAAGAGGGCTGTATTGGGGCCTGATTGGTCAGAAGAATTCAGAAAACGTGTTATAAATGCCTGAATTAGAATATGTTTAGAAACCAGAGCCTGGAACTCTGCTTCAAAGACCACAGACTGAGAAATAGATTCAACCAAGTTTTCCCTCTAAGTATTAAGTTATTTATATTAATATAATTTGTTATTTTAAAAATATACCAAGTTTCTGTGATTTTGCAGGCTAAGAAAATATTTAACACTAACTTTTAAGGTAGTATCAGCTATGTGAAATGTTATTTTACAAAATAAATGTGTTAATTCCATAAAGTTTATAGTCAAATTAGGTGTTTTTTATTGATTTTATTGAGCTATACATTTTTCTCTGCTCCCCTCTCTTTCTCTCTTCTCCCCTTCAACCCTCTCCCATGGTCCTCATCCTTACAATTTACTCAGGAGTTCTTGTCTTTTTCTACTTCCCATGCAGATTAGATCCAAGTATGTCTCTCTTAGGGTCCTCATTGTTGTCTAGGTTCTCTGGGATTTTGATTTTTAGGCTTCTTTTTTTTTTCTTTTTTGCTTTATGTTTAAAAACCACTTATGAGTAAGTACATATAATAATTGTCTTTCTGGATCTGGGTTATCTCACTCAATATGATGTTTTCTAGCTCCATCCATTTGCCTGAAAATTTCAAGATGTCATTATTTTTTTCTGCTGTGTAGTACTCCATTGTGTAAAGTACCACATTTTCCTTATCCATTCTTTGGTAAAGGATGCTGAATCACATCACAAGGACATGTGTTCTACTATGTTCATATCAGCATTGTTCGAACCTGGAAACAACCTAAATGCCCCTTGACCGAAGAATGGATAAGAAAATTTTCAAGTTAGGTTTTTATCAAAAGTAAATGATATACAGAAGGCTTATTAAAACTGATCTCTTATATTTATGAGAACTCACATCATACTTCAAAATCAAGAATGTTACACTAAGAATGTTGGGGATTGCTCAGTGCATAATGAACACTGGTCACCAAAATTGATGACTCTTGTTTGATTGCTGGGACCCACATGGTAGAAGAGAATAGACTCCAGCAGGTATTCTCCTGATTCCACATCTACACATGATATGCACATATACATAAATGTACACAAAGATAGAGAGAAAATAAATAAGTGAATAAATCTAATAAATTATTTTAAGGAATGTTGCAGTAATAGGAAACAGTGTTTTCTTGATCTCTACTTTTTTTGTCTCAAAATAAACTTTCTTTTCAGAATAGATTATCTATTTTGATTAATATGAATTTTACCTCTTCAAGGTTGTTCTAATCTTGTTATAATTTCCAAGCATTGCCAAAAATATAAATGATATAAAGACCTAACCAAATGCACCAGCAGAAGAATGAAATTAGATCCATATCTCTCAGCTTTCACAAAAATCAATTCAAACTGGATAAAAGACCTAAGTTTAAAATGAGAAATGCTTCAGGAAAACACATTAAACCCCAGGTATAGGCAACACATTTCCCAAATAGAACTCAAACAGCATAGGAAATAGACCTTAGAAATTGCAAACAATATTACATGAAATTAAAAGGCATCTGCACAGCAAAATTAACTATCAAGAGAATGTACAGACAGCCTATATAAAAGGTTATAGTCCTTGCAAGCTGTACCCCAGGCCAGGGGCCAATAATGATAATGTACAAAGAACTGGAAAAATTAAGCACTACAAACCAATCAATAAATATGTCGGTGATCTGAAAAGACAAATACTTAAAGGAATAAATACAACCATTCAATACGTATTTTAAAAGTTTTCACCACCTCTGGTCATCAAAGAAATTCCAATTGAAGCTCCTCAGTCATAATAGCCATTGCCAAGTGAACGAATGACTCCATTCATTGGAATGGAAACTAGAGGTTTTATCAAATTTGGGGTCACAGTCTGTTGCTGAATAGTCAAGATCAGCCACATGTCCTGAAAAAAATAAGTTAAAGCAGCCAAATTAATAAAGAGCAGAAAAGGGGGAGTTACTCTATGTGACTATACTGGGGAGAAGAAGAAAGAGAGCCATTGGGACCAGACATGAGATTAAAGTTTACGTAGAGAGCCAAGGATATGAACTTCAAAGCAGTCCTGGACAGTGTGGCTCCATTCACCATTGGCCAATCATTGTCTGGTCTTTAGTCTCATCATCTCTAAGGTGATCTGCTAAGAGTGTGTGAAGTCTCTTTCCTGGAGACATGTTCCTCTCTGATTGCTGTCTTTTCCATCTTTTAGCATGGAATTTCTGGGAGAATTTCCATCTCATTGGGATCATTGTTTCAATAATCTGCTAAACTGAGAAACACAGTACCTCTTTAGAATATTTTCGCTTCTTCCAGACCTGTTTCAAAGCCCAAATGGACAGTAGTGTGGATTTTTTTTTCAAAAGGCTAAAGTGGAAATTACTACATGACTGTCGTATACTACTACTGTATATATAGTAAAGTATTTTACATCCTGCTGCACACCTATGTTCCTTGAAACTCTTTTCACAGGGAAACAGAATATCCTCGATGTCTTCAACACTTGAGTGAAAACCTGATGCATACAAGCTGTGGAATTTTATTTAGCCATAGAAAATACAATTTGTAGGAAAATTTATGACCTCAAAAACATTTTCAGCCAGGTAAATCAGATCCAGAGAAACAAGTATCAAATATTTATCCAATATGGATATCATATTCTAATTTAAATATGTATATTCAGGTGGGAGTAATATGGATAAAGACAAGGAATTTAAAAAGGAGCCCATATTACTGTAAAAACTAGGGGATTTAAGAGAACCGGGAATTAGGAAGACAATAGAACAAAATATATGGGAAAATAGTGGAAAATATAGGGTAGATATAGGAAAGTTTATACCTAATCTTTTATAATTCGATTTAAGAAATAAAAATTTAAGAAAAGAACCTATTAAGGTTCGCATATATGTCATTCACTATCATATAAAAATTAAGGATATCATTGTTTTGTTTTTAAGGGAGCACTACTAACCTTTTATTTTATCATATTATGTGTGATGAACACAATGCTTACCAACCAGCTGTTTCAGCACAGAAATGAAGGATATTTATGATCAACTAACAAACTCTAAAACAGTATTTAGTGTAAATGCTGTTGTATCATTATTTATCCTTCAGTTCAAGTAGGGGAAAAATTGGTTCCATGATAAATAAACTTTCCTTCTCCAGTCATTAGTCTGTTGTAGCTACTATGACATGCCATGCCACAGGCAACGCAATATCACTAATGAAATGAATTAATTTATCTTTTTCAAAGGGGACATTGGAGAACTGGAAATGTACATTTATAGTAACAGTCCAAATAGAAAACAAATCTAATAAGTCAACATTTGAGGTGCATATTTTAAATTCATCTAACTTTATTCATTGACTATTTGTTGCAGTCTTCCATTGTTCTAGGCATTTTCCTGTGTGAAGAGAGTAAATTCTACTAGGGCTGAAAAAAGGGCAGACAACTATTTAAACAATTGAGCCGAGCCTCTATCCTGATATGTGATGTGCTATGAAGGAGAAAGGGGAGTGAACAACAATGATAAAAATCAATATTAATTTGGTGAGTATATTTTTAAAAAAGTGAACAAAAACCACATCAATTCAAAGATTTATCTTTATGATAAAATCTATTATGATAAACTTATGTACATTTTAAATGGCTTATTGTCAACATTTTCATCCAGAGAACTATCTATTTCATGAAATTTATCCCAATAGTCATTAATCTTGACAATAGAAGAATCATAATAAGAATTTTTATTATTCCATTTTTATCTTAATATAATTTATCTCAGCGTGACTACCTATAATCCAGTATTTCCATGTTTACATTCTAAATCTACAGGCTGGACTTAGAATACTATCTCTCCCCAGGTGCCTAAGCATTATTTTCACTTGAACATAGAGCTTTTAAATGTCTGGAAATGAGGGTGTTTTTTGTGGTTTGAGAAGGGTCTCTATGAAACTTCTGTGATAATTGTGGTACCAGATCACTAGCTCAAGGAATATTGGCATCAATGAGAATGTGACCTCCTTAAGGCAGTGCTCTCCTCACTGTGCATTCTGTGGAAGTTTTTAACTTCTTGCCTTAGGCTATTTTGTTGAGGTTTACTTGCCTCTAATCATTTTCTTAATTAAAATAATTTATTTTTCCTCTTTTTTATTACTTTATAAATAATACCAATCAAAATTTCCACTTCCTCCTCTCCTCCCACTTCCCTCTCACTATCCCACACACCTTTTTCCCTTCCCCTCCAGTCTTAAGAGAGGGCAGGGTTCCCTGCTCTGTGGGAAATCCAAGGCCCTCCCTGCTACATCCAAGCTTAGGAAGGCAATGAGGAATCCAAAGAGAATAGGATCCCAAAAAGCCAGTACATGCAGTAGAGACAAATGCCAGTGCCATTATTATTGGCCCCTCAGTCTGCCCCAATGGGAGTGACTGTCTTACCTTACAGGATTGTTGCAAGTATTGGCAATTCAGGAAAGTGCCAGGACACACATTGATGTATAGTAAATCATTCATTTGAGTTCCAGGGTGGCGTGGAGGAAGAGGGGGTGGTTTGTAGCTCAGTGAAATGGTACTTGCTTCATGAGTACAAAGTTTGGATTTTAATTCTCAGCTTGCAATGCATTTAAAAGGAGTTGTAAAGGAGTATTCATTTGAAATAGATTAAGAATTCTTTGCTGAATGTGCATTCTTCCAATTTTTGAGATAAAATTTATAAGCTGTTTTGCTTCTTAGCATGCAGTGGTATATAAGGTCTAACTTGAAAATATGAAAATGCACTGATGACTTATTTTTTCTAACTTTAGATTATTCCAGGAAGACAGAATAGCCAATGATCTACTACCTCTGTCAATGGCCCATTTCATTTCCTAAAGGGGAAAAATTGACTATCTATAATATGTTAGAAAATAGAGGAAAATTTTGAATACCTTACATTTTAAAAGTATTTTCTGGGTATTTAGTCTCAAAAGTTACCTTACAGAACTCAATTCATGAATATAAAAATTATATTTCCTTTCTGTATCACAAAATAAAGAATTTTAATTTTGAATCACAAAATAAAGAACTATTATCCAACGGGCAACATTAAAGTTGCTATCATATTTATTTATAAACAACAGCTCCAAGGAATGACTTTTTCTTATGGTTAGTACTCAAACCCTTAATATTTATTGTGGTTAGTCCCCATACCTCTAATATTTATTGGGTAATTAGTACCACTTATCACAAAAACATTACATTCTTGTTGCCACAAACTGAGCCTGTTCAGAAATTTTTCTACTGAAAATCAATTATGCATTTTTGAAATTCACCAAAAGAACTATTGTATGCATTGTTATGGGAAAATATCTTCTTCCTGCATAAAAAAAGGATTCATATAATCCTAAGTATACACGTGAATCAAATAAAGGAGTTCTCTTTCACATTTTTATAGTTTTTATTTCAGTGGATGTGATAACTGAAATTTGAAAACAAGCATAGCAGAACTTGAGTGACATTTTAATGTCTACAACTGTGAGCAAGAGTCCTAGTGGATGAAGTTGGAGAAACCGGGAGAAAGTGTATATTTAAACTATGAATTGAGAAAGAGATGGACATCATAAAATAAACAGCTTAGATAATACGACTCTTATTCACACAAGCTTTCCAACCTGTGTTTATTTAAATGTTTAAATTGGCAGCCTTGAGAATAGGAAGTCCTTGCTGAGTATATATACTAAGTAATTTGAGAAAACCTGTTTTAGCACATTGCATCCCTACTGTTTGACAGGAACAGCTTTCATTTGGAATAGTAAGAGTTTCCAGGTTTTCAATTGTAGTGGTTCATTTTTAAAGGGAGGATAAATTATGGTCCAAACTGTGTCGGGTTTTTTTTTTTTTGGATTTACATTTAATTTGTTGATTTTATTGTGCTCTCACACAGTCTCATTCTGAGATTCCTGGAGGCAGGATCACCATTTCGGACTGAGGTAGAGGTAAGAGGCAGTGACTGGCTGATTTATTTTTCTGACCTTCAGGTTGAACCTTAATTTCTATCCCTGGGTTTTTATTAATTGTGCTACAACAAGAGAAATAAACAGACATAAAGGAATCAAGAAGTTTGAAGCAGTAATTAAAAAAGCCTGTTAAAAGAAGCCCATGTCCAGATGAATTCACATCAGAATTCTACCATACACAATTTTCTACATAGATTCCAAAAACTACATACTGGAGGAAAGAAATTATTTTCAATACATAGTGTCCATATACAAAATAAAATATTCCGAGTGTCCACACTCAGAATAAAATTAGAAACCTAGGGCAAAACCAAATTCTACTAATCTGAAAAAGGCAACAATAAAATGACTCCTAATGATATTCTGCTATACTAATAGATTGCTATCTTATTTCACCATCATCAGAGAGACTTCCTTCTGTGGCAGACGGGAACAAATACAGACATGAGGGGTTCACCCACTGAGACAGTTTGCCTGAGCTCATGGGAGCTCACCAACTCCAAATGCACTGGGAGTGAATGAGCATGGGATCAAACTGGTCCCTCTGCATGTGGTTGACAGTTGGGGCAGACTGAGGGGCCACTGACAGTGGTCCTGAGATTTGTCTCTACTGCATGAACTGGTTTTGGGGATCCTGTTCTCTTTGGATGTATACCTTGTTCAACCTAGATGTAGTAGAGAGGGCCTTGAACTTGCCACAGGACAGGGTGCCTTGCTCTCTCTTAGGATTGGAGTGGGCAGGGTGGGAGGGTGTGTGGAGGGAGTGAGAGGAGGGGAGGGAGTGGGAATTTGAATTGGTATTTTTTAAAGTAATAAAATGATAATAATAATAACAACAACAACACAACAGTGTTAGACATGGCAACCCAATTGGAGGAAAAGAGTTGCAAGTACAATCAAAAGAGTTAGAAACCCAATCGTTCTCTTAGTCAGAATTTCCATAAAAATAGTAAGCTAATAGGTGCAATATATATCCAGATAACCTGATATAGGCCCAGTGCTTCTTGCCTTAGTCTTTGTGAGTACATATGTGCCTTGCTTAGTGGATTCAGAGGGCCTTGTTTTCCTAGTATCCTCCATCCCCTCTGACTCTTAAAATCTTCCCACTTCCTCTCCATGGGATGCCCTGAGCTCAGAGGAGAGAGATTTGACAGGAGACCTCCAATTTAGAGTCTCTCTCTCTGACTGTGAGACTTTCCATTTGTTCCCATCAACTGCCAGAAGAAGCCTCCCTGATGATACCTGGATAAGGCATTGATCTATGAGTACAGCAGGGTATCATTAGGAATCATTTTTATTGAGTTTTTTTTTTAGACCCATAGTGTTTGGTTTTATCCTAGGTCTCTGGGCTATCTGGTCTCTGGTTCTTGGTTACTTATGCAGTGTTGGGTATGGATTCCTTTTCTTAGAATGGGGCTTACATCTATCATCCTATCTATGTGTAATAGTCATGACTATTTCTTTCTCTTTCCTCAGGTTTCCATTGTTGGCTCTTCTGCATGTTTGAGCCACAGTCACTAAAGCCTCAATTATATCTTGAGTCTTACTGTTGAAATATTACCTTTTAATTCTTGTTGCATCGTATCAGTGAGTATTGTGTCATTGGCTGTATAATTCGTGATCCTTTGTTAAACGACATTTCTTTTAAACTACAGAAACGTGCACATCATCTAGTCATAAATAGGAAATAAAACTTTATTAATAATAAATGTGGTTAAATATAAATTCTATCCTCTAATTTTCCCATTAATATATTTTTCTTTGTCCTCAATTTTGTCCTTTAGGCTTCCTTTCTGCTATTACCTCTCAGAAGTGCCTTTTCTGAGCATTCAGACTAATAGACCCTATTTTGTTGAAATACCTAACTGATGGTTCTTTAGTTCTGTCCAGACAGAAATCAAATATAGTCAAGAAACAGCTTTTTAATGTCATGGTCTTGAGTTCCAGGGGCGCACAGCTAGGATTTCAGTCCAGAAAATTTTAACTCTAAACCCTGGAACTAGAGGTGTGTGGCTCCAAGCTCATTAGAGTCAAAGCAGAGCTTTCTTGCCCAGGGTTTAAAGCCTGCCCATTGGCCAGAGCCTCAAATACTAAACTGTGTTTAACAGTACTCTCAGCTTTTTAACCTTTGGTGGCTCTCTGATACTCATCTAGTGGTCCAGACTTGCTCTTCTTGTAGTAGTACTCTGAAGTCTTTGCCTTTTTTACAACTCTCATTTCTGCTTCTCTACTTTTTTCTTAGCTTCTCAATATTTCTTCTAGCCTTTACAGTTGTTGCAGGATTCTGCCTTTAGCTGCTCTCAGAGACTTTTCAGATCCTTAGTATTATGTTTAAGAGGTTTTAAAATTTCAGTCTATATCTTTCAGCTGCATAAATCTTGAAGCCATAATGAATATTCTCACCATCCAGTCCCCAGGTCTAAATCAAGTTTCATGCTACTGTAAAAATACATTTCACATTCAGAAAAAGACAAGCTTATTCATTGTGCGTGAGAGCGCAAACTGGTGCAGCTACTATAGAAATCACTATGGTGATTCCTCAAAAGATAAGAAATAGATTTACTGCATGAACAAACCAGCTACACCACTCTTGGCCACATATCCAAAGCTCTCTATTTTCATATAGAGATATGTGCTCATCTGTCCTTACAGCTACACGATCCACAATACAAAGGAAATGGAAACAACCTAAATGTCCATCAACTGATGAATGCATGATGCAAATGTGATGTATTTACATAATTGGATATTATTCAGCTGTAAAGAAAAATCAAATTATGAAATTTGCAGGTAAATGGATGGTGCTGGAACCAATCATCCCCGGGGGAGGTAAATCAAAGTCAAAAGACAAACATTCCATGTTTCTCTTCTGTGTGGTATTAGCTTTTGTGCTTTAGCTATGTGCACTTTATTTATACTACCAACAGAGCTTAGCTTGCTGGCGAGGAGACAAGAGGAAGGAATGGATCTTTCTATGAAGGGGATATAAAATAAAATACTATACAAGAATGAATGAGAAACTAGAATAGGGAAATGAAATGGGGAGGGGAATAGAAAGGCAGGCTAGAGGAGGGAAAATGAGAGAGATAACCAACATTAAGGCCCTTTGAAAAGACATGAAACTACTACTACAGAAGTTTCCTAAATCATATACACATGTGGAATGAAGTCTAATGGAGTCACTATATAATTGGGGCAACAAATCCCAATTAGGTATCATATTCTACCAAATAAAACCAACAGTACCAGAAATTGGTTATATCTGTACTAGTCATTGGCCAAAGTGCTCCCATAGTCCCACCAGCCCTTTATGTAGGCTATTGTTAATGTTACTGGGTACCCTCCAGAATTTGATGTGTTCCTGTTGCTCAAGACACCGTGTATTTATGGCATGGAACACTGAATAAAAGATCTAACTGGTACTCAACTAGAAACTAAATACCTACTGATTAGCATTTGTAGTGCTTGAAGGTGCTGTATTTGCTACCAAAGGAGAAACATAGTCATCTGTCTCACTAAGCTACACATCTTACAAGCTATATAATGACCTGCCTATAATATGTGCCCACCAGTGCATTAGTGGCATTAATGTTTGAGGAGTAACCAATCATGATTGGATTTAAGTCTACTTCATGAGATAAAAAAACATACTGATACTGTTATTGAAGTCAAGAACCTGAAACTAGATAGATTCCTAAATTTCTTGTCATGCTGGTCATGGGCTACAGAGAACACATAGCACTATTATTCTGCTAAATTAACATAGCAATAAAGTGACTTATAGTGTCACATTCTTATAGCCATCAACCGGGGCACCAACCAACCTAACTCTAAACAGAAAAAATTCATCATAAAGTAGATGATTATTAACACAGGGACCTACAAGTGGACAATGTGCCAAGAGGGAGAGACTTGGGAGTGCTCAGTCTTGAATGGGTTGCTGAGGCAGGGCAATAGGCCAAGCACAACCAAGAGCATGCAAACTCACAATTGTAGCGAGTGGTGTCACACCTGATGGAGATGTATAATCAACTCCTGAGATGGCTAAGGCCTGACCTATGCTATGATCACACAGTGATTATCAGCTGCCTGCATATGCGTGAACCTATGGGCAGTGCCCACCTGGCAGTTCGGGGTTGGTAGCCCATGCCTACTTAAGGGCTGGGAGAGGTTTGCCCGGAGAGAGAGAGGAAAGAGAGAAGGAGATAGATTGCTGTGAATAAAGTTCTGGAATAAACTGCAGTGAGAAGAGCTCCGGTGTGTCGCGCGTCATCCTTGCTGGACGAGGTGGGGCATGACACACAATGAATAAGGAAAATTGGCCAAAACAACCTGTTGGCACCAAAAGCACTGTAACTAATGATGTGCACTGCTAGCCAATCACAACAAGCCAACAGCAACTGCCAGTTTCAAAAGGACCAACCAAAAAGATTCCAGCAGCATCTTCATTTCCATAACCCAATACAAACCCCAGACCCTTTTACAATAAAGAGCTTTCTGCATTTGAATTTTTCAGTCTATGTTGTTGCCTCTGCATCTTCTCTCTCTCTCTCTCTCTCTCTCTCTCTCTCTCTCTCTCTCTCTCTCACACACACACACACACACACACACACACACACACACACACGCACACACACACACACACAAACCCCTGCCCCGGGAAACGGGGATCACACAACAAGCAGCAACAAGAAGATCACAATAACTGGCACCCAGCATGAATGGACCTTTTCCTTTTGCTTGCTTTTTGGGTCCTCCTTACCTTCTTTGGGTGTTTTTCTTTCTTGTTTGCTGCCCCCAATGCTGTCCACATTCTGATTCTCCACCAGCTTCTTGAGTTTGCCCTCTTAAGCTGAGTTGACCCCTATTTTCATTTTCTAAGCCCTTGGTGACTTTGGGCTTTCTTTCCTATTCCTACATTTTCTTTCTTTCCCTTCTTTTTCTTCCTGTTTAAGAATTCTCCATCATGACTCAGTTCATCTGGTATCTCCACAAAAGGGCTGACCACCCAGGAGGTAGAACCAATAAAGAACCCTCTGACAAATCCTTTTTGCCCGGAGACACAGTGTGAGCATAGGGCCATGGCCTAATGAGCCACAGAAGTCTCTCACTATAAGCTTTTCCTCTCATCCTCCTAAGCCTGACTCCCTTGCTGCCTGAGAACAACTGATGACTTTTACGCTGGACCACTCTCCACAACTGTCTAAATGCTCTCTTGCTTTACAGGGAGTCCCTATAGCTCCTCTGAGTGTGAACTGTTGGACTTCCTTTCCTAGTCTCTCTTCTCAACTAATCCGGTTATATGACCATCTGTTAAAGCGGTGGCTGGTCTCTCAATTCATGGAAAGTTTTGGCTATTCAACTGTGGTTGAATCCCCTTTCCTTTCTGGGACTGGAATGTTCTCCTCAGACAGCAGCTACTTCCACTAGCTTGACCCTGGAGCTGAGGTGCTGACCTGGATCTTGCTGGCCATTTTAGCCTCTACCTGGCCTCCCACCCACAATATGCAGAGCCTGGACTTTCCTGGCTGTTTTGTTGAGCTATTTCTGCAGCACTTTGGAGTTGTGGTGGCCAGGTCCTCAAGCTCACTCTCCCCACCCCCACCTTTCTTGGCCCCATTGAGCCCTGGTATGGAGATTGCACCACCACATGACTTGTCCCTTGAACGTAGCCTCTACCTGTGTTGGGCCCAACTCTTTCTTCTGAAGACTTAGCTGGCCCCCTTGCTTTCTCAGTCTTTCCTCCTCTACAATATCCGCAAAGCCGAAGCTCAAGAAACACTTTTCCCTTTGTTCAGTGGGTTGCTTTGTCAGATATTCTTTATGAGGCATCCTGCAGTGGCTGGGGGCTTTGACACTCCTCCTCAGCTGGGTTTCTGGAGACCACACCAGGCCCTCCAGTTCTTGGTGGAAACAACTCCAACTCTTCTGGTGGTTCTGGGAAAGTCAGTAGGGGATTGACTAATGATGACACATCCCCTGGGGACAGGAGGACTCATCACTTTGAGAGGCTGAGACTGAGTTGTGGAAGAGCAACCTTGAAAGACAGAGCAGGAATGGTACAGAGAGAAGAGCTGCTCAGTTTTATGGGGGCTGAAGAAACTGCCCCTGATCCAGCAGAAGTGGATAATGGCGGAGAAGTGGCTGGGCAGACCTCAGCAGAAGGAGGAGCAGCCTCAGTGGCAGAAGTATCACTTACTGCTCCGAAATGGAGAAGGAGGAGGAGGAAGTCACTTGGAGTTTTTCATATCACCCAAAGAAACCTGGCCCTGACTCAGCATCCCCTGTTCTACTATCCCTGATGTCTGCACAGCCACAGCCCTAGAGATGCCTGACAGGGAGAACACGTTTGTGGTTAAGGTAGAACACCCTTCAGAGTACATTCTGGAGACAACTGATGCACTTCATGTGCAGACCTGGGTGACTGACATCCAGAGGTGCCTAGGCCCAGGACCCTACTCTGCTATCATCCTCAGTCCCATGACTTTTCCCCTGGCCCCTGGAACCTCCTTCCTCACAAAGGATAACACAGACAGCAAGGAGTTGCCCTGTCTGAATCATTCAGAGAGTCTGCCCTGCCAGGATCTGCTGCTGAAACCAAGCAAGAGTAATGATCACCTGTCGCAAGGGGCTTATGGGGGCCTTTTGTTCCAGCTGTCAGCATCCTTCCCCCCTAGTTCTGCCTCCATTGCTGCCTCAATGGTACTGCATCCTCTGGAATTGCCCTCTTGCATTCCCATTAAGGACAGGTTCACAGCACGGACAGTTCGTTTCATCTCAACCCCTTACTCGTCCTGGATTCTGCAGAAGCAATCACAGGGTCATTCCTGTTCCATGGGGAGTCACAGGGCACTGAAGGGAATCAGTTCCTCTCAGGAAATCCTTGGTTCCTTGGCATGCTCTCTCAAGTCAAGGCTTCCCAGTTACTGCTAGAAAAAGACACTGGCTCCCATGGTGTCTTCCTGGTATGTCGGAGTAAGACAAGACTTGGTATGTATGTCCTCACTTTTAACTTCCAAGGCAAGGCCAAGCACCAGTGTTTGTCACTGAATAAGTGAGTGGTGGGTTCAACATTTGTGGTTCCAGTCCATCTTCAATATGTTTGAGCACTTCCAGAGCCATTCAAATCCTCTGGACAGATGACTTTGCGTCCTTCCTCATTTAAAATTAAAGATAAAAATTATGCCACACCATCAAAACTACCATCCCCCAGGCTACTATAGCTTTTACAGATGCCAATAAAACTAATTTTGTGTTAATAATAATGGGAGTTAATCATAGGGAAAGGGCCTACACCCAACTATCTTTTGCAAAATTAAAAGATTCAATTTTCAAAACCATGCAAACTATTCAAGACTTATTGCAGTCCAGAGTATACCACTGACACATATTCCACATCAGGTCTCATACATGGCTGCCAGGAATGCTAGCAACAATAACTACAGAGTAGACCACCTGTGTCAGTGTCCTTGCCTTGCTGGAATAGCCTAGGCTCCTCCATCAGCACTTTTTATTTGTCCCCTCAAAATTTGCACAAATGTTTCCCATCTGTGTTGAGCCCCCTTCTTTCTTTTACTAATCAAAGTTAGTACAACAGGTTTGAACTGCACAACAAGCTTCTGCATGCTAGGTGCCTGCTGTAATCCTACAGACACTTCTTGTGAAGTTCTGGTACATGTTCTTGCATTCTTATGGGTGCCTGTCTCCAATGTTACCCATTATCACAAAGGAAAGCCTATGAGTTTCACTAGAATAAAGACAGCCTTTGGAATAGTTGCAGCAATCACTATAGCCATCTTGCTTGCAGTAGCTGAAGGAACAGCCACTACAGCCTCTCTTATTCAAACAGGAGCCATGGCCAATTCCTTAAACACAGTCATAGAACAATCATCTGTAGCCCTCAGCACACAACAGTTAATTAATGTTCACTTTCATACAATAACAAATTGATTTATTAGATGAGGAAATACAAACCTTACACTATTTGATAAGGACCAATTGTTATCCTTGATTTCAGTCCTTTTACTTAACTCCATATCCAGTTTCTAACATGTCCTTGGCCAGACCAGCAACTAAAAGATAACTTATTGGGACCATGGAATCAAAAGTTTGTTTAATCTAATACAATTTAACTCAACAGAGGCCCATCTATTAGACCTAACTACTCCATTCTTTGGCCAAGTATGGGATAACATAAAATCTCTACTAGACTTCTTTAAACTTGTTGCATGGTGTCTTATGGAACGGGAGGTGGTGCCTTTAATATTTCTGCTTAAGTGTCTCCTACAGCTAAGATCTTGAAAACAGTGGGTAAACAAGGCAGCACTCCAGGTGTTTATGGCTATGGAGTATGCTGGACCAAAATCTCCAAGGGAGGTGCTCCACGCTTGGTTAGTGCAAATACAGGAGCACATTTAAAGCCCTCGTTCTTCTAGAAGGCTTCCCTTGCTTCTACTTCTTGTGATCTCTGGGGGACCCAACCTTTGGAGGACTGGTAGTCAAAGACAGGTAAGAGCCTGTGCAGCAGGCCAACCTAAGACAGGGACAGCTAAAATTGTTGGGGGCAGTCCCCCTGCGGTGGGTTTATAAAAATCCATAGTTCCCATTAGATTCCCCAATAAAAATAAAACAAAAGGGTAAGATGAGGCAGAGAAACAGTGCAAACACAAGTAAGTACATGCAAACTTACAATGAATAGGCAAAATTGGCCAAAACCACCGGTCAGCGAACCAAAAGCACAGTAACACACACTTCTAGTCAATCACAGCATGTCATCAGTGACCACCAGTTTCAAAAGGATCAACCAAAAAATGTTCCAGCAGCAGCTTAATTTCCCTAGCCCCATAAAAATCTCTAACCCTTTTGTAATAAAGGACTTTTTTATTAGAATCTTTCGGAGACTGTGTTGTTGCCTCTGCATCTTCTCTCTCCCTGCCCCCTGGGAAATGGGAACTGCATAGCAGGCAGAAGCAACAAGCCTGCAATATACCCATTCATCCCCAAAGGCTCTGGGATCTATACAGAAGAAGGACCAGAAAGGATTATAAGAAAACAGAGGTGTGTGGGCCTTTTGTTCATTGGGCTGTGGGGATCACATTCCTCCTCAGCCAGGGCTGGAGGTCAAGATGATCTGTGAGTAGCATTGTCGTCAGGACTGCCTTGAGCGGGCAGCCTTGTTTTCCAGCCTCAGACATTGACAGAAGAAGAAAAAAAATTAAAAAAAAAAACCAGAGGTGATGGGCAATTTTTAAGGAAACAGTACTTTCCAGACACAACAGAGCAAAACCATAAGAACTCATTGAGATTGTGGCAGCATGCATGAGGTGTCACAAGCTCAGGCAAGACAAAATCCCAGCATGAAGGAATGAAAGGAGAAACAATGTCCTAGTCAAGAAGGTATTCATGAATGATAGCTGCTAGGAGAGGGAATATCAGTTTTATTTAATGAAATGACACTGGCTTATGAGCCATGCTCCAGGGCAGGAGCCATGCTTCAGAGAAATTGATCAACATAAATTCCATGTTTGGTAGTGGCTTTTTTTTTCTTTCTACATAAGAGAAAAAAAAACATGAAATCAGGTTGTTGGGGGGGATCTAGGAGGTGTTGGGTGAAAGGAAAGAATATGAAGAAATACACTGCATCTAATAATAAATTAAAAAGTAAAAATGTAAAATGAAAAAAAAAAACGCCTGAAGTCCAGATAACTATCTAAATCAAAAAGGAGAATCCTTTTCTTAGTTTTTCAAGAATGAAGTATTTTCATCTGACACTTCCTAATTCCCTCTTTTCGATGAGTGTGAGCATGTTTTCACAGTATTACCTTCAAAGACATCATCTTTATATGCAAGTCACCAAGCTCTGTTCTGCTCCCCAGTTACGCTGGATTTGACTGATTGTGCAAATGAAGTGTATATTCTTGAAGAACCCTAAGAAACAAATTCAGAGCATGTGAAAACCTCTCTTTGTAGAAATTAATTAGTTGTGGAAATTGCTTTAGTGTGTTATTTGAAGTTTGTTTGCATTCAAGTCGTTGTTTGCAAAACAGGAAAACAATGTGATTGTCTGGAGAAAAAGTCTAAATGAGAGATCCCTAAGCTCCAAATCATGTAAATTGCAATATTCAAGACAGTTTATAACTCTTTTCCCACTGTGGGAATACCCTATGTGGTTTATTGCATGCTTTCAAAAGTAGAGTTCTCAACAATTACAATATGGTGTTTCCATAAAAAAAAAACCCTTAAGCTGTTGGGATATATATATATATATATATATATATATATATATATATATGCTAAAATCAAAACAAAGTATACTTAGTATGTTGGAGGTGTTGATAGACACAAATCTTTCATAATTCTGTCAAATTGCTGCTTCTGCTCTGCTTCGGGCAGATTTAGAAATGCTTCTTCTGAAATACCTGCATAATAATAGCATCCTCATCCATCAACCGTCTTGTTCTTATTTCTAACAGATAGTTGGTTACATTCAAGCAGTAAAGCCATTATCATGCATAGGACACACACACAAAAAGGCATTCTACGTTTCTGAATCTTCCTTGAAGACATTGGGTTGCCATCTCTAGCAGAGTTTATAAACAGCCTTGGAGAACATCAAAGGCGATTTCATTACAACCTGCTGAGCTCTGATTACACACCTCAAAAGTCAATTGTTACCCCAGTGAAAACTCTTCTGAAAGTTAAATCAAATGCAACCAAAAACACCCAAATGTTTTCCCTAAGACCCAGACAGTGCACATGAGGATGTATTTTTTTTTTAAAAAATTCTAATCTTTGTATGATTCATCTTATGAGCATCCCATTATATTTTGGCAGCATTTATCTCTTCTCAGCTGCTCTTCGTGTGCATACCAAACCACATATGCTCTCCCTTTTGCTATAAGAAGAGCTAAAAATATAAGCAACATAATCTTTTTATTAAAACACAGTGCATTACTAACGTCAGTGTTGATAAATTGTTTTTCAATATAAGATAGCTAGATTAAATCATTATAGAAGCTATTTAGCATGGTGTATAAATGTGAGGTGTGCACGTGCACACACACACACCTCTCCCCCGCCACACACACACAAAAGAAGAAGCCCATACTCGTATAGACATATTCCTAGTACTTTGAAAGCCCACAAGTTTGAGATCATGTTAGACTTATAGCAAGAACCTAACCAACAGGAACAATCACAAAACACTTATAAACATAAGACACTGAAGTTCAAGTAATTTGCTAAGAAGCCTGTGTTAATTAGAACCTCTTAAACAGAACTTCAAAGCACCTGTTTTGTTGATGCCTAACTTCTTACTTCTGAGGAAACACACCTGTAAGAATAAGAAATTTTCCTCTGGGAATCCACAAAATCCTGTCAGATATTGTTCTTAATGGTGTGTGTAACACAGTTATTTGGGGGTAAAGTACAAACACGTAAAAAGTGTCAAGAGAAAATACCGTTCAGATTATCCAATCTGATTCCAACCATGCGTCGGAAGCTTAGTTTGTGCAAACACTTCACTCAGTTCAGCCTTTAGTCTCAGTCACTGTGCTTCTCTAGTCATATTTCATCATATCATTTCCTGCTCTCTCGAGTGCAATCCTGTGGTCCCTCACTGGTGACTTAATAGCATTGTGTATATACATACCTACATCATGACAACTACCTGCTACATTTCAGTTATAAATATTGTAACTGCTTTTCCCATGGGCATGAACTTCTGAAGTGTAGGGCCATATCACACAATTCCTCTATCTTGTAGTCCTTAGCATGATTCCTAGTACATAGCTTATAACTAATATCAGTAAGTATTAAATAACCAATGATCGTTGGCCCAAATATCAGTATACACTTAGAGAATTATCAATATCCAAAAGTATGACTGTCTTTACAAACATGCATATATTCAAAGTGTGCCTTTTAAAGGAACAATTTAAAACATAGTTCTGTGTTTTTTGAAAATGGCAGTTTGTGCAGAACTCCCAAAGTTTGCAGTCACTGTATTTGAAATTATAGTCATCAGTTAGCAAAAGTGCAGGTTTTATGTCTATTAGAATAGTTAACATAAATTAGGCAGACATTAGTCATTGGGAGACCGCTAGTGAAAACACAAATGAACACTTGAGAAAACAGATGAGCTGTTACTTATAAATGAAAACACATACTAATAGAACATAGAATACCCATTCCTAGGTGGTTATATAAAAGAAATCAAATTATATCTTACACAAACCTTGTCCACTGAAAATGAGGGCAGGTTTTGTATAACCACCCAAAGTTGGAGATGACCCAAATGTACTTCAAGTGCCTGGAAAGGCAAACTGTGCTATATTCATTCTTTAAATTTTCGTTGATTAAAAGAAGCCTGTATCAAATGACAGCATGTTCTTTGATTCCATATATCTGACTATATTCAATATCTACTGTTATGTAACAAACATTCATGCACTTAGCAGCTTAAAATGACATCCATTTGTTAGCTCAGACTTCTATATATCAAAAGTACAGGGCAGACTCAATTGACTCCTGTGCTTAGCTCCTCACAAGATCAAACCCACTGAACCCAAGTAACACTTGGTTCTCTATCATCAGTTATTTTTGAACTGTAACTTCTCCTCTCTGACTTTGCCTAATTACAATTTAATGGCACAAATCTTGAAGCCGTAGAGAATAATCTCACTGTTCTCCAGGTCTAAATCAAGTCTCATGCTACTGTAAAAATAAATCTCACATTCAGAAAAGGGAAAACTTATTGACTGCCGGTGAGAATGAAAACTGGTGCAGCCACTATGGAAATCACTGTGGCAGTCCCTCAAAAAGTTAGAAATAGATTTATCACATGAACAAACCATTTACACCACTCTTGGCCACATACCCGAAGCTCCCTATTTTTATACAGAGATATGTGCTCATCTGTGTTTACAGCTACTCTATCTACAATATACAGGAAATAGAAACAACCTAAATAACCAAATATGGCACAGTTATATAATGGGATATTATTCATTTTTAAAGAAAAATCAATTTATGAAATTTGCCGGTAGATGGATGGTACTGGAAACAATAATTCTGAATGAGATAGCCCAGACTCAGCAAAACAGTTGTCACATCTTTCTTCTTATATGTGAATGGTAGTTTTGAATATTTAGGTATGTGTATTTCATTTAGAAGACCCATGGTGATTAGGAAAGTTTTAAGAGGACATAGATGGTGATAAAATGTAGTAATATAAGTGGTGAAAAGGGATTAATAGAACAGGAAGTATTAATTGTGTAGGGGGGGGTCAGAAAACACCAAACTAAGCACTAAAGGCCTTTGAGAAAGTTCCGTGGAAATGTGCTATGTAAAAAAAGTTTAGAGTGTTGCATTGCTTTTGGCTACACTCCAGAACTTGAAAATAAGACTCGATTGATGAAGGCATCATATATATAACTTGAGTTATAGAAGGCGAGAAATCATGCTGGTGTTTGCTTGGAAGCTTTAGCCCCACTGTCCAGCTTTAATTGTCCTAGGAGTTACTATGCATACCACAGAGGAGAAAAAGTAATCGCCAGTCTCCCCCAGTTATGAACCCCGCAAGCTACAAAAGCTGGCATGACCAAGATATGGCCACTGGAGCAATATTAGAAAGAATATTATGGAAATGACCAACACTTTCTGAGTAAATATAAAAATATAATTAGACCCATTCCTCAAGATGGAACTCATACCTGACACCATTTTAGCATGTAAGAACCTACCACCTAGATAGGTGTAAGGCTGTAGGTGAGAGTTTACTTTTTTTATTCTAAGTGAACATTATTGATCTGATTTATAATGACTTTTTACTCTAACCATAGATTAAAACATTTCTTAGCCTTCATCAGAGAAGCTTCTTCTTGTAGTAGATGATGATTAACATAGAGACCCAAAACTGGTCAATGTATATAGGGAAGGAAACTTCAGAGTCCTCAGCCCTCAAAAGAATATCTATTTCACATCTCTTCCCCAAGGCTTAGGGATCGGTGCAGAAAAGATGATGGAAAGATTATAAGACCCAGGGACTGTGAATGTCTAAAAATGAAACATTTTCCAGACACAACAGGGCAACCGCACATATGAATGCACAGCTTGAACAAGACCTGTGGAAACTCAAATCCCAGCAAGGAGCAGGGAGGCACAAATCTCAACCTTAGCAACAAGTAATGGGTGTTGAGCAAAAGCTGGTTTCTGTAAGTGAATGACTCCTGGTAGATTGACCTGGTTTTAGGGGGACAGTCACACACCTAAAAACATTTGTCCAGCACAAACTGAACTTGATGGAAGGGGGGGTTGGATGAGAAGGAAGGAAGAGGGGCAAAACACAGAGGATAGTAAGAGAAATAACTGGGTGTGAACAAAGTAGAAAGAGACATGTGTTTCAAGACACCTTGATGGTGCCCATTAGTTCTTGTGTTGATTTTTAAAAACATCCCAGCACTTGGGAGGCAGATTCAGGTGGATCTCTGGATCTCTGATTTCAAGGCCAGCCTAGTACAGAGTGAGTTCCAAGACAGCCAGAGTTTTCTTAAAAAAAAAAAATCACAAAATAATGTGTCATTAAAGTGGACTAAATTGGCAAGAACCAACACAAGAAACTTGAAAATATATAAGCAGTTGGGGTGATATGTGCCTATAATCCCAGCACTCAAGAACTAGGTCAGAATACATCATGTACATGTGTGAAATTGCAAAACAACAAATTTATCTAGTAAGATCATTTTAAAGAGACTGTGTCATGCCGACTGTGACTGCAAAGGTATTAGGGATAACAACAAGATCCAGTATTAGCCTCACAAAAAAGGGGGGGCACAGAGTAGCATATACCTATAATACTTGAATTTAGGGATAGAGACAGAAGGATCAAAAATTCAAGGTTGTTATTCTTGGCTGGATGGGTGAATTCTAGGCCAGCAGTGGCTACATGAGACCCTGTTTCAAAACAAACAAAGAAGAGAGAGACGAAAGAAGTGAAGAAGGAAGGGAGGGAGAGGGAGAGAAGAAAATAAGATAAAATAAAACAATAAAATATGGAAGAGATATTGCTTGATATTGTATACCTCCATACAGGGCCTGCCTTTCCCAGAAGGAGGTTATGGCTATAGGGAATGCAAAGAAACCACTTAGTGTTACCTTGCCTACATCTTCCAGAATATGGTATTTTTAACTTTCACCTCAGAAATCAGAGCTTAGATGCTGAAGAAAATGGTTCAGCAGTTAAAAGTACTTGTTCTCGTAAAGGACACAGGTTTAATACCCAGTACCTACTACCACTGTCGGGAACTCCAGTTCTAGGACATATGACACACTCTTCTGGCTTCTAGAGGAACCAAGCATTCCTGTGGTACACACAGATTCATTAAGACAAAAGAGTTATGTTGGGAGCAGTGAGACTCCCAGATCCTGAATTTCTTGTAATCCCCTGATCTGAGTGACTACAGCTGCTCTGAGCAGGAGACATTCAGGAGTTCCTAATGGCAGGAGAGTGGTTTCTGGTGGGTTTGGCTGGGGCGTGGCTATCTCTATATAATCTGCCCCTGAACACAATAAAGGGGGCATTCTTGGGGAACTCAAGGATGACCCACGGGCTGCCTCTCTGTCTGTGCGTGTCTGTGTATTTTAACCTCCAGCTCCCTTGCCCGAAGCTCGCGAACTGAGTAATAGCGCACCGAGGGCAGACACGGGGGTGCGGTGCGCGGCAGAGTTATACTATTATACATATATAATATAGTATAAAAGAAATCCAAAGCTATAGTAAGAGGTATGTGAACAGCATGAGGGAAGAGCGATGAGGCATGACATAACAGCTACAGATCAAGTGCGGACCATGTGGGAAAAGCTGCCGACAAGCCAGCTGGCAAAGGACACCAGCCAAAGGAAATTCTTAGAATGTTTAAGAGTTTCATCTGGGAGATCTCTATGAGGAGCAATCCCATATGTTGAGGTTTCAAGAAGCTAGTCAAATGCAAAGCCCCACTCAGCCCATGACGTCACCACTTTTGGAAGGCTCAGCAGGCATGTCTACAAATCATCCAGGAAAAAAAAAAAAAAATCTGGCAAAATCGGAATAGAAATGGTGGTGGTTTGAACGAGATAGGGCACCCATTAGCCTCACATTATTGAATACCTGGTTCCCCAGTTGGTGGCGGTGTTTGGGGAAGGTTCAGAGGCTTGGCTTTGGTGGAGGAAGCATGGCACTGGATGTGAGATTTGAGAGTTTTAAGTCCCACTCCTCACTGATTTTCCTTTTTCTGCTTCATGCTTGCATTAAAGAATGTGAACTCTTAGCTTCCTGCTAACTGCTACCATGTCTTCCTGACATGATGGCCTTGTATCCCCAAGAAGAATAAATCTAAATATACTGTTCTTTCTGTAAATTGCCTCAGCCATGATATAATAGCGTATTTTAGTGCAAGAATAGAAAAAATAACTAATTTGGGAATTTCAGATGTGTTTTCTAAGAACAACATCCCTGGAACGAGTTGATGACTCAGTAGATAATTGGTTTATCTAACTTCTCATTATTCTCACTCTGCTTATGAGATTGATTAGAACAGGGAAGCAGACGGGGGAGGGGAGTAGGGGTCAATGAGAAGGTTGAAACACCCCTTCCTGGAAGTGGGAAGGAGACTCACAAAACCAAAGAAGTTAATGGAAACTTTTGAGGCTCAGAAGGCTCACAAAACTTAGAAAATTAAGAGATAGATGACTCTTCAGCCTTCTCTTCATGGCTATAAAAGCAATGAATGCATTGCTGGGTAGGAGAGTCTTCCGTGTAGGGATCTGCTTGGGAGCTTTTCTGAGAGCTGCCTGGAGCAGCTTTACTGAGTTTACTCCTTCTGGGCTAGGATACTTTTCTTCTTATGAGGAAGCTCCTTTTAAGTCATCATACTCCTGCCAGTTACCTCTCACCATACTTCTGTTAATGACCCTAATAAATTCACTGGCTCACTATGCTAGGCTTGGGTGGGTTGTATATTTGATCTATCACTGCTACCCTATCAGGGTGAATAAATGTTCCTTCATGTCTCCCTAGTAAAAGGCACACAGCAGTCATACCAATCTCCCTGTCTCAGGGCCAAATTAGTCTATGTGGGAAAAGAGAAAAACTTTGATTTTAGGTGAAATCTGGACAGGACGATTACATGCTACTTAGGAGAACTTATCCGCCAAATGAGCTGCAGAATGTGTATCAGAAAATGGCTTGAGAAAGTTATAGTACTTGCTTCAGCTTTCATTCAGCAAACAGAAAAATTTCATTCAACAAATGGAAAAAAAGCAAACGTGGAGATGAAGGTGGAATGGTGGAGACACAGCCCATGCTCCTGGCACCCTGTAGTTTTTCCTCTTCATGGTGTCAGTTATATTTCTGGAGATGACAGTGCAATTACACAGAAGAGGACACTCATTCACATTCCTCCAAATTGCAATTTGTCTTCTTATCTTTCTCTAGAACATGTTTGCTAATCGCTATGCTTCTTTAATGAAGAATTTAAGGAGGAAAGAAAAGGTCTTGAATACAGAGAGTCATATTTAGGGAAACAATGATCACTACCTGGAGAGAGATGCACTGGTGTTTACACAACCTAACAGGAGAGCAGAAGAACAGAAAAACAAACAAACTCAACTGCATTGCTTACGGGTTGTTTCAAATAGCTGCAGGCTTTCTTTCCCAAGAAGCAGGGAATCTAAAATGTAGACTGCTCCTTTTGTATACTCTTGCATCATTTCATTGATATTTATTTTAACTCTTTTTTTTTGGTACCCATTGCCCTTCCATTTCTCAAGACCCATGTCCCAGTGACACACAGAAGTGGCCACAGAGTATTCTTATCTTGCTTTTTTGGGTTGATAAGGAAAGTCTAACACTAGCAGAAATAGTTTAGAACGGGTAAGTCATTTAATGAAGGCTTATCCAAATTTTTTCTTTGTCACTAAAACTGAAAAAAAAGGAGATCATTCATTCCATGAAGAAAAAAAAAGGTTTTCACATTTTATAGTGTGTAAAAATTAATCAGGAACCAGAAATTTGGACAGCACACATCTCAATCATAAATTGGCTTGTATATGTTCATTTCACTGTCTTATGGCCAGACATCATGGTCTATGTTTCCTATGACAATCACTGACTCTCCCTTTAATACACAGAGAGTTTATGAATGGTTGGTCTACTGCAATCATTTTGATGGGATACACCCATCCAATTTATCTGACACTAAGCAGATCATGGGACAAAAATGAAAAGAGTATTTATTTTGAAAATTTTGTTTCCTATTGTAGTAGATATATTCCATTGCCTTTGGATGTAAAAATTCTCCAATATAATTTCAAGTCACCCTTCATCTTCAAGGATCTAGCTAGTGTTGATGACATAATTTTAGGACAATTAAGTGACTTAGCAATTTAGTTGAGTATTGTTGATCATCTACGAAAGAACTTAAACTTCCTGATTTTTTAAAAGACCCTATTAAGCAATAGTTCATAACATTGTGATGTCACATAAAGTACCAAGTCTCTGTCTACATGTTTGCAGTTTGACTTCAGGAAGCTACAAGTAAACAATTAGGGGTGACATTGCAACAAGAAAAGAATATGTGCTACTAAATTCTCTTTTTGTGTGGAAAACCTTTTGGCTATACATATATTTCCAGTTGGAGTATTTAAATTATACAAACTCACCCTTATGTCAACAATTTCTCCTATGCAAGGGAATCTTTATATGTTCCATAAAGTGCCTGATGGGCTGAGAGTTTTAGAAAGTGTTTAATGCTGAAACAATAGCAGCTCACAGGACACACAGAGAGGAGAGTCACTTTGATGTTTGTAATATCACATCCTGCTTCCTAATTTCCTGACACTCAGCTTTCCTTACCAAACACTTAGAACAAATCTAGTTTTGAAACTAAAACCAAGTATATTGCTGAAATACCAACACACAGGTTGCTGAGACAGGGGGATCAGAAGTTCAACGTCATTCTCAGCTGCCGAAAGATTTCAAGGCTAACCTGGGCTATTCAAGATCCTGTCCCTAACAAAACAAAAATAAGACAGGTTCATCTTATAATCAACTATACATGTGCTAGACCTTAGGGAATATTATGGGGTTTGTAAAAAGTGGTGGAAGTTGTATCAGAAGTTCATTGAAATTCACCCACTAAGTGTATACAGCCCCAACAACATAAAGGGCAATAAGCTTTTCTTCTGCCACCACATGTGTTGAGATGGTTCTAGAAGCCCTACTGAAGGAGTAAATATTATCAGTCATTCATGAGATGACATGATGATTTTCTTTTCTCCTACAGAGAAAAAATCATGCCTCAGACAAATAACTAAGATTCACAGACTCTTACACATAGAAGAATATTAAAGAGTCTCCAGTTCAATCATAAGCCTTGAATTGTATTTACAGCTTTTTAAGTGTATTGCAACAATAGATATTAAATGCTAGTCTTAGACGCAGAAGTTCATATTCACATTTTTTAAAGCCTGTGTCAGTCAAATGATCAAACAAGAAAAACGAGAACAGACAAAACACATGGTGAAGGATAGAGACTGAGAAAAAAAAATTCAGAAAGTCTAAAATTGTCAAGGATAGAGCTCCAAAGTCAAAGAAAACCCCCACCCCACCTTACCCCCACCCCTTCTAAGAAGATTTCACTTTATCTAAAGAGTAAGGCAAATGCTCTTAGATCTAAAGGTTCCTGGTTCAAATCTCAGCAGGAGCAGATTTCTCACCAACTAAAAAGGCACTCTCCCCATTAAAGGAACTGACTTAATACAGTTGCATGGACCATTACTGTACAGAATGGGGATTCAGAAACTATTTTCTAAATGGGGTCTTTTTGTGCATGTACAGTAATTTATATAGAAGCCTTTTATAAATAAAAAAAGGGAAAACGGAGAGGGAAAGTCTAAGAACCCATGATTTGAGCCTTTAATAACTATCGGTATATTAGAGAGAGCCATCTGCAGTAATAGAGTGGATCGGACCTTCTTGGCAATGGCCTAAAAAGGCATTCTAAGGATAAAAGCTTAATATTTTTTGCAGACCTCAAATGGCCATAAAAGTATTAGCAAAATGGCTCTTGACGTTTGGTCTCAATATTGGACCTTAAAATGCATGGTCTTCATAAATCTCCATTCAAACAAGGAGAAACACTCACAGTTCATCACCAGGACACTATTTTATCTGAAATTTTCACAAGAAAATTTTATTAAGTGATTTTTACATGATATCATAATTATACAGTTGGGAGTCTTCTTCAACAGCAAAAGGGGGTGTGTGATAGACATTTGACCCATCCATCTTAACAAAATGATTCTGTGGAAACTACTAGAAGTCTTTTTTATAAATTTTTTTATAAATTCATATTTAAAGAGCTTTACTTGATCTAGGCTCAATGTATTTATGGTAATTTATATTTTACTTGCTGGAAATATAGCCAGGAATAGAGAAGTAATGAATTTTGGAAATATCTCCTCATCCACCAGCATATATATATATATATATATATATATATATATATCTTTAAGACTTAATCCAACCTGTAAATGGTTGTAAAAATGGGCAGAGATTTAAAAAAAAATCACTGACTCTAACAAACTTTCAGTTTTATAATTTACTTCAAGCACTATATAAATATGCTGGATCAACTTTCCATATACCGGCTTTTTGAGAGGGTAATTTAAGACTTGTGATTTATATCAATTCCAGAAGCTCTTACAGGTTTCTTATCACTAATATCTTAGTCACAAGTGACAAAAAATGAAATAAGATGTTCAAGTTCAGCTCGTTTAAAGAAAAATTATGCATGAAATCGCTGTTAGTTGGTGAGTAATAATAACACCTGTATCGGGAGCAAAGTGGATCCTCAAGTCCAGAGAATGACCAGAGATGGTGGTGTCCTCCATGGCCCACTATGTGTGAACAGAGCACATATGAACATAGGTGATCATGTGCTTCAATAGTAGCAAACAGTCTTTTCATGTTTAATTTTGGAGTACCTGTAGAATCCAGAAAATTATAAAGGGACCATTGGTGGAAGGAAAAGAAAGGTCCTCGGGAGAAGCGAGAGTAGAACACAGGTAACATGAAGGAGGAAGGATAATTGCCAAGGAGGTTTAAGCAGGAAGATAGGAGGGTAAAAGAGAGGAGGTGGGGGAGCAGTAACTAATACTAAGAATGTTTGTAAAAAAAAAAAGCAGTAAGGAAAGCTGCTATTTTGTAAAATAGATTATATAATATATATATTATGTTTTATATCGTATGTATAAAATAAGAGTTGCTTATCATAAAGAGGTATATTGTAGAATATTTGGATATAGTATGAGAAATTTGAAATTTTTAATTTTATGAAATCCATACATCAGTTTATACAGGTGAACAATTTTTATTGATCACATATGTGTGTATTCATGAAAAGACTGTATATTATGAAATTAAATTAGTTATCTGTTCATAATAATATTTCTAATAACAAGAAGAAGAGAATGGTGAGACTATACAGAAAACTCAAGAAAGTTAGGGATCAAGTAAAAAGCATTCAGAGTATTATAATTTAGGGGAAATTGTCCAAATAGCTATAAAAGGATGAGAATGCTCATTTCTTTTCACTAAAAATTACTCTATTTATTTAATATGTATGTGCATACACATGCCAAGGCAGGAGTTGGAGGTCATATGACAACTTGCAAGACTTAGCTGTGCCCTTCCACTCTCTGGTTCCCAGGTATTGACAAATGTGAACAAGTTTGGTGGCAAATACCTTTAATGACTGATCTGTCTTACTGGCTCAAGAATTATTTTCATAATAAAATATCAATAAAGTGCTGTGGGACAATGGTCTATACTCTGTCACTTGTATTTTAAATAAATGCTGGTTGGCCAGTAGCTAGGCAGGAAGTAGAGGCAGGCCAACAAGGATTCTGGGAAGAGAAAAGCTCAGTCTACAGCCGTCACCCAGACACAGAGGAAGCCAGACACAGAGCAAGCAAGATGTGATTGCCTCGCCGAAAAGGTACAAGCCATGTGGCTAACACAGACAAGATTTATGGGCTAACATATGTTATAAGAGTTAATAAGAAGCCTGAGCTAATAGGTCAATCTGTTTATAATAAATGTAGATAGACCTCTGTGTATTTCTTTGGGACTGAATGACTGCAGGACCAAGCGGGACAGAAACATCAGTCAACAATAAAGAGAATGGAGAGAGAACAGGAGCAGGGAATTCAGGAGGCAAAATGGGCAACTGATATGTGGGTCAAAAGAGACAGAAGAAATACCCTCAGCATGCGTGTTTAGATTCTAGAAGAATCTTATGCATCTTCTAGCAAAACACAAAAGTTTTTTAAGTAGTTTGCCAAGTTTATCTACAATGTATTTATTTATGTCTATAATTTGAATAATTTTTGCCATTTCCAGGAATTGAATTTATGACTCAAGCATGTTGGTCAAGCACTGTGCCATTGAACTATATCCTTCAGGTATTATGATAATTTTATATATGTCTTTAACTATTGACTTAATAAACAATGTTATTAATTTTTTAGAATTTAATAAAAGGAATCATGACATCAGAAGAAATAATTAGTTACTGAGACAAGCATGTTTTCTAAGACATTATTTGCTTTCATCAAAAGAATGTAGAAACTGGTTGAGAACAATGCTTTAAGTCAATAATTTGTAATCCACAATCATAGTGCAAAACTGTAGTTTTAGAACTTCCCCAAGGCCCTCAGGTTTATACTGTATAATGGAGACAATAAGCATTTCACAAAATTGACAGGAAAATTAGTTTACCTAACAGTAACACAGAGTACAAGTATAAAATACTTCATATAGTTATTCAAAAATTATTTTGACTTATTATGCTAATTTTTGGTACCGTACATTGAAAACAATCCCTATATTTGTCTTGTTTTCAATAATTTACATTCACGTATTTGTAGTATAAAAAAGTCCTGGCAGTGAACTTCTCAAGTGGTTAAAGTCACTTGACCTTTAGCCTCCTGCTTTAAAAATCCCTCAAGAGATATGTTAAATGGCCCAGAAATATATTGCCTGTCATGTCTTATTGCTTAATTAATGACCAAGTAAAATGGCCTATATGACTGCCCTGAAGTAATTGTGAACTGATCCCCTCAAGAAAATGAATGTCCTCAACAGGAACAGCACTGTCATAGCGTGTTCGCTGCTTTTAACTCTCTACAATCCTTAGAAGAGACAAGGGCTGGTGAACCAAGCATGCACACACTGGCTAAGCACATTCAAGAACTCTGTTTCTCAGTGCAGCCGACATGAAATTGCATGCCACCGTTTTCTGAGAGCTGTGCTAACATTCAGCTCCAAATGCTGACTTTGATCAAATGGGAAGCTGTTGGTCTTTTAAATGTTATGGTTTTAAGTTACAACATTGAAAAATAACTGGGTACCTAAGGAATGAGAAGCATGCATAGTGGATGTTCACTGATGGAAAAGGATGACTAGAAAATCAATCTCCAAATGAAGGAGAAACTGGCATTTTAACCCCTATATTTTTAAACAAAGAAAATAATACGAATCAGCTTAGGTGAAATGGCATTTTCTGGAATTTTATAGTGAAAGGACAAATGTTGGTGGAGGAAGCCTCATGTATCTTTGTCATTAGTTCAAGGAGTAAAAATTCACTGATTTATACAATGTCTTCTTTTCCATAAGTAACAAAACCAAGGTAGCAGGGATGGCTCAGGGGTTAAGAGTACATGTTCTGGGCCAGGAAAGATGACTCAGAGGTTAAGAGCACTGGCTGCTCTTCCAGTCATGCTGAGTTCAATTCCTAGCAACCACACTCTGGCTCACAACCATCTGTAATGAAATCTGGTGTCCTCTTCTGACATGCAGAGATAAATACAGGCAGAGCCAAAAAGTGTACATGTCACGCTTACAGAGGACCCAGGGTCAGTTCCCAGCTCCCACAGTGCAAGACTCCAGAGGATTTGATGCCTTTGGCCTCTAATGATACTGTACTCATATGCACACACTCACACATAAACACATAATTAAAAACAATAATAATAAAATTTCAAGTTAAAAACTAGGTTATCTGTGCATATTGTCATAAATAACTGAGATAGAGATGCTAATATATTCATAATTACTAGACAACTTAGGTTGCTAGCATTTAGGGAATATTTACAAATTCCTTAACATCTCTAGTGTTAACTATGTAATTTTTAGCGTTAAGAATTCAAGTCTGTCTTGGGGGTAAAGTGTTTAGATAGATTCCTCAATTAGAGAACTACTGACTCCTATCCTGGGCTTTAGTGACATATAAAAGCGACAAGAGAAAAAAGAAATAACTGGAAAGTAAAGACACGAGAAAATAAGACTCACAGGGAAGAGAAAGAAAAGGAGCGAGCATGCAAGGATAATTTAGAGTTACTTAGATAAGAAAGCATGGAGTCAAGCTGTCATGTCCAGGAAATGGTGCATTAGTGCATCGTATAAATAAAAAACCTGCTGATGTTTAAAACTAAAATCATATAAGATACATCTATTTTGGATACCACACAGTGCTAGGATGAGTATTTCTTTTATGGTCTTGGCTTCTCAGCCAGTCCTTTTTCCAAGCTGCCAAGTGTAATAGCGTCCAATTTGTAACCCAATGTTTTATCAACAGGGGAAATGTTTTGAAGATACAGAAGACAGAAACCTTGGAACTAAAAAGTGACTATATTACTGGAACTGGAATACAGTCCAGGGTTAAACAAATGGCTCAGTTCTAATAAAAAAAAATCCATGGCGTTCAGTGTTAGTTCTTAGTTACCTTTGCTGTGTAGCCTAAACCTATGGGTTTTAAATCTTCCTTAAGTTGCTACACTATTGAGACATGAAATTTGAAGGATTTTTAAAATAAATAGAACTTTTGGATGAAAAAAATTCTCTGGGTTTTTTTTTTTTTTTTTTTTTTTTTTTTTTTTTTTTTTTTTTNTTTTTTTTTTTTTTTTTTTTTTTTTTTTTTTTTTTAGATCTGTAAAAGTAATAGCGGAAAGCACAAAAGGATCAAGAAAAGAAGGATCTCGATCTTTGTCGGCCTAGTGATGAAACAGCGTTGCTTGGGTGAAAATTGGCCTGACCTTCACCCACATGAAGCTTCTGCTACCTCAGTGAGTCTTCTTACTTTTCTCTGATTAGGTAAAGATCGCCCCTTTCCCTGCCAGAAAAAGTCAAAGAACAAAAAAGGGGGGTAAATCTTGACAACTATAAAAGGTTTATTTTTTAATCACAGTTGGGCTCATCTAAGCCAGTCTCTAATCTTATTTTTAAGGCTTAAAAAAGCAAACGTCTTTTAAAAAGAAATTCTTTGGACCATTTTTTTTAACCTTCTAGTCTAGATCTCCACTCTCAATTCCTGGAAATATATATATGAAATATAAAACTCTTCCTGGTTTGAAATGATAGCTCTTTTTTTTTTTTTATTTCCTTAGACTTTCTTCTAAACCTTTGCTGGGAGATTACTGGAGGGAGAAAGACACAAGGCCTCCTCAGCTGGCTAGAACAGCAAGTAGAGTGAGGCCAGCGGAGTCCTGCCAGCATTCCAAGGAAACTTGAAGCAGTCCCGGCACTGAGCCAAAGACTGTCAGTGGTAGGTAGAACTCCGTAGAACCCTGATATTAAGTTACGGGGTCTGCCTGTTAGTAGAGACCAGAGATTTTCTGTGACACTACTGTCAAACAGCCCCCTCTGTGACTAATAGTTTTAACAGCATGATATTTAAAATTTGACAAGGATATAATAATTCATTCTTCGGATAGTCAACATGCTATGAGCAAGCCATGTCTTCAACCATCTTTCTAAGGGGTTGTTAACAGTAGGTTAAAAATTCCTCAAGTGTGAAATGTAAATTTTACTTTTCCACTTCAACCCATAATATTAAATTTTGACTTCGGAGCACACAGCTTAAAATTAGAAGGAAAAATAAGGAGAAAGACCAAATTTCCCCATTTAAAAGGGAACTATGACGTCTGTCTGCAGCTAGCAGGAATCTGCCAAGTCCTCTGAGGGTTTCATAACTCTGGTATCCAGCACTTTCCTCTTAGGATTTGGATTGTATTTCTAATCGAAACAGAATTTAATAGAATGCAGTCTCTTGTGAGGAGAGGTGTGTGTGTGTGTGTGTGTGTGTGTGTGTGTGTGTGTGTGTGTGTGAAGCAACACAGGAAAACAATCATCTACACATTTTCTGCCACAATTCTCTTCTCTACTCCAGATCTTCTTATATTATGAACCAACTGTATCAAGCAGCCAGACATTCTCAAAATAAATCCTTTAAAGGAAATCTCCCTAAAGGTCCTGTGAAGATGTAACCCCTTCTCTCTCCTGTGGTGTTCTTTCACCCAAAGAATATAATTCATTCACATATATGTTATACAGGGATATGATTTTAAGGATTCTAACTAAAAAAGAGTGTAAATCAATAAAAATTAATAGGATAATCCTAATGAAAGTAAGATATGAATACTTAGAGAAAGATCAGACACTTACTAAGCAGTAATAACACAATTCCATTGAGGCCTACAAAAATCATAATAGTGTTGTGAACTATTTATAAGCATACGTCTATTATCTTTAAAAATTGTTTTGTTTTAACTTGTTTTTTAACATGCACACAAAGAGATAGCCCCCTCTCTCACACACAAACCTCCCACATAAAACTCAAGATAGACCAAGTCCTATTATGAAAATGAGGAACCCTGAAATTATAATGGTTTAGTAAAATAAATAAAAATAAGAAAAATATGATTTTTCTCTATTGACATCTATCTTATTTCACTGTGATGATCTCTAATTGTATCCATCTTTCCTGAAAATAGCATTTCATTCTTTATGTTGAACCAAGCTCCATTGCATGTGCATTCCACATTCTCTTTATTTACCCATCAGTTGATGGACATTTGAGTTGTTCCTGACTGAGTTATTGTGAATAGCTCCACAATAAACTCATGCAACAGTTGATATGATATGTTGACTTAGAGACTCTGGGGTGTACATATCTGGAAGCAGCACAGGTTTAATCCTGGTTTAAGTTATTTGAGTTTCATTTGCTTAGAGATGTTTGTCTTCGCTCGTGAGGTGCATTTGTGGCAGTCAACAAGCCGATGAGTCCTGTTTCCATACAATCTGAATATTTTAGTGAGGATACGAAGGTAATTGACAGTCAGAATTGTTGTTAAAGATGTGTGTGGAACCCTTTCGTTTTGTTGTGAAACTTTTTTTCTTTCTCAATATCTTTTTTCTTTATTGCTGTTGTAGGTCATTTTTCCTCTCTTGTAACCTGTCGATGTGTTTATCCTTCACTTCAGTGTGTCAGATTCCTTCTGTTATGCTAGTTTAGTTAAGAATTTCTTATTATTTTTAGATCCACTGATTGAAGGATTCTTCTCTGTTCTCTGTTGTTCATTCAGCTCTAGCTTCGAGGTTTTGGTTTCTTTTCTAAATGTAATATCACTGTTTCTGTACTTTCTAATCTTTCAGCTTCTATTGTTTACTGTGATTCTCCACGGTCTCCACCTCATTTTGAAGACATGGGTTAAAGTTTTCTTTCGGTTGTGTGGGAGAGTGTTTACTGCCAACACTCTGCCACCTTACAATTCAAACGTTAAATTTTTGATCAGACAAGTCCTCTGCAGCATCCTTGGGCTCTGCTCACAGCTGTGTGCCACATGCTCACTCTGCGTTCCAACTTGTTTCTATACAGTGCACATGCTTCCATGATGCTGCCAAAGAAGAGTGGGAAGACAGCTTAAGTAATTAAAAGACTTTACATAGTCCCTCTGTTCAAAATAGTATTGGACAAAACACACCCCAGGGTCTGACGCAGCGGGTCAGTTGATAAAATGCTTGCTGAGTCTACATAAAGTCCCACGTTTGAATTCCAGCATCCCTTCATGGCAAAATGGACATCAAAGGCCTTTGGGGTGAGAGGCACAAGACAGTTACACGTGTTTGCTTGACAGCTTGTATTGCCAAATAAGTGAGCTTCAGATTCAGTGAGCGAGACCTCCTCTCAGAACACAGTGAACAGTAGCAGGGGGAGATATTTGATATCAACCTCTGGCCTCCACTATGAGCACATGCGCACCCTCCCACAAACACACAACAAACAATTCACAGTTAAAAGAGGGGGCAGAGAAATACAACTTTTCCATGTGCTTCATATGATGTGATATCTAAAGAATGATTGATGCTCAGTAGAAATGCCACAAATGTGGATAGAAGTTCCCCAGTCAAATTCTTCACCCTTTTCCTTCTATCTGTAATTTACTCAGATTTTCACTGGGTAGAATATAACTGTTGATAAGAACAAAGCATATTCCAAAGCCAACACTAACAATGTTCACCCACAGTTACTAGTCTGTTCTATTACATAAACAAAGAAGCATACCATTGTTCACGGCCCTAAAATTATGTGGTGTCTAGTGTATCTTTAACAAAATCTTTTGTGAGTCAAGTCATAAAAATTTGCTACAGAATCTTTTGCAAATGAAAAGAGCTGAGGTAGCATATGAGCCAAATAGCTTTAAAAACAGGTTAATGTTTTCCTTTCTGTTCTGGTAGAACATATATACATAGGTGACGGCTGCCCATTTTAACTGCTTGGCATTTCTCCCCAAGGGTTTACTCACACCATATATTTAATGACAAATACATGGACTCATTTGTGATGAGAATTGAGATGCCTCAAAACTACAGTCAGTGTCTCCCATTGCTTTATACTCCATCAAAGATGAAGCCAGCTGACTTCAAAGGAAGTCAGTACTTGCATCAACTCTGCAGGGGTGTTAAGTAAAATGAGGAACGAGGGGAAAAAACACTATTATGTTTTAAATTTAAAGTCCTAAATCATTATTTCTTGGCTGTGCCCGAGGTTACATAGACAGAAAGTAAACTGTTCATGTCATTGAGATGATGATATAGGTGGATCAGGAAGCTTAAGAAGGGAAATTCCTAAAGTCACATTTAAACCTCCTGTCTCCTGGGGTGCTCATGTGTCTCTGAGACTCTATTTTTCAGAGATGGAGCAACACTCTGGTACCCCTGTCATACTCAGGTGCCTGCTGGGGACTGACCTGTTTCAGAATTCTCTTCTCAAGAGCAATAATTACAGGTTACTCCTGAAAATAATTCAATGTGAGACATTTAAAGAGTTGCTAATATTTGTTTAGGGAGCCTTTATTTCTAATTGGGAATTTGGCTGTTTATAAGCATAGGGGAACCCACTTATTCATCTTAGAAAAGAGAAGGCACTTAATGTTCTTGAGAAACACTGATCTCACCTCTCCTACATGTATATAGAAGTTTTCGTTGTGTTTGATGTTATACTAAAGGTGTAGATTTCAAAAGCTAAAGATAATTACTAAGACATTTTTTCTTAAAATCTCTTTTTATAATGTCTACTATTCAGTTATAGTCATTTCTAATATTATTCTTGAACTGATTTGTGTGTCTGTGATTCTAGAAACTAAAGGCAAAAATAATTTATAGTCCTGATTTAGAAAACATATTTAAATCAGGCAAAATTAATACTTAAAAAGTGAGTACTCCTCTGGATTTAGGTAAACTGTCTTGGTAGAGTAATATGTGATTTATGATGTTTCTAAAATGTTTTATGTAATTACTTTTGAAAAATAAATGGATAAATTCTCCTCTATGGCTGTGTTTGAATTAGTGTAATGATAAAGCATGAACTAAAACTAGAAAAAAGGCTAAATGAAGCTGACATAATTTAGAGTAATTTCCTTAGTAATTTTGGAAAAGAATCACTTTTTGTTATGTGAATTCGGCTTCATTTTGTAATGAAAACATCTACTAGATGACCTTTACAAATTCATCACTATACCCCTTTGTTCATTCTGCATTTCAGGACGCATGCGTAAACTTGTGTAATCGGGCTATTATTTTGATGGAATGAGATAAAAATGTTGACAATATTTCTGAGACTGATGAAATACTAATAACTAGACAACCACTAACATTTGCATTTGTCTGGAACCATGCTACCAATATTCTTCATTATTGCATTTAATTTTCTGTAAGGATACGGCTAATCGCTCCCTTTTCACTCTAGCTACGGATTCTTTCTTTGATTGTTCAGATAAATATATTGTCGTGAGTAGGCTAATCTTTGCTTTTGAGATGAGATCTTGCTGTGCTACCCACATGGGCCTCAAATTTCAGGACTCAAGTGTTTTTAATTTTCTCAGCCTCCTAAGTATGCAGGCATACTGCCACACGTCACCACAACTAGTACAAATGTGATCTTCTTTAGATTTGGAGTTTCCATAACAGAGCTCATGAGGTTCAGCGTCTCAACAAACCAGTTGTCTAGGTACAAATATAAATAAAAGAATCCCTTCTTAATCTTTAGGTTTGTTTATGCCTTATAAATAGATGACATACTAAATATAAACTATGTGTTGATTATTTTTTAAAGAATTGATATGCTGGGAACACATACTTAAACCTTCATAGAGTAAAGGGCATACTAATCTAAAAGTTTACAAATCACTAATTCCAACATCATCAAATTTAATTGATACCATATTACACCTGAGCCGAATACCATACATAGTTTCATATTAACACAAGGTGCATTTGGATTGGAGTTAGCAATGGCAAATCTTAGTAACTAAACCTATACTAATAGATAAGGCCCATATTTCTCAAATAGAGTTGATATTAATATATATTATTTCTTGATATAAAGTACCCGATCTCTAAAATGAGATTAAAACTTCAATATAATAAATTGGCTTTCTATGTAATGTGTGACTATATTTTAAAAACCAAACACTTCTAACAGATGTCTGGGGGACTACCTTCTGCTTCTGATTTGTGCCTCCATAAGATGGAAGCTGCAGGGTGATGGGACCCCTGACCTGGAAGCAATGATGCTTAGAGAGTCATTTAGCACTTTAGCTCTACATCTTCAATGTTTTATGAGACATTACCTCCAAATATTTTCAAAAAGATCATTTGTTGGAGTGAGATTTGCAGACATATTTTTAAATTATGAAAGCATAATTATCTCGCTGGGTCAGTGAGTGACTTATGACTTCTTTTTTTTTTTCTCAAGGAGACAAGATACAATTCAAATGTTTTCTGCTGTAGAAGTAGAATTGCTTGTTTGTTTATTTCTCCTTTTAAAAATGGAGAGAGAGAGAGAGAGAGAGAGACAGAAAGAGAGAGAGAGAGAGAGAGAGAGAGAGAGAGAGAGAGAGAGAGAGAGAGAGCGAGCTGAGAGTAGGTATTGAAGATAGCTACTTCTTGTTCCCATAGAACTTTGTAAGGAGACTGCATCTACAGAGCTAGGGAGACTGGTATCTAAACGGAACCAATAGGGGAAATTGAGGACACAGTGTCCCTATAAAACATTCAACCTAGAAACCGATAGACACACTCTCAGGTCTGGAGCCCTTCCTAGCTCAGAGGGAGCTGGATGCAGTAAAACTGTCAGCTTCCCCTTCTCTTTGGTTGGGTCTTACACATCTCCCAAATGGTCAATTCTTTTTCACACAAAACAAACTCAGAAGTCTGTAAATAACCACTAGCACCCTTTTTAGACTTCCTTAATAAAAATGGTAAAACAAACAAAAAAAATTAATAGAAAATCTGTTAGAAAATTGGGGTGCAGGGAGGAACTGAGAGTTGGGAGGAATTTGGGGAGGGGAAAACATGATCAAAATATGTTGTATGAAAGTTTTAAAAATGTTTTTAAACAAACCCTTTAATCATCGGAACTCTCTTCTTGTTTCCAAAATATCACATTGGCCTTACCTTCTTTAAGATATTCTTTTATTTTTATTTCTTAACATTTTTTTTTTTTTTGATTTTCGAGACAGGGTTTCTCCATAGCTTTTGGTTTCTGTCCTGGAACTAGCTCCTGTAGTCCAGGCTGGCCTCGAACTCACAGAGATCCGCCTGCCTCTTCCTTCCGAGTGCTGGGATTAAAGGCATGCGCCACCACCGCCTGGCCATTTTCTTTTTTAAAATATTGTATTTTATTTTACATGTGTGTGTGTGAGTATAAATATGTGAACCACATGGGTGCAGAAGCCCAGGGAGGTTAAAGAAGACTCAGATGCCCTGGAACCAGCAGTACAAACGGCAGTGAGCTGTCATGTGAATGCAAAGAACCAAATCTGTGTCCTTTGCCAGAAGTTGAGCCATCTCTCTAGTCCCTCTCTTTTCTTCTTGAAACATGATAATGATTTATTAGTGTGAACAAATAGATGAGCAATATCCTCTTTCTTTTTCACTTACTTTGCACTTTTAATGTGCCCTTCATTGATTTAAGAATATTATAGCCTCCATAAAATTTTATAAATTGAAATATGGAAACTTTAAACACCTCAGTTCTGATTCACAATTACTTGAGAAGATCAGTGTCATACACCACCATGTTGCCAGTTGGGAGTCTTGAAGTTTAACCTAGCCTTTCTACTCCTATGTAGTTACTTTGGCATTTAGATGGGAATTTGAACTGGCTTTTTGCAGTAATGCTATCATTAAGCTTCCAGTCTGGCTCACCGGTTACAATTTATTCAAAAAAAAAAAATAAATGACAGCAGATGTTATAACAGCTACATTAGGAAAATTATACCCATTTAGCTCTAATCAAGCCAATTTCTCACCCATCTGAAGACAAGAGAAGTCAATTTAAAGAGTTCTGAATAAATGGAAAAACATTTGCTGAAGTAACCCAAGGTAGACAACCTGATTACTTATGGGGGAAATAGTTCTCACTTGCTCCTGCAACTTGATATGCATTTCATTAAGCGTACTAGGAATTTTTAAAAGTGTTTTTATTTATTCCTTGAGAACTGCGTACAACATATTTTGATCATATGCTTTTCCTAGCCCAAATTTCTCCCAAACCAGCCTTTACCTTGCTATCCATCCAACTTCATATCTTTTCTTGTTCAAACAAGGTTTAGTTTGTGCTGACTATTTCTAATCATGGTGTCTTCCCTGCGGTATGGCTTATATACACAGTACCCGTGTGACTCCACCAAAGAATACTGATTTTCTTTCTCCCAGCAGTTACAAGTTGTAAATAGCTTCCTGTCAAGGGGTGTGACTTTGTGCCCACGTCCTTTCCTCTATGTGGAGATTTTTCTGGCTTGAGTTTGTGCAGAAAACCTCAAAGCATTTTCTCAAAATCAGGGACAAGTTAAGGGCATCCACTCTTAGCACTTTTCTTCAATATAGTAGTTAAAGTCTTAGTTAGAAGAATAAGAAGTGGAAATAAAAGGGAGAAGTCAAAATACCTTATTACTCTATTTCAGTAATATGTTTCAATTCATTAAAGATTCAATCAGAAATTCCCTAGAGCAAATAAACAGTTTCAGTAAAGTGGCAGAATACAAAATGAACATACAAAATAAAGTAGTCTTCCTAAATACAACAACGACAAGCACACTAAGAAAGAAGTTAGAGAAAAAAATTGAGAGAGAATAAGCCTAACGGAGGATGCAAAAGATTCCTACAATGAAAAATTTAAAATAGAGAAGAAAGAAACTGTGGAATGCAGTAGAAGACAGAAACACCTACCTACTAAGGTCTTAGATCTAAAGAACTGATGCTATGAAAATAGTCACTGGTGGTGGTTTAAACAGGAATATCACTCAAAGACTCATGTGTTTGAGTGCTTGGCCCATAGGGATTGGCACTATTAGGAGGTGTGGCCTTGTTGGAGTACGTGGCCTTATTGAAGGAAATGTGACACTGTGGAGGTAGGCTTTGAAGTCAAAGCCATGCCCAGTGTGACAGTTTACTTCGTGCTTCCTGTGGATCAAAATGGAAATTTCTCAGCTTCTTTTCCAGCACCATGCTTCCCTTCATGAGAATAATGGACCAACCCTCTAAAGTTGTAAGCTGTCCCCAATTAAATGCTTTCATTTATAAAAAGTCGTCTTGCCATGTCTTGGCATCTCTTCAGAGCAATTGGAACCTTAAGTAAGACACCGTCCTACCAAAGCAATATACTTATTCAATGCAATTTTAATCAAAATCCACATGACATTCTTCACATGTAGCCATGCAACCCTAGCAAAAAGAATACTGCTAGAGGTATTATTGCATCTGATTTCAAGCTCTACTACAGAGCCATAGTTTAGTAACCTCACCAAGCCACAACAACAAAGAAAACAGCATGGTATTGGCACAAAAACAAACAGACATCAAAGAAATAGAACAGAGAACCCAGATATAAGCCCCTGCAAGTACAGTGGGGGAAAAACAAGACTCACCATGTAGCAGTGACTGGCCTGGAATTCGCTATGTAGATCAGGCAAGTCTTGAACACACAGAGATCCTTCTGTGTTGGTCTCCCAAGTGCTAGGATTGAATGTGTATGTGCTACTGTGTCCAGTTTTGTACTTGACTGGTTACAAAAAAGAAAATAAATAAATAAACAAGCAAGCCCTTGACAAGAGATGGCATCATCAACAAATGGTGAAAGAAACTCTGATATTCACATGTAGAGGAATGAAACTAAATCTTTTGATCTTTCACCCTGAACAAATATCAATTCCAAATAGATAAGGACCTAACATAAAAGCTTAGGCTCTAAACCTGATGTAGGAAAAAGCTAGAGAGTACATTGCACAGTAGAGAATAGATAAAGACTTTTCAAATAGAACTCAAGTCATTTAGGAAATAAAACCAACATTCAATAAATTGGCATGAAATTAAAGTTTCTATGGAGCCAAGGAAACTAAGTTAAGTGAAGAGATATTGGACAGAATGAGAGAAAAATCTTTCCTGTCACAATGTAACAGAGAGCTAATATCATTTATTGATTATTTATTTACTTTTCTAATTTAGCTTTTTATGATTCTTTGGGATTTCACATCATCTCAATCTCACTCATCTCCCCTTAGCATCCCATCCAAACTGTCTTTATAACCAAACCCCCTTAAAAAAAACCCTAAAATTTAAAAGAAAAGAAAAAAGAAAAATCTAGTCATGGGAGCTATGTTGTGACGATATGCCCTTTATTCCATACATCTTTACTTGCAGTTGTTGATTGCAATGAGTCATTGATCTGTTTTAAGCCCTCGGGTATCTTCTATACTGTTAATACTGGGACCTCACTGGGACTCCTCTGTTGTTGTCTTGTGTCGTGGAGATGCTACAGCTTTTGGTATGCAGGAGCAGCCCCTTCACATGATCCAGCAGATCATAGACGGGGTGGATGTTGGGCTGGGCCAATTTATAGCCCTGATTCTGGGCCTGGGTGCATGTTAGGTTGGTCATTCCCCCAGCTTTCCATTATCTTCACCATCGAGGTGAGCTCTCCAGCACTACCACTTAGCTCACCCTAGGCAGTAAACAGCAATATGGGGGCCGGTTCCCCTGCTCTCCAGACCTCAGGGCAGCTCACCCACTCCTGCACCACAGGGCCAGCTCTATTATATTGTCCAGGTGAGGTGCAGAGGCCACTCTCCTGAGCGCTGCAGCTGGTGAGAGGCAGGGCAGGATCCCTTGCTCTTATAACCTTAGGGCTGATGTGGTATGTTTCTCTGAATGCAGGGAATATGTTTCATGACTATTGGTTAATAAAGAAGTTAATTTGGCCAATAGCCAGGCAGAATAGAGAGCCATGTGGGAAACCCAAACAGAGATACAGGGAAAGAAAGGGCAGAGTCAGGGAGAGCCACCAGAGAAATAAGATGCCAGAGCATTGGTGGTAAGCCATGGAGCATGTGGATATACACAGATTATTAGAAATGGATTCCTTTACATGCAGAGCTATTCAGTAAGAAGCCTGAGCCATTGGCAAATTTATAATTAATATTAAGCTTCTGAGTGATTATTTCATAAATGGCTGTGAAAACCGGTGAGTGGGAGAGAAACCAGTCCAATGGAACCAGGTGAGGCAGAGAGTAGACTTCCAGCTACATAGGGTCAGCTCTCCCACCTGCCACAGGCGGCAAGGGAGTGTTTCCAATGGCAGATGTGGGGCAAAGTCAGTTCTCTCGTTATTAAGTTCTTGGGGTTGACTCATCCACATCCCAATCATTTAGGGCTAGCTCTACTGTGCTCCCAGGCAAGGTACAGGGAACATTTTCCCTAGAGCTGTAATTGGTGGGGTCCTGGATCAGCTCTCCCACCTTCTGCATGTGGCGAGGGGCAAGGGGGGAGGACATCTTTCCCTCACCTGCAACACCATGTGGCAGATGAGAGGTGTGGGACAGATTTCCTACTCTCATGCCCTCAGGTTCATCTTGTCTGTGCCTCTGTGCCTCTGACAACAGGGTTAGCTCTGGTGTGGTGCAAGTTGTAGGACCTGCTCTCTTGAGTGCTGCAGTGGATGAGGGTTGTGTGATCAGTTGTTTCTAGTGCTGTGGCCAGTGAAGAATAGGGCCAACTCTGTGCAGCCCTATCTTTTTGGCCTTAGCGGAGAGCAGGAGACAGGGATATCAGCACTTACTGTGGCTGTGGCAGGGCTATGGGTCCAGTCGTGACCCTTGGCAACAGCCCAAGCCTGGATGTCACCATGGCCTCCCGGTTTGCCAGCAGGTCACCACCCACTTCAGCCTATCTTCTCCTCTTCACATCTGCCTCTCTTCGTAGGACATGAGCTATTCTGTCTCTCTCTTCCTTACCCCACCATGTATTTGCTCATCATAATAATGTCTGTCCACTCTGAGTCACAAAGCCTGGGCCCGTGTTTTCTCCTCCTTACCTGAGGTGGAGAGCCCCAGACCAGGGTATAGATATTTTTCTCCCATTTAGTCTTATTGGTGCTGGGCAGGCTTGTGTTTTCTCCTTCCCATTCAAGCCAGAGATGTGTGGGTTTTCTTTTCCTGCTCAGTCTTCAAGAATTAATGTCTAGTCTATACAAATAACTAAAAATCGGAACATCAAGAAAACAAACAACTCTGTTATAAAGGGGCTGTACAACTTAATAGGACATTAGAAAAAGAGATACAGCAGAATAATAAGAACTTAAAAAGATATTTTCTAGCTACCATGGTTTGAATGAGGATGGAGCCCATAGGCTTATGTATTTCTTGGCCACTCTTGGAATTTTTTAGGAAGGAATGGAAGGTATGGACTTGTTGGAGAAGGGATGTCATTAGGGGTGGGCTTTAAGGTTTCAAAACTAAGACCATTTGAATCAGTAATGTCTGTACCCTACTTGCAGATGAGGATGTCAGCTCTTAGCTATTCCTGCTACTACGCCTTTGCTCTGCCACCATGGACTCTAATCTCCTAAACCTGTAAGCCCTTATTAAATGCTTTCTTTTATAAGTTGCCTTGGTCATGATGTCTTACCACAGCAATAGAAAAGTAAGAAATTATCCATCAAATGCAAATTAAAATTGGTTTGACATTCTATCTCACCCGAATAAGAATGACTTATTAAAAAAAATGGCAAGTATTATGGGATTTTAGGGCAAAGAGGAATCCTTATTCAGTTTTGGGGGAAGTTTAATGAAGCCACTCTCAAAGAGATAAAGACGGAACTTTCATAGTACATCATTCTTGAGCAAATATCCAAAGCACTTTATACCTTATGTCAGAGATACCTGTGCATCATATTAAATGTGGTTCATAATATTCAGAAAAATACAATACACCTGCATGTTCGTTGTGATACCTATTCTTGGTTGTCAACTGGTCTACATCTGTAATTAACTAACAGTGAAGAAGCTGGGCACATGCACGAGAGTTTTTTTTTTTTTAATTTAATAATTTGAAATGGGATGACCCTATTTAAGCTGGATCTTTTGAGGTTGAGAGATACGTTTTTCTTTTTTATTCCTTTATAAACAATGCCATTCAAAATTCCTCTTCCTCCCCTCCTCCCGTTTCTCTCCTGCTCTCCCACTCCCTTTCTTCCCCTCCCCCTCCAGTCCTAGGAGACAGCAGGGTACCCTGCCCTGTGGGAAGTCCAGGGCCCTCCCCCCTTCATCCAGGTTTAGGAAGGTATGCATCCAAATAGACTAGGATCCCAAAAGCCAGTACATGCAGTAGAGACAAGTCCCAGTGCCATTATCATTGGCTTCTCCGTCTGCCCCAATTGTCAGCCACATTCAGAGGGTTCAGTTTGATCACACGCTCGCTCGTTCAGTCCCAATCCAGCTGGCTTTGGTGAGCTCCCATTAGATCATGCACACTGTCTCAGTGAGTGGACCAAGCCCTCGCGGTCCTGACTTCCTTGGTCATATTCTTCCTCCTTCTGCTCTTCAACTGGACCTTGGGAGCTCAGACCAGTGCTCCAATAGGGGTCTCTGTCTCTATCTCCATCTGTCGCCGGACAAAGGTTCTATGGTGATATTCAAGATAGTCATCAGTCTGACTATGGTATAAGGCCAGTTCAGGCACCCTCTCCTCCACTGCCTGGGGTCCTAGCTGGGAACATCCCTGTGGACACCTGGGAACCCCTCTAGAGTCAAGCCTCTTGCCAACACCAAAATGGCTCCGTTAATTAAGATACCTTCTTCCCTGCTTCCGTATCTGTCCTTCCTCCATCTCTACCACCCCACTCCCCCAAGCTCTCCCCAACCCTCCCCTTCTATCTTTTCTCTCCCCTTCTCTCCTTCCCCCCCAACTCACCCCCACCTTTATGCTCCCAACTTTTGCCTGGCGATCTTGACTGCTTCCAATTTCCAGGAGTATCTTTATATGTTTTTCTTTGGTTTCACCTTATTACTTAGCTTTTCTAGGATTGCAAACTATAGGCTCAATGTCCTTTATTTATGGCTAGAATCCACTAATAAGTGAGTACATACCATATTCATATTTTTGGGTCTGAGTTATCTCACTCAGGATAGTGTTTTCTATTTCCATTCATTTGCATGCAAAATTCAAGATGTCATTGTTTTTTTTTTTTTTTTTTTTTTTTCTGCTGATTAGTACTCTAATGTGTAGATGTAACACAGTTCCAGGATCTTCTCCGTTGGCAGTTACATTGTGTCTTCTTGACTCCACCTACTCTTTCTACATATTGGTATGGGACAATAGTCTATATTCTGTCAATTATATTTTAAATAAATGCTGATTGGCCAGTACCCAGGCAGAAAGTATAGATGGGACAACCAGACAGGAAGTAGAGGTGGGTCAATGAGAACAAAGAATTCTGGGATATCAGGAAAGCTTGGTCCTCAGTCATGACCCAGACACAGAAAAAGCAAAATTGACTGCCTCCCTGAATAAGGTACCGAGCCACAAGGCTAATATAGACAAGAATAATGGGTTAATATAAGTTATAAGAGTTAACAAAAAGCCTGAGCTAATGGGACAATCATTAATGTAGACCTATGTGTGATTTCTTTGGGACTTAATGACTGTGGAAACCAGGTATGATAGAAAACTCAGTCAGCAAAATATCTTTTCCAGCCTGGCTATATTCTGCCCTGTTATAGGCCATAGCAGTTTCTTTATTAACCAATGATAATAAAACATATTCAAAGCATATAGAGGGGAATCTCACATTACAAAACTATTTTCAAAGTTAATAAAAATTTTGCTGAAACTAAGTCCTGTGCTGGCTAATTTTATGTCAACTTGACACAAGATTTAACTCAAATGAAAAAAAAAATGCTTTCTTGTATGCAAGTCTTGTAGGGAATTTTCTTAATTAGTGATTGATCAGGAGGGCCCAGCACACCCTGGGCTGGTGTCCTGAGTTCTATAAAAGAGCAGGTTGATTAAGTCATGAGGAACAAGCCATGGACTCTGTGTTAGATCTTGCCTCCAGGTTCCTACCCAGCTTTAGTTTCTGTCCTGACTTCTTTTGATGAAGAACAGTAATGATGTGAAAGTATAAATAAATTAAAAAAAAAAAAACCTTTCCGTCACAACTTGATTTTTTTTATTTTTCCCATAGTGTTTCATCACAACAGTAACCCTAAGACTAGTACAGTCTCCCATTTGTGTAGTAATCTAATAATGCTTTCTGTTTCAACACCAGAGCTACAGTTATAAGGGATACTAGATAATTGTCAAAGATTTCAGAATTTGCTCCCTGGACTTCTTCAGAGATAACTTGTCATCTCCTACTTTACAAGGAAAACTTTCTAAGTGTCAATTAATAGCTATCATTAGTGGAAAATAAACTCTGTCCTTTCAATAACACTGTCAATGTTAACAACCTCAGTCTTTAGGTAAATAGCTACCTTGCCACATACTCACAAACAAATTTGTATTCATTCTCACATATTTTTAAATATAGGAAGAAAATAGTTTAGTATGTATTTTGCTAACATCTAGATGTTTTCTGGAGATGTAAATTTGTCATATAGACTACATTATCCTTCACAGTTTGATTTTGTTCAGTAAAGAAGCAAGTGCTTCTGTATAAAGAAAATCATATCCTTCCTCAGCTGTATCAACAAAATCTTCTTTTCTTTTAGAATGCAGCTGACATTACATATAAAGTTTGACATACTCAGTTAATGTTGTACAATATGACCTCCAACATACATGAACATAGCTTGAAAATGTCTTTCTGAGTTAAAACTATAGTTATCTTTCTTTAATTTATGATTCTATAAAAATATTTGAGCACATACAAGAGTGTTCAGTCTTCTAAATGTAATTTCCTTCCAACTTGTGTAGAAGACATTTGGAACTCAAAATAAGTACTACGCTACTCATGATCAATATAAGGAAAAAACACTGGATGACTGTCACCTGTTAAACAAAGAATGTACCTTTTCATAATAACTTATTAAAACAAAAATTCTATCATTCTCTTGCATTCAGAAAGTTTTTTAGTGAATAAACAAAACATTATCTTATTACAGGTGTGTTCATAAATAATTCCTTTTGGATCTAATCCTCTAAACACTGATAAAAATAATTCTCAGTGTTTGTAATATTCTTGATCTATCCCAGCAAATACTTGATAAGAACATTCTAAACTCTGATAGTTTTTTAATCAAAAATATCAAGAATATCAATAAGATGGCAACAAGAAGAAAATTCATACTTCTATCTTCTAGAAGAATTAAATAAAATGAATAAAAATAAGGCATTATTGCTTATATACCAATATTACCTGACTTCTAGAAGAATTAAATGATATTAATATGCATAAGGTACTTATAATTCTATGCATAAGGGTACAATAGTGGTAGGCATACTTTGACAGTAACTAATATTTCTCTAATAAGACTTAAGGCCTGCTCAACAAGTGGAAAATCATGCCTGATAATACAAACCTAGCCAAATACCCAAGACTAGTAAAGTCATGGCTCTTCATGGAGAACCTACAACTGACACCTTGCTAAGCAAACATCATCTGGTATGAGCATGCTGCATATATTTTGGAACTCACACACATAAAGTAAATTAAAGTAAAAGAGACTATGAATTTATGAGAGATAAGCAGGTGCCTAGAGGGGTTGAAAAGAGGAAATGGTGAATCAATGTAATTGTATTATAATTTCAAAAGGAAAAATTATTATTAAAATTATTTAAAAGAGAGAGACTATAATCACTGCAATAAACTTCCATGGCCTCATTCTTTTCAGTTCCTTTGAATGAAGTGCTACAAATGTAAACCTTAGTTACTTCCCACAGTCCATTAAATGTGTATCCAACACATTGCACTGAAGAGGGGGAAATGCCAGCATTTCACCCTCCCTGACTTGCAGTGTTAGAGATTCACGTGGAGACTATGCTGGGACTGGTTATTGAGATGCAGGTTGCAAATCTCCCATCTCCTCATTTATGATGGATGCCAGTGAAGTCTGTGGCTTGTAACAGGAGTCCTACATCAAGGAGATTTATGGGAAGGATGCATTTAGTGTTATTCATGAGGCACTTAACAAGCTTCAGCCACGGATACAATATAGCCTTTGTTTACAGTCCCAGGAGGTCTTTAGAAGGCTTTTGAAAATTGAAGATTTTTTTTTGATAAATGGTAGACGATCTCTAGGTGGATCTGAAAGTGTATTTTCCTGTTAACTTGAAGAGTACTATATTTCATCCTAACTTCCCTGTTTCCTCAATAAAAAATTATCAAATATTCCACTGGTATTTTATTCTGCTATTGTTCTGCTATATTAAATAACCAAGAGGGACACATTTTCTTAGAAGAATGATTTCAATCTCTATTACAGGAAGTTGAAGCATCTTAACAGGATATCCAGACTATTTGAACAGAAACAAAACAACATATGTTTGAAACTGTCTTTTGTATCATACTTTTAAGAGGGTGACATACCTGCTTCCCAGTGTACTGTTATTTATGGTGAAAATATGTGCTCATCTTACAATCAAGAAACTTAGTTCCACAGCTAACTGTAAGACTCAGAAGTCAGACAACTGCATTAGGGTAACTTGGTTGAATAAGAAAATAATTTCAGTTAGCAAGAGAAGAAATAGTGAAATAACCAAGAAAATACAAAGAGGTCTAGAAAGCATTTAGACTACAAAATTTTATTATTTAAAAAAATCACTGAATTTGTAAGTAATTTCAACTCTCTCAAGAAGTTATAAAATGAATTTGTTTCTAATTTCAGGGAAGTTAAAGGACCTGATAGTGATTTTAACATATTAGAACCTTAAAAGTGTTTTCAGAAGTGTGTTGATTTATGAGTGTTCTTCCTGAGTTCTCATTGGAGACATCTGCCTACAGACTACAGACACACTGTTGGAGTCGTCATCAACACTGTGTTCAGGTTTATGTCATAGCTGGCGTCCTTTATGAATGGTCCTTTATGTCATATAATCTACTTCAGTTATAAGTCCATATTTTCTTCAGTTTCAATTGGAGTCTCAGGCCAGTCAACAGAGCTTAGACCTCATAAGAACTGCATTACTCCACTGTGGAGTGTTTAAATAGGAACTCAGAGGCCAGCTGATTTGGTAAGACTTTATTTTACTCTTATTTACTTTTGACAATTCTCTCCAAACTCTATGTCATAGACCAAAGTTACTAAGTTTTTGTGCCTATAAATGAATAAAACACATCTGAAATAGGTTACTGTCTGCTTGGCATGTAAGCTGGTTTGGGGGCATAGTAAATAGCAGAAATTAAAATATGACATAGTTTATAGGAAAAAGAAAAAACAATCATAAAACTTATCATCTAGACCTGAAAAATATACTACTTTAAATAATCCAACAAACATAAAAACACTTGCTAACATAATCTGACAATCAATCTATAAGATTTGAGAAGGACAGGAGGGAAAAGAAGACTGACTTCAAAATTCTGTACTCCTAACAATCGTGAATGTGTAGCCTGAACTGGCCATCTCCTATGATCAGATTGGTAACTAGCTCAATTGTTATCACACAGCCTTCATCCACTAACTGATGGAAACATATTCAGAGATCCATAGTCAAATATTAGGCCAACTTCAGGGAATCTTGCTGAAGAAAGAGAGGAAAGATTGTAGGAATCAAAGACATAATAAGAAAACCCACATAAACAATTAATGGGGCTCATAGGATCTCACAGAGTTTGAACCAACAACCAGTGAGCCTATGTGGAAATGACTTATATGTGACAGTTGTATAGCTCGGTTTATATGTGGGACTCCTAACAATAGGTGTAGGGTTAAGCCCAGCCCTAGGGGGCGTGTCCGCCTCGGGCTAATGTTTACCTATAAATCTGCGTGCACCCAGCCGCCCCTTCTTCTTCCTGTTCTCCGTGGGAACTGTGGTACTATAAGTCTATTTCCCCATTAAAGCTGTATATATTTTTTACAATCTGTCTACATTCATTTACGCCATTACACTAACAATCTTCTCCCGTCCCGTTTGTTGACTTTCTAGCAGGTGTCAGGAAAAACTGAGTCGCTGTAGATGTTTAGTGACTCAGAATCTCAGGTGCTTCTGCCGTCTTAGTCGGGCAGAAGTGAACCGGCAAGGAGCAGTGCTGAGAGGGTACAATCTGCGTGAAGAGAGAGACCTCCGTAGGGGGGATGCCGCTGGCTCCCAGCCGTCGCCCCCAGGAGGCTCTGATTTGGGGCAGGTATCCGCAAAGCCTCATGTTGGGCGCCAAGTGTAGCGGCATAAATGACAGATTGTAAAAAATATATACAGCTTTAATGGGGAAATAGACTTACAGTACCATGGATCCCGCGGAGAACAGAAAGCAGAAGGGGCGGCTGGGCGCACGCCTGGCAGATTTATAGGTAAACATTAGCCCTAGGTGGACATGCCCTCTAAGGCTGGGTTTAACCCTACATCTAGGAGTGGGGATTGTCTCTAATGTTCTCCCTGGTTCTTGGAAACTTATTCTTCATACTAGATTATGCTATGAGATAATGCTTTTTTTTACACTGTAAAATTTTTTCACTCACATTGGTTTAATAAAATGCTGATTGACCAGTAGCCAGGCAGCAGGTATAGCCAGACTAAGAGAACTTTTCGAAGATGAAAGAAGAGAGTCAGTCACATGTCGGAAGCACAAGAAGCAAGATGAAATGTCTCACCGAGAAAAGGTAACAAGATAGGTGGCTAAACATAGACAAAAATTATGGGTTAATTTAAGTTGTAAGGGCTAGGTAATAATTTAGCCTGAGCTAATAGGCCAAACAGCTTATTAATAGAAGCCTCTGTGTGTTTCTTTGGGACTAAACGGCTGTGGAACTGGACAGGACAGAAACTTCCATCTACAGGATTGCCTTAACCAATCTAAATCCTAAATACAAGGGAGTGTTGGGTGGGTAGGGAGAATACTTTGTCTTACCACAACTTGATATACCATGCTGTTGATATATGGGAGGCTTGACCCTTTCTGAACAGAAGAGAAGAGGAGTGAATTGGGGGAGGAGAGGATGGAGGGTAAAACTGTTTGGGATGGGCAGTCATCAAAAGCCTTCAAACCAGCAAAATCCCAGAGCAAGACAGTTTCAGCACAGAATTCTACCTGGATTTCAAATAAGAGCTGATACCAATACTCCTCTACTTGTTGTACACAATAGAAACAGAAGGGACATTGCCAAACTCTTTTAAAAAGGCTACAGTTATCCTGGTATCCAAGTCACACAAAGACACAACTAAGATAGAATTATAAACCAACTTCTCTTATGAGCATCGATACAAAAATACTCAATAAAGTACTGGAAAACTGAATCCAACAACACATTTAAAATATCATCTGCAATTGTAGTAAAGGGCCCGCTTGTTTGTTTTCCGACTGCCCAGACAACCGAAGTAACCAAACAGAAACTCTATTAATTAAACCATTGCTTGGTAAAGTACATAAGCATATTGCTAGCTAGCTCTTACATCTAGAATTAACCCATCTCCATTATTTTATATTTTACCATGAGGTTCCTGGCCTACCAGCAAGGTTTCACCACCAAACACAACACAACAAGATACAATAGGACAAGGGAAAAGCCCACATGTAGGCAATGGACAAGTCAACCCAATAGGAGGAAAAGAGTCCCAATAGCGGGCAAAAGAATCAGAGATCCACTCACTGTCAGTGTTCCAAGTCCCACAAAAATACCAACTAGCTGCTGCTATAAACATACGCAGAGGACCTGGTGCCGACCCACAGAGGTCCCATGCTTGCTGCTTCAATCTTTGTGAGTCCATGAAACCTGCTTAGTTGATTTGGTGGGCCGCATTTCTTTGGTCTCCAAATTCAAGTTAAAACTGGGATATTTTGGCTCTGTGAATTCCTTGCTTTTCATTTGCTTGTTCTGCCCATGCTCCTGTGTATGTGTGTATGTGTGTGTGGGGGGGGGATGGGTGAGACAAGTATAAGATTTTGGGATATGGAATACTATTTTAAAGACAATTTCTTCCCTTTCCTCACCCCTTATCTATTCCCATACCATCTTAATTATGCCAAGAACTTGATAATGGTCATCTTTGTCTCTTGGGTTTTCTTCTATTTCATCCAACATTCAGGGAAAAAAAAAAAAAAAAGCTTGACTCTTTCAATGAGCTGCATTATCCAGTGCAGTCTCGATAGCTAAGAGAGTTTGCTTCTGAAAAGGAGCATGCTGACTTACAACACGGGCATACTGACTTTCAACACGGGCACTGAACATGGAATTTTTTAAATAAATACTCCTGAAAAAATAATATTTCTTGTCCAGCCATTTCTACGTAATGTAATGTGGTATTTGTGAAGGGAGAAAATGCACATTAACAAATAGATTCACCAACTTACAAAAAAAAAAATCCTTCTTCTGCTGGAGTTCCAGATGCAGACCCATTGTTCAACTCTCTCTATGTGGCAATCACAGAGAAACTTGAAACCAAAATAGAAAGCAAAAATATGCTCAACTAGTATCAAAAAGGGAAATCTCTAATCATAACAATATAGTGAATAGCTTGAAGTATTTCCTTCTTTTAGTATTCACTTCAAGGTTGTTTCTGCTATCTACCAAATAAAAAAAAAATCAAGGTTGTTTTTAAAGGAAAAAGAGATACCATGTCTTCTTCAAGGAGTCTGTCGTGTGAATGTGTGCATATACGGGACTCTGGTAATAAGGTTCTGAGCACTCTACCTAAATTAAGGAGGCAACGCTCTAATTAAGCCTCCAATGTGAGTCCTGTTCTGCTCTCTACTTTGTGTGTGATGGATGCAGCATAGAGACAGTCCCGTAGCTGCCTGGAGGCACACAGCCGAGAAAAGAGAGCGCATTCCAGAACAATATCCTGCAAGTTTGCTTCCAACCTTCAGGATCCCCCGGGTTTCTTTCTACCACGCCACCTGACAACACTTAACCTAAAACAGAAAGACTACAGGCAGGAAAACGAAAAACAAAAATAGGAGTGGGTGGCAGGGAAGTCTCAAGGCCAGAGGAGCACTTACCCTGAAGTACTCAAAGAACTCTTTAAGGGAAAAAATGAGAATATTGTGTCAGAACTTTAAATTAGGTAATGATCCTTGAAAGTAACCAAAAGGTACTGCTATTGGAGTTCCCAAATTTATCTATTAATCGTTTAAATATTCTTAATTTTTATTTGATACTGTATGCGACTAATTCACTACTACTTTCCTTGGTGAATTTAATCTGAATTCTGGGTTTTTTTCTCAAAGTTTCTTCAGTTTGATCAGCATTGCTAGCCTTGTTTTATAGTTGTGGTTTGCATTTCAAGGGTGAGGGCACCTGGAATGTTCTACTTTGGGAAGCCTAGAAACACAGAAATTGAAATTGAGGACGTGAAAAAAAAACCCAATTATTTGAAGTATATTTGTAGAAAACTCTGTGTACACACAGAGAAGGGGTGACATTTGACAGAGCGCACCATTTAAAATGACCTCTTTTCGTTTCTCTTTTTCCTCCACGACAAATGTATGTTAACTAGAAGCCAGCTATTTTGAGGGACACTGCACTGAACTACAGGCTAGAGAGAAAAGTCATGTGGCTGATCTACTGCGGGGGAGGGGGGAGTCGGGAAGTGGGGAGCCGGGGAGGCGTAACTTAGGAACAGCCTTAACTGATAATTCCTAGTTTTCTATAGGCTCATTAGTTGAAGCAGTGTGGAATTGGCCAGCGACTGCCTTAATCAGTACGGCTATGGGTTAGGCGTTAGGCATTAGGGTTTCCAGAAATTGGACCCCTGATAGTGCTTAGGGCTGGAGCCTGTGTCTTATTTCACTGCCCCAAATCACTGGAAGAAATAACCACACAGTCTATTTAATTTCACTGAGATGTATATACTCAGAAAAGAATCTTTTTATGGCACTTTTGGATTTTCATTAATATCTTTAATAATCTCCTGAGAATTCTAGCAAGGCAGTCAATGAAAGCATGATGACGGCAAACTTTGAAATATGTATTTGGGTGCTTTTTACTTAGTCATTTCCGATGTTACAAGAAAAAAAATGTTCACCATTTTTATTGTAATTTGTAACATTTAAATCACATTTATATGTGCGTGTTTAAATGTTATTTTCAATAACGTGATCATCATTCTTTTTCTTTTGTGATTAAGTACAACTCAAACTTCAGTTCTAGGGTCCCTCCTCTTTGAAATCCTGAAAATAAGACAGACATCAACTATTGTACCACTCATAAATAAACTGTGAGCAATAAGTGAGTAGTCTGATGATGGCCTGGAACAAGAATGGAAGGCAGCCTCCCATTTATCAAGTCTGATGTGTGAGGGGAGAGGTGGTGTGGGCAGAAAACACAGTTTTTCCCACTATATTCTCTAAGTGGTGAAGTCTGCAGGTATTTGTCTGAACTGTTCCTGCCAGAGACCCTTTTGTTCAAAACATTTGAAGAAGGAAAGTCTCCTGTGAGCCCCTTACATTAATCACCAGCACCGTCTATATGAGACTCTCCCAAAAGGGATAGAGGGGGCTTGTGTTGAGAGACTTTCAGAAACAGGCGACAGGAACACCCCAGCCTGAGACAGGACCATGTTGAGAGGAAATATGAGCCCCTCACCCCTGACCCTCTCGCCTCTTTATTTTGATCCCTTGAACAATGCAAGGTTGGCAGGAGCAAGCAGTGCAAGTCCTTCTCTCTTTTGTTAGGCTTGGGAAAAAATCTCGGGGCTGCTTACTGTGCCTCCCACCTAAGGCCTTTCCTCATTTTTAATTAGAAAGAATTACAACTTACACCATATTTTTTCAGATCGCTCTCCAAAGTGACCCCAGCAATAAGACCCTGCTCCAATTTCCATAGCAAACAGACCTAAGTTACAAGTGTCATTTTGTGACTATTTTTTTGGGTGGGTCTATTTGAATATTTTTTTTTAAATAACTGTTTTGTCCCTCAGCTATGAAGTGTTTTAACTGATTTCTCAAGTGTTATTAGTCACATCACAAAAGGATAATAAGAAGAATGTCATATCGTTTATATTTTTTGTGGTTTTGATTTTAACAATTATGGAGATGTGACAAAAAATGTAACAACTTCTTATAGAACTGCCCGTTAAGTACAGTCCTATCGTGAAAATGTAAAAGCACTTCTTCTAATCATAGAGATAATTTTAAGGTAATCTAAAATAAATTCCTTCTTTTTACATTTTTTTGATTCTGATATTCTAAATTGCCATGGGCATTTGGGCAAACGGGTATTTGTTAAAAACCACCGCCTAGTATAATATACGAGGAAGCAGTGATGTGTGTGCACATGGCTCGGGCTTTGGAAAGTCAAAGAATTAGAGATATACTAGTCAAGTAGATTTTCCAGTAACAGAAAAACATCCAGATATTCTGCTCTCTTAGACAACATATTTTGCTTCTACCCCATTTCTTTCTGTATTTCCCAGATATTTGTGACTCTTGCATCAATTATGGGAAAAGTAGAAGGCTTGATCATATAATTTCTCATTCGTAGGGGAAATGTATATCCAGACATTTTAAAATATGTCTTGCTAGTTTTCTCCTCAAAATGTGAATGGGAAATTAGAAAAGAGGGAATTATGGGATTAAGAAGAAGCAGCCAAGTGTAGAATTCCCAGAGACTCCTAGAATGTCTAACCCAGATATAGAAAGGCCCAGGGTGCCATCCTTGCAAAGGTAAGCACAAAAGAAGGAGGAAAGACATCTTTACAAGACAGCCATTTTGGAGGGGAAAATGTGAAATAATGACAATGAATTTCCTTATGCTAAATTAATGAAAAGTTCTGTTTCTTTTATTTAAAATAGATTTTTCTTGCACTATGATCTGATTATGATTTTTCCTCTCCCAACTCATCCCAGATCCTCTCCACCTCGCCTCCCAATCAAATATCCATCCTCTTGTTAGAAAAAAAAAGGCATCTAAAGAATAATAATAAAGTAGAACAATGAAAAACAAAACCAACCAAACTGGAATATGATGAAACAAATGAAAGAAAAAGAGTCAAAGAAAAATCACATGAAATATATATAGACACAGAGACACATATGTCTATACATGCAGAAATCCCATAAAAAAACAAACAAAAAACCATAATATATATGTAAAGAACATGTAAGGTTATAAAAAACAACGCCCTGATAAAACTTTATGAAGCAAAACAATTTTCAAAAAAAAAAGCTCCCATAAAAAAAAGCTAATATTTTGTTTACTAAAAGTTACCAGTTGAAGACAGCTTCTTCCAATTCCCCTCTCAGCACTGGGACTACCCTGGCACAGACCCACAGAGACTGTGTGCATGCAGCCACTCTCTGTGAGTTCGTATGTGTGTGCATTGTGCTGTGCTCAGAAGGTCTTCTTTCCCTGTCTTGCATCCCCTTTAGTTCTTACACTTTTTCCACCTTCCCTAATGGAGGGGTCTGTGAGCCCCGAAGTGAGGGATTTAGTGACGACATCCATCCCACTTAGGACTGAGGCTTCCAAGGTCTCTCATAATACACATTGTCCTATTGTGGGTCTGTTTTTGTTCCCATCTACTGCAGAAGGAAGTTTCTCTGATAATGGCTGAGCAAGACACTGATCTGATTCCCTGGCTGGTGTCAAGGATCAATTTTCACCCTGATTTGAAAACATGCTACAGCCACTTTTGCCATAAACATGACCTCTATCCATAACAGAATTCACCTCCGATCACATCTCAGATACTCACTAAGCTCAGAACTTTTAAGATTGTTTTTGTTTGTTTAAGGGTTTCTGATATAGCATGCGTTGCCAATTCACTAACTAATGACAATGAAATATAAGCCTGTGGGATGCTTATCTAGAATGTGTACTTAGTCTTCTTACACCCAGGAACTGTAGAAAGTACATAATTGATGCATTTTAGGATAATTTCAAATAATAAAACATAAGTAAAAAGCACATACTACCAAAACTAGTTACTAAAATCATAAAGGAACATGTGCTTAATGTAGCAGAGCTGACATAAGAAGGCCAAACATGGTTTTCTTCTGCCACAGTTGAGAACACGTCCATCAGGTTTCTCTCTGCTTTCTATATATCCATGAAACAGTTCAACAGCTGTAGACACTGATGTTCAGGCCACAGACAAATTTTAAAAGGTAAAAGAATTCCAAAGTATGGAGCCTATAAAGAGTAAATATCAACTCTCATAAGTAATCTGTGTGAAGAGTCCTTTTTTGTACTAATTCAATTATATTTTTTTGAAAGTGTTGGTAATCTGTTAACAAACAGCGATTTCTCCTGTAACAAAACACTTCTACTTTTTCAGACTTTTATCTCATTTTAAATGTGTTTCTGTGGAGTTTAGGGGGGTTGTTATTTACTTTTATTTTTAACAATTTCATATAACACACTGTGATCACATTCATTCTTCAGTTCTTTCTCCCATAAGCTTCCCAGTCCCTTTATACCCTTCTTCCCACTTCTTCCCAGTAGTTCCTTTCTTAGAGTCTAGACTTCTCTTTCTGTATTTACATTATATTATGTTGTGTGATATATATATATATATATATATATATATATATATATATATGCAGGTCTTATGCAAGTCATCACAGCAACTATGTGTTGTTTCTGGTCTCAGTAGCTGTGTCATATCCAGAAGATGGTACCATAGCATCCTTCCCCATCCCCTGGCTCACACAGTCCTACTACATCTTCAGTGATGTTCCCTCAGTCTTAGAGTGAAATGGATGTCTTATTTGGAGCCAATCACTCAGTAGTCACTTATTTCAACACTTTGACCAGTTGTAAGTCCCTGCTTTGACCATCATTCACTGTCATCAAAAACTTCCCTGACCAAAACTAAGAGTGTCTCTGGATATAAATGTAAATATATAGTCATCAGTTTAACTATATATCTATTTAGCAAAAACGCTAGTAGTAGACTGTCCCATAGTGCCATGACCTCCCTAGTCATAGGCTTTGACCAAGTCTATAAAACCAGACTTGTTTTCCATTCCATGGAGCAGGCCTTAGATCTGATAATGTCTGTTACTCCTTGAACATTTGTGCCACTGTTACAGCTGTGTGTATATTGTGCCTGACAGTTTTGTGTTGTAGCAGGAAAGATCCACAGCTGAGTGAGACTATTGATGCCTAGTCTCTCAGCATGCATATCCGTTTCCAGCACTATGAATGGTAGCCAGCATGAGGATGCTTCCAAATCAGACTCAATGTGATTTCTCTCTGTTTATTCCAAAACATTGGATGTCTTCATTAATGGAATATTCCTATATCATTTTGGTAGGCAATCAAGAGCAATGACAATGGCTTATTCTGTTTGAGAGCCTCTGGAGGTTCTCTGGCAAACAATTCATAAGGCAGCATCCTACCTTGAGCCCTGAGATTTAGATTTCAAAATACGTCTAATGTGAAACTCTGTTAAAGCTCCTTTTCCAAGTTTTTAGTATTTTCTATTAGATTTGAGTACGCATGTGCATATGTATGTGTGCACACTCAAGTGTGTGTGTGTGTGTATTGCAAGTATTTGTGAACTGCCAGATATGGGTGCTGGGAACTGACCCGTGGTCCTTTGTAAAAGCAGCAAGTTGTTAACCACTGAAGTAGCTCATTAAAAGAAGAAACATGTTTCTAGTTAGCCTACAAAACAGTAGAATTCTGTAGGGCATTTTCTTGCATGCTTATTATAAGTTGAACTTCTATCCATCTCTACCTTTCCCCTATGTATCTTTTAAAATGCCTTTCTTAGTGTCTTAGTTAGGGTTACTGTTGTTTTCAAATACCACTTAAGGGGAAAACAGTTAATTAGGGGGTTGTTTACAATTTCATGAGGAGAGTTCATAGTCATCAAGGCAGAAACCATGGTGGCCAGCAGGCAAGCCTGGTACTAGAGAAGTAGCTAACATCTTCTGTCCTAATCAACAGGCAGCAAGCAGAAAGAGCACTAGACAGGGCCTACAATCTCAAAGCCCTTCTCCAGTGACACACCTCCTTAACAAGGTCTTTTCTCCCAATTCTTCTTAAATAGTCTACCAACTGGGAGCCAAACCATCAAATATGTGAGCCTATGGGGAGGCATTCTCATTCCAACCACCACATTTAGTATGACTCTCCTTTAATTTCATATTATATGTGTCAATTATATTATTATTTTTTTTTAGTTTTACAATATTTTATTATCTTGCTTATGTTAATTCTGAGATACCATTTTTTTTAGGTGTGTTGGTCCATGCCTTTATTTTTTTTCTTTTCTTTCTTTCTTTATTTATTTATTAAATATTTCAGTCTCTTCCCCACCTCCGCCTCCCCTTTCCCTCCCCCTCCCCCAATCCATTCCCCCTCCCTCGTCAGCCCAAAGAGCAATCAGGGCTCTCCGTCCCGTGGGAAGTCCGAGGAAAACCCTCCTCCGTCCAGGTCTCGTAAGGTGAGCATCCAAACTGCCTAGGCTCCCACAAAGCCACTACATGCAGTAGGATCAAAGACCCATTGCCATTGTTCTTGATGTCTCAGTAGTCCTCATTGTCCGCTATGTTCAGTGAGACCGGTTTTAACCCAGGCTTTTTCAGACCCAGGTCAGCTGGCCTTGGTGAGTTCCCGATAGAGCATCTCCATTGTCTCAGTGTGTGGGTGCACCCCTCGCGGTCCTGAGTTCCTTGCTCATGTTCGCTCTCCTTCTGCTCCTGATTTGGACCTTGAGATTTCAGTCCGGTGCTCCAATGTGGGTCTCTGTCTCTGTCTCCTTTCATCGCCTGATGAAGGTTAATATTCAGGAGGATGCCTATATGTTTTTCTTTGGGTTCTCCTTCTTATTTAGCTTCTCTAAGAACCCGAATTATAGGCTCAATGTCCTTTATTTATGGCTAGAAACCAAATATGAGTGAGTACATCCCATGTTCCTCTTTTTGGGTCTGGCTTACCTCACTCAGGATAGTGTTTTCTATTTCCATCCATTTGCCTGCAAACTTCAAGAAGTCCTTGTTTTTTACTGCTGAGTAGTACTCTAATATGTATATATTCCATACTTTCTTCATCCATTCTTCAATTGAGGGGCATCTAGGTTGTTTCCAGGTTCTGGCTATTACAAACAATGCTGCTATGAACATAGTAGAGCATATATTTTTGTTGCATGATAAGGCCTCTCTTGGGTATATTCCCAAGAGTGGTATTGCTGGGTCCATGGGTAGGTTGATCCCAAATTTTCTGAGAAACCGCCACACTGCTTTCCAGAGTGGTTGTACAAGTTTGCATTCCCACCAGCAATGGATAAGTGTACCCCTTTCTCCACAACCTCTCCAGCATAGGCTATCATTGGTGTTTTTGATTTTAGCCATTCTGACAGGTGTAAGATGGTATCTTAAAGTTGTCTTGATTTGCATTTCCCTGATCGCTAAGGAAGTTGAGCATGACCTTAGGTGTCTTTTGGCCATTTGAACTTCTTCTGTTGAGAGATCTCTGTTCAGCTCAGTGCCCCATTTTATAATTGGGTTGATTAGCCTTTTACAGTCTAGTTTCTTAAGTTCTTTATATATTTTGGAGATCAGACCTTTGTCAGTTGCGGGGTTGGTGAAGATCTTCTCCCAGTCAGTGGGTTGCCTTTCTGTCTTAGCGACAGTGTCCTTTGCTTTACAGAAGCTTCTCAGTCTCATGAGGTCCCATTTATTCAATGAGGCCCTTACTGTCTGTGCTGCTGATGTTATACGTAGGAAGCGGTCTCCTGTGCCCACTTGTTGTAGTGTAGTTCCCACTTTCTCTCCTATCAGGTTCAGTGTGTTCAGACTGATATTGAGGTCTTTAATCCACTTGGACTTGAGTTTTGTGCATGGTGACAGACATGGATCTATTTTCATTTTTGTACAGATTGAAATCCAGTTTTGCCAGCACAATTTGTTGAAGATGCTCTCTTTTTTCCATTGTATAGTTTTAGCTCCTTTATCGAAAATCAGGTGCTCATAGGTTTGTGGATTAAAGTCAGGGTCTTCTATACGGTTCCATTGGTCGACTTCTCTGTTTTTATGCCAATACCAAGCTGTTTTTAATACTGTAGCTCTGTAATAGAGTTTGAAGTCAGGGATGGTAATGCCTCCAGACGTTCCTTTATTGTATAAGATTGTTTTGGCTATCCTGGGTTTTTTATTTTTCCATATAAAGTTGATTATTGTCTTCTCCAGATCTGTGAAGAATTTTGATGGGATTTTGATGGGGATTGCATTGAATCTATATATTGCTTTTGGAAGAATTGCCATTTTTACTATGTTGATCCTCCCAATCCAAGAGCAAGGGAGATCCTTCCATTTTCTGGTGTCTTCTTCTATTTCGTTCTTCAAAGTCTTAAAGTTCTTGTCATATAGATCTTTCACTTCCTTGGTCAGGGTTACCCCAAGATATTTTATGCTCTTTGTGGCTATCATGAAAGGTGATGCTTCTCTGATTTCCCTCTCTGTTTCCTTATCCTTACTGTATAGGAAGGCAACTGATTTTTTCGAGTTGATCTTGTATCCTGCCACATTACTGAAGGTGTTTATCAGCTGTAGGAGTTCTTTGGTAGAGTTTTTGGGGTCGCTTATGTATACTATCATATCATCTGCAAATAACGAAAGCTTAACTTCTTCCTTTCCAATACGAATCCCTTTGATCCCCTTATGTTGTCTTATTGCTATTGCTAGAACTTCAAGCACTATATTGAAGAGGTATGGAGAGAGTGGACATCCTTGTCTTGTTCCTGATTTTAGTGGGATGGCTTTGAGTTTTTCTCCGTTTAATTTAATGTTAGCTGTCGGTTTGCTGTAAATAGCTTTTATTATATTTAGGTATGACCCTTGTATCCCTAGTCTCTCCAATACCTTTATCATAAAGGGGTGTTGGATTTTGTCGAATGCTTTTTCAGCATCTAATGAAATGATCATATGGTTTTTTTCTTTCATTTTATTTATATGGTGGATTACATTGATAGATTTGCGTATGTTGAACCAGCCCTGCATCTCTGGGATGAAGCCTACTTGATCATAATGGATAATTTTTCTAATGTGTTCTTGAATTCGGTTTGCCAGTATTTTATTAAGAATTTTTGCGTCGATATTCATGAGTGAGATAGGCCTGTAGTTCTCTTTCTTGGTTGGGTCTTTGTGTGGTTTTGGTATCAGGGTAACTGTAGCTTCATAAAAGGAATTTGGCAATGACTTTTCTGTTTCTATACTGTGAAATACATTAAGGAGAATAGGTATTAGCTCTTCTTGGAAGTTCTGGTAGAATTCTGCATTGAAACCATCTGGTCCTGGGCTTTTTTTAGAGGGCAGATTTTTGATAACTGCTTCAAGTTCTTCGCGACTAACAGGTCTATTTAGATCTTTCACCTGGTCTTGGTTTAGCTTTGGTATATGGTACTTATCTAAAAAGATGTCCATTTCTTTTGTATTTTCCAGTTTTGTGGCATACAGGCTCCTGTAGTAAGATCTAATGATTCTCTGAATTTCCTCTGTGTCTGTGGTTATGTCCCCCTTTTCATTTCTGATCTTATTTATTTGCGTGTTCTCCCTCTGTTGTTTAATTAGTTTGGATAGGGGTTTGTCTATCTTGTTGATTTTCTCCAAGAACCAACTTTTTGTTTCATTGATTCTTTGGACTGTTTTCTGTGTTTCTATTTTGTTGATTTCTGCCCTCAGTTTGATTATTTCCAGTCTTCTACTCCTTCTGGGCACATCTGCTTCTTTTTTTTCTAAAGCTTTCAGGTGTGCTGTTAAGTCCCCAATGTATGCTTTCTCCGTTTTCTTTAAGTGGGCACTTAGTGCTATGAACTTTCCTCTTAGCACTGCTTTCATCGTGTCCCATAGGTTTGAGTATGTTGTCTCTTTATTTTCATTAAATTCAAGGAAGACTTTAATTTCCTTCTTAATTTCTTCCTTCACCCAGGTGTGGTTCAGTAGTTGATTGTTCAGTTTCCATGAGTTTGTCGGCTTTCTGGGGGCAGCATTGTTGTTGCCTTCTAACTTTAATCCGTGGTGATCTGATAAGACACAGGTGGACACTGATATTCTTTTGTATCTGTGGAGGCTTCCTTTGTTTCCGAGTATATGGTCAATTTTTGAGAAGGTTCCATGAGCTGCAGAGAAGAAGGTATATTCTTTCCTATTTGGGTGGAGTGTTCTATAGATGTCTGTTAAGTCCATTTGTTTCATTACCTCCAGTAATTCTCTTAATTCTCTATTAGGTTTCTGTCTGATTGACCTGTCCATTGGAGAGAGAGGTGTGTTGAAGTCTCCTACTATTAGTGTGTGTGGTTTGATGTCTGCCTTGAGTTCTAGTAATATTTCTTTTATATAAGTGGGTGCTTTTATATTAGGGGCATAGATATTCAGAATTGAGATGTCAATTATATTATTATATAATATACTGCATGTAATATATGAACTCTCCTCTCAGAGCTCTGCTTTTTAGATTCTTAACATTATTGTATGTAATTTGAATTTATATTAATCTTTGCTTATCCAAGATTTACAATCTGTCTTTTAAAATTTCTCTTATTTTTTGAGATCATAATATAATGACATCATTTCCCTGCTCCTTGTTTTCTTTCAAACCATCACATATACCCATCGTTGGTCTTTATGTAATGACCTCATATCATTGTTATTGTTTTGTGTGTGTGTGTGTGTGTGTGTGTGTGTGTGTGTTCGTAACTACATAAATACAGCCATGCTAACCGTTTGGTATTGGATTTGGTACTGGATAAGTGATTGTTGTTCTCTTCCCTGGGAAAAACTATTTTTCTCACTTTCAGCATTCCTTCCTTGCCTGCAGTTCTTCATCTAGCCTTTACAAGCTCTCCCCCTTCCAACTTAGCTTTTCATTGTTAGCTTGTCTGTCTGGCATCATCCTTGTTCAGCTCATGTTCAGTCAGTTATGCTGGTGAGTCTTTATGGGTGTACCTTCTGACATTCCTAGTATTCACAGTCTCATAAAAAATTCTCTCATCCTCTTGCTCTTAAAATCTTTTCATTCCTCTTTCACAGTGATTCCTGAGCCTTAGGTGCAGGTGTGCTATTGTAGATGTATCATTTGGGACTGGGCTTCACAACTCTGCATTTTGATTCCTTTTACTTTTCTATAACAATCTCTGTCTGTAGAAAGGAGAAGTTTACTTGAGGGGTAATGAGATTGATTCAGAAACAAATTGCTAAATAAAAATGGATTTGTTTGCAGTTTGACAAAACCTGGAGAGGTTTAAGAAAGAAATCTAGTTTTCTAATTTCTCCTTGATTCATACCCTTTGCCTGTGATCATCTTGCAATTTATAAAATTTGTAAGACAAAAAGAGCTAGATCATTTGTACATTTTGCTATAAGAGAGGGTAGTCCTTTCCTGGGGAGAAGGGGTTATGGGCCCCAAATTGCCTATGTATTTCTCTTTAGACTGTCTATCACGTCTTCAGATTTTTCAGCATGAAATATTTTGTATCTATCTATCTATCTATCTATCTATCTATCTATCTATCTATCTATCTATCATCTATCTATCTATCCATCTATCTATCTATCTATCTTCATTCATCTACCTACTATCTATATCATGATCTATCATCTATTTATCATCTATTATCCATCTTTTGAAACTGATATTTTCAAAAGAGACTCACAAAATCCAATTTTACTTAATGATTTATGATAAATTAGTATTATATAAACCTTTGAAGTTCTCTTGAATTTAATTCTAGTATCTTAGCAACATTTCCACATCATTTCTTCAGATTTCTTTTCTGATGTCATAGTTTTCCTCCTTTTGTCTAAACCAGCCATTTTCCCCAGACTGTTTATTTTTTCAGGGAATGCTTAGGGTGCAGTGTTACTTCTTTCTTTGATGCCTTTTCCCCTCTTTTGGGGGGTGGTGGTGTCTTCACATCTTCACACATTAGCCTCCTGTTAGCTTTAAATGTTAAAAAAAAGTTGTTCTTCAGATCCTGTGCTAGGCATCGTCTCTGATCACTAATCATTTCCAAAGATGCCATCACTTCTAAAGTACTGTCTCTTTAAAATGGCAGAGCAACCTCACTCAGTTCCAAGGAGAATTCAGGCTACACTGGAATTGATGTGTATAGCTTTTTTCAGGTAAACAGTTTATTGAATTAACATACTTTGATGGCAGTGAGATATAATCAGACTTTTCTTGATGTAGATTCTACTTTTGACTTTAATGATTTTTATATTGTAATTCATTAGGTAAGAGGATTCTATTGTGGCCATTTTCTCATTTTTAATAATATTTTTAGCCACCAGATTTTAACATAGGTTCATGATGATCAAAACTATGTTGCCAGATAAAATATAAAGTGAAATTTGAATACAAGTAAATGATGAATAATGTGTTAGGGAAGAATGTCTCAACAAAAAAAAAAGCTTTTAAATCCAACTGTTAACTCAAATTCAAATTTGGTAGTCTGCATATTTTATTGCTAAACCTATTAGGATGCATTAACCTTTCAAAGGTATAGCTAAAAAGTTACCAGGGAACTCTCAGTTAGGAATAAAAGTAAAATTTTATTGAAATTCATGAAGTATCATTATTTCCATGGCTTTTGTACATTTGACATTTCATGGATATGCCTTTCAACAATTTAATTTACCTTTGAAGGGTTTTAAAAAACTATATACAAATGGACTTAACATTTCTATAGAAATGTCCAGCATTTTCTGTGGTGTGTGGATTTAATGTGTCCCATGCTGTAAAGCAACATACAATTTATAGAGGATTGCAGGTAGCAGGTGGACAACTTAAGTGAACACCTGTAAAGTCAGTACCTGAAAGTCTTTGTTAGCACTTTAGTAGACTCCTATAAAATCGGTAAAGAGTTTGCTTCCCAAATACAGAAGCAGCTTGATTTGCTGCTCTTTGCTCTCTTTCACTTCACAGATGGCGCCTGCCTTACAAATTGATGACTTTGGGAGGTCTATTATTGTATTTTCCCAATAATATATGCTCTCTTCATGTCTTTGTACCACAGTTTGATAATTTCTCCACTACCTTAGTCATTTTGTATTTCATATGTGTGATTGGTGATCTTTGTTTTTGATAGTGTATGTGCTTTGATGGTCCTTGAAGCATGCTTAGGGAAGATGGTAGGAGTCCCTGACAAGTGTTATGTGTTCCTAGCCAGCCATTCCCATATCTCTTGTTCTCTTATGGCCCAGTACTCTCAGAGGAGCCTATTAACCTCACAGCAGCCTCTAAAGGTCAAGCGAACATAAGAGTCACATGCCTCTTGCTTCAAAAGCTTGAAGTAATTAAGCTTACTGGAAAGGCATGTCAAAAGCTAAGACCAGCTGAAAAGTAGGCTTACTGTGCCAGTCAGCCAAGTTATGAAGGCAAAGTGAAATTCTTGGAGTAAATTAAGACTTGGTCCAGTTAACACATGAGTAATAACAAAGTAAAAGCGCATTGTTATTGATATGGAAACTTTTAGTGACTTATTGCATGATCAAAATAGTCCAGTACTGGACTGAGCTCCCAATGTCCCAAGGAGGAGCAGAAGGAGGGAAAATATGAGCAAAGAAGTCAGGACCACGAGGGGTGCACCCACCCACGGAGACAGTGGGGCTGATCTATTGTGAGCTCACCAAGGCCAGCTGGACTACGACTGAAAAACCATGGGATAAAACCGGACTCTCTGAATATGGCGGACAATGAGGGCTGCTGAGAAGCCAAGGACAATGCCACTGGGTTTTGATCCTACTTCATGTTCTGGCTTTGTGGGAGCCTAGCCAGTTTGGATGTCC
>NW_026067975.1:6796632-6825959 GCF_014885135.2 Alexandromys fortis | reverse complement strand
GGAAATCTTTTTTTTTTTTCAATAAAAAAATTATATTAAAAAAAATAGTCCAGTACTGCCTCTATCAAATATGCAATATAAAGAAGACCCTAATTCTCTTCGATTCTAAAAATGCCAAAACCTATGGAAGCTGTAGAAGGAAAGTTGGAGGATAACAGAGGTTAGTGGGTCATGAGATTTAGAGAAAGTAATGTAAATAACAAAGTAAGTTCAAAAGTAAAGTAACTGTCTTAGTTAGAATTTTTATCCCTATTACAAAACACCATAACCAAAGAAACTTGGGAGGAAAAGTAATTTAGTTCATGTTACACTTCCAGACAGCAATCCATCACTGAGAGAAGTTGGGGCCAGAACCTGGAGGCAGGAACTGAAGCAGAGGCATAGAGGAATGGTGCTTACTGACCTGCTCAGTTAGTTTTATTATACACCCAGGAACACCTACCCAGGGGTAGTACCACCCAGCTGGACTAAATTTCTCACATCAATCACTAATCAAGAAAATGTCTTCACGGGTTTGCCCACAGGCCAATCTGGTAAGGACATTTTCTCACTTGAGAAAGTTTCTTCTTCCCAAATAACTAGCTTGTGTCAAGGAGAACATAAGCAGACAGATGGTTGAGTTGGGAGAGGGACAGAGTGGGAGAACAATGAAAGAGACATCTTGACAGAGGGAGCCATTATGGGATTAGGGAGAAATTTGGTGCTAAGTAAATTCCCCAGAATACACAAGGATATCCACAGGTAAGACTCCTAGCAATAATGGAGAGGGTACTTGAACTGGTCTAACTCTATAATTAAATTGGTGAATACCCTCACTGTCATCATAGAGCCTTCATTTAGTAACTGATGGAAACAGATGCAGAGATCCACAGCCAAGCACCAGTCCAAGCTCTGGGAGTCCAGTTGAAGAGAGGGAGAAGGACTATATGACCAAGGGGGGGGGGGCGGTCAAGATCATGAAGGGGAAATCAACAGAGACAGCTTAATGGAGCTCATGGGAACTCACGAACTCCAGACCATCAGCTGGGGAGCCTGCTTGATACCAAACTAGACCACCTGTGTTGTGAGAAGGCTGCTTATTCGTTTCTGGCTGCTCAGCCCCAAAAGAACCACACAGAAACTGTATTAATTAAATCAATGCTTGGTCAACTAGCTCTAACTTCTTATCAGCTAGCTCTTACATATTAATTTAAACCATCCCTGGTAATCTGTGTATCACCATGTGGTTGTGGTTTAGAGGGTAAAGTTCCCAGCATCTGTCTCTGGTGGGACTACATGGCTTCTCCTCGACTCCACCTTCTTCCTCTCAGCATTCAGTTTAGTTTTCTATGCATAGCTAAGGTCTACCCTATCAAGAGGCCAAGATAGTTTTTTTTTATTAATTAACTAACTGTATCCACAGCATACAGAGGGGAATCCCACATCACACCTGTATGTGGGAGACAGTTGTGTGGCTTTATCTGTTTAAGGGGTGCCTGGCAGAGGGACCAGAATCTATCCCTGATGCTTGAGTTGGTTTTTTGTACCTCATACCCTATGGTGGCATACCTTGCTCAGCCTTGATGCATCCGGGATGGTCTTGGTCCTGCCCCAGCTTAATGTGTCAGGCTTTGCGGACTTCCAAGGGGAGATCTTATTCTTTCTGGGGAGTGGATGGGGGATGGGTTGAGGTAGGTGGAGGGAAGCAGGGACCGGATGGAGGGGAACCGTGGTTGGTATGTAAAATGAATGAAATTTTAAAATTAAAAAAATGGTGTTTGTTTCTTTTCTAGAGGATCCCAGTTTGATTCCCAGAATGCACACTGGACAGCTTACAAACAAACTCAAGCTCCAGAGAGATTCAACATCATCTTCTGACTTCCTGGGTATCTCTGCACTGTAGCATGTATAATATACCCTAACGTAGATACTCAAACACACATAAAGAATAGCTTCAATTTTCTAAAAGAGAATTTAAAACATCAGTGCAGACAGGGGTTTGGAGAAAACTTATTCTAACTATTGTGGGTGACATTAGAGACTTCAGGATTATAGAGCAGAAATAACTGTAAATGTGGTAAGAATAATGACTACAAGAGAACTGTAATGAAACACGGAGTCTGAAGAGGAAACTGGATTGTTGGCATCTCATGGCAGAATTTTAGAAACTGGGGAGCTGCTTGTGAGTGCACAAAGAAGGATGTGTTCCTGATGAAGACACTGTAGGACATTATCTAAATAACAGCAAAGGATTTGATTTCCAGTATTGTCTACATTTGGTTGATAAGGCAGTGCCAGGGCTGAAGAGGGCTGACAAAAATGTGACTAGTGTGGGGAAAGACTGGCAAATGCTACAGAGAACTCCTTCATGAAAGGAAGAGTCCATTGATAAAAATTGCTCAGCCATGCCAGCCCTTCAGCAAACCACTATGCTGATCAGTCAACAGTCACTCGACATTGAGGATGATTTTCCAGTACCAAAACAGAATAATTGCTTTCTGAAAGATCATATTGTTATTAGTAACTTTAGCAATAAATTATAATTAAACCTGGATTATGTTTTATGGCCTAATGTGCCACAGTTAAAAGATTACAGCACTGATTTTCAACCTTCTTACTGTTGACCCTTTAATACAGTCCCTCAGGTTTTGAAGATTCCCAGTCCTACAACTATTTTGTTTCTTCTTCATAACTATAATTTTTCTACTATTATGAATCATAATGTAAATATCTGGATGCATGATATCTGATATGCAACCCTGAAAGGGGTCACAACCAACAGGTTGAGAATCACTTCTGCAGGAACTTCTTTGCAGTGCTAGTGAAGAACCACAATCTCATGCATTCTAGCAATGTTCCACCAATGAGCTTCACCCCAGACCTACCTACACATTATTTTTGTATGTACTTGAAATAAAAAAAAATGTTTAATTCACTTCATATAATACTTTATTTATTACATTCAGACCCAAGTATCACTATGGAATAGCTCAGGAAACTTGTCTAAATAAATTGGAAAGCCCATCTGAAAGCCAAACTAGTGGAAAGTAAAAGCAGTCAGTGTAATTTAATTTCTTCAATGCATAATCTTCAACTCTAATATTCAAATTTTATATGAACATAAAAGTAATTGAGACAGTTTAAACACTACTATAGAATAGCAGTGTGATGCCACAAATGGTCCTTTTTTTTACTGAAGAAGGAAAGATAGCCCATTTATTAGAATGTGCTAAGATGTTATGCATCAGACACAATTAGTGAATTTTTATATACCACTCCACTCTTTTCAGGTCTTCCTTGGCCCATAACTGGCCTACAGCAAGTAGAAAGGCAAAGCATAAGCAGAATTGTCTTGATTTTCATGTGAAATTATCAAAGAAAAGATAAGTTTTTGTGTTGAAATAATATACACTTGATAATCCCAAAGGGGGTAATGAAAGTTTAGATAACAAAACTCATTGAAATATTTTCCTGTTGTAATAAGGAGCGGCGGGCTACTTTCCCGGCACCTGGCCGCCCGCACAGCTAGCTTTACCCGAAATAATTACATGGAAACTGTATTCTTTTAAACATTGCTTGGCCCATTAGTTCCAGCCTCTTATTGGCTAGCTCTTACATATTGATCTAACCCATTTCTAATAATCTGTGTAGCCCACGAGGTGGCTTACCAGGGAAGATCTTAACCTGCGTCTGTCTGGAGTGAGAGAATCATGACAACTGACTGACTCAGCTTCTTTCCCCCAGCATTCTGTTCTGTCTACTCCACCTATCTAATATTTTGTCCTATCAGAGGCCAAGCAGTTTCTTTATTACTTAACCAATGAAACAACAGATAGAAAGATGACCCTCCTCCATCATTTTCCAGTTCAAACTACTGAGGTACTTGACAATAAAAAATAAAAACATATTAATCTGGCATTTTACAAATTCAAGTCTTCCCTCAGGACTTAACTATTAGCCCATATTTTCCATAAGAATAGAATCATAGCAAAAATTTTCATTGCTAAGGTATTCACCTGACAAAAGGATTCAAGGCTGCTATCATTTATATGATTTCAGTAAAATGATGGGAACTTGCTGTGGAACAGGAGCTGGCTGTGTGTGTGTGTGTGTGTGTGTGTGTGTGTGTGTTTGTGTGTGTGTGTGTAATAGATCTTTTCTACAGAATTGGATGTCAGACAGAGCATGTGACTTTCAATTTTGAACCTAATATATAATAGCACTACGTAAATTTCTTCTAACATGTTCATAACACAGGATCAATATATTTTAAAAACATCAGTTAAGTTAGTAAAGTTTTTCATGTTTCATATATTAATTTTTATTGTTACAAATATTTAAATATAAATTTACAAATACATTCTATTGAATTCCTGTAGTTCCTTTAGTTCGCAACATCTTATATGTGTATGTGATACGTCTGACTTCTTGGATTAGATAATCTATTAGTGGGCTCAACCATGAAGAATTGTGCTTCTCACTCTCTATGCAGAGGTAGGCTATTAATTGCCTCTAGGAGGTTATTTAAAATCTTCTTCTGTAGCTGAGATAACTGACTTTTCCAGAAAGTCAGACCCTTAGTTTATAATCTGAAGAAATCCCAAATTTCGAACTTGGAGTTTAAAAAAAAATGGCCAAGGCTGTATATAATTTAGGCAGCATTCTTAGAGAAATGCAATTAATCATTTTGAATTTACAAATTCTGAAAATATCCTTTCATGTTTCCAAGTAAATGTAGTTGTGGTGGGTAATCTTGGTTGTCAATTTAACTGTATCTGGAATTGGCTGAAACACAAGCAACTAACACAGCTGTAGTGGATTTCCTTGTTTGGATGTTCTAAATAAAAAGGCTCACTCTAAATCTAGGGACACCTTCTGGTGGAAGCCAACATACAAAGTAGGAAGAAGGAAGCTTTTTGCTTTTTGTCTGTTTGACCTCACTCCCAGTGGAAAATTCATCTATCTTTTTGCTGAGATCTCTTTTTCACTCGTCTTAGAACCTACTCTGAGAGGGGGGATTAGCTTTCTCTAAGAATATAGGCTCTGGTTAGTGGAAGCTCCGGTGGAATACTACACAACCGAGAATATTTGAGCAGCACAAATTAGTCTTGTTTGGTTTTAAAAAAAAATAGTAGAATACAATACTGAGTGAATATGGAAGGGAAGTAGATGGGGGAGATGTGAGGAAGGGGTGAATGACATGATAAAATACATAGCATGAAAATTTCTAAAACTAATTAAAACTATTTTTAAAAGAAACTGCAAAAGTTTTTGACATAAAAAATCAAATTGTCATAGAAATGGCCAATTAAAAGTTGAAAAGGTGTTCAACTTCTCCTTGGGGAGAGGGCCAATTAAAATTGCTTTGAGAGTCATTCTTCTCTCAGGCAGAAGAGAGTGGCTATCATGCAGAAAACAAATGACCTCCAATGCTGGTCCGGAGCTCAGGAAAGAGGAACTCAAACACTCCTGCTAGGTTTGTAAACTGATACGGTCATCATAGAGTCAATCTTGGAGCTTTTTTGGAAAACTGACAATAGAAATATCATATGACTAGCTGTCACTGCCGTCTATTTACCCAAAGGAATTTCAGTTTGCATACCACAGAGATACTTGCACATCCCAGTTGATTGTTAAAGTGTATATATTAGCCACAAAATGGAACAAGCAGATGAATGGGCAAAGAAACTGTGGTACAGATACAAAGTGGTAATTTAGTCCAGCAAAGAGGACAGTCAAAGAATAACATTTGCCAGAAAATGGATGTAACCAGTGCTAAATGTTATAGGCAGATTCAGGGTGACAAGTACAGCATATTTCTCTCTTGTGTGTCATCTGTATTTAAATTAATATGTTTATGTCTAGATGTATGGCTAGTCATGAAAGTAGAAGGGAGTTCCTGAGAAGGAAGGATGATGTCCAGAGGAATTGTTGAGTGGAATGCAGGTACCATGGATGAAGGAAAGATTGCATTATGGAGGAAGAAGATGAAATTAAGAGATGAGATGGGGGAGGGGATGGATAAGAACAAACTATAATTACATATTTGTATTAGATCCATAATAGAACCTATTACTTTGTATTCTAAAATACATTGATTTTAAAAAGAAAAGAAAAAGTTAAATTGAACTTTGAGTAAATGTTAGTTATAATCTCTCGCTATATTGTTAGTGGGTCAATAGTTCAACCAAGAAAGGGTCTCTAACTTGAGCAGACACTAATTAAAAGACTCAAATTTGATCCTACTACATATGTCCGCTCATATTAAAACATTTCCAGATTTCTTGCTCAGTGAACTAGTCAAGATTAAAGGATTTGCTAATATGAAGGAGCAGAATATCCTTCGAAACTGACTGAGCAGATTTGTGGACAAATTAGTTCATTTAAAATTGACATTGAAAGATTGATTTTGCACAGAGTGAGTTACCTTAGGTATTCATCATTTCCTCTGCCCCTGCACACAAGACAGGGATCTGCTCCATTCACGTTCTGATTGTAATATGGCTGCTTACTGAGACCCTTTATTTTATAGTCCTGATTGCTGCCTGTCACTCCTTTAATTCAGGTGTATTGGAGCCTTTTAGGCAGACCTTCAAAAACAACCTTCCTAAAAGCCTCAGTAAAATGACTCATTATATTTTGTTCAATTCCACCCTACTCTAAATTATAATGCAGGGAAAAGTTCTAATTGCACAAAAGACCCAATTACTCATAGGGCTATGTGACTCAGTTTTTCAAAAGCAGGATCCGGAAACCCACGTGCAAAAGCCTAAATCCAAAGTTGAAGGGCAGTGTGCCACAACTCTAATAAAGCCTAAGATGGTTGGCATGCAATCTACATTAGTGTATAAGAGCATATTCAGTAGATACATATTTTATGAAAACAGTTATAAATTATATATATATAATATATATAGAACAAGTTAATCAGAAAGAAGTGCCAAATGATTGATGAATTCATAGTTTTAAGTATGAAAAAAACATAAAATGCAATTTCTAAATATAATTTAGAAAATAACAATAGCTAAATTTTAAAATCCAAGAAAAATTATATGTCTTATTTTATACAAAGTTATATGCTCAGGTATGGGAAACACCAATTAACAGAAAGTGATATATTTAATGAGATGGGATCCTCAGGACTGTTAACCAACTGAAATGATTAAAAAAAAATAGGAGAATTTGTTGCTAAAATTCTTTTTCAGGCAGAGCTGCAACATCATCTCTCTGATCCTAAGATTCTAGCAACAAACTGAAGCACAATTCCACCGAAGTTCACGCTGGGGATTAATGTATGTATCCGGCTTCCTCACAAAGCCTAGGTGAGGAATTACAGGGATGTGGGCACTGCTCCCCAAACAGGGATGGGGAATTCCTAGCAACCACATAGATGGAGTCACTGTTCTATTCTTCCCCAGCCAGCAAATGCTAGCCACACCTCTAGAGCGGCTGCAGTGTCATCAGGTGGTAGGAATCAGCTGGATCCTCTGGCTTAACTTGTGACAGACCACAAGCCTCTATATTGAGTTGTAAACCACCTACCAGCCTTTGTGTTCTGACCTTTCTCAGGAGGTACATCTGAACTCTCCAGGATGGTGACTGTCTGGCTAGTCAGACAGTTACTTCTGATCAGAGTTTAGGTGGGTTAGTCAGTTGACCGATGAGTCAGCTACTCAAGAAAGTGGGGAAATTAGATAAAAAAAAAAAAACAAAAAAAACAAAAAAAAAAAACTTCAGTTTCAAGTGTTGGGATATCCATGAGGATCAAATAGAAAGATATCAAGTGATTTGTTGGAAAGATTTGTGTTCAAACTTTACACATAAATAAAATGATACTGCCTTGACTTTTGCAAATGAAATAAAAGCCGGAAGGGAAAATGTAATTTTCCACATAATATTACAGTTAATAAATGTTGGTGTAAAGTCATCAGATTTTAGAGCGAGCAATTTGTAAATAATGGGGCCTAAGTGTGTGTGTGTGTGTGTGTGTGTGTGTGTGTGTGCCTGTTTCGGCAAATAGGCTGAGGAAATAAGGCTTTCCCTGGTTTCTGATGGTCCTGTAATTAGGGGGACTTGTCATATTTGGTTCAAAGTTGCCATTTTACCAGCTTCTCTAGTCCGCTGCATTTTGACATTCACGTTCTCTTTTCTATGCTCACTTTTGGGGAAACAAGAAATTTAGCTCCTGCCACCAAATCAACCTACCCACCTGTGTCTTCTTTACATAGGTTGTCTTTCTTCACGTCACTGTAGATGAAATCTTTGTTCGAAGGCCATCTCCATGACATGTACACTAATGTCCCCCCCTACTGACAAACCCCACTCTTACACCAAAATCATTTGCATTTCCTATAGGGTTGCTTTTCATTAGGATAAGTCAAATTGTAATAACAATAAAAATGCATTAATTTCCATCAAAACTAATTCTTAGTGCCTGTAAAAGATACCTCAAAACTTACATCTTCAACTGGCCTTGTTTATGTTTTTATCTCCTACTGCACCCCAAACTCTCTTGTCAATCTCTTCAATATTCTCCACATTCTGAAGCCAGCATTGTGTTCATCTTCAACATGTTTAACCTACTTTAATATTTAGCACAACTGGCATCTTACTCTGGTGAAACTTTACCTTGGACATTGCCCTCTCATAATTCTCCTCAATATGCCCATTTCTCAGATTCTTACTAATCCCTACTCATTCCCCAGCCTCTGAACATCATAGACGTCTTTCATCCCTATACACTGATCTCTTTCTGCACTCTTTGTCCCCCATCTCTAAACATCATATGCTTTGTCCTTGTGCCTTTAAATCCCATCTGTATTCACATTTCTCAAATGCTGTCAGGAATACAAACATTCTTCTAAAATTTCAGGTTTCCCTTTTGTTCTTCCCCCAAATGCTCTTCATCTCTGTTTATTGTCTAATATATACTAAAAATTTAGTATATCTAAAGTTGTGCTCTTTGTTATAAGCTCGAGGAACTGCCTTCACACTGATTCATTTTCTTCATAAAAGACATCTTTGTTTCAAAACATGCGTGTCAAAATCCTTGGCACATCTCTTCCTCGCTGTTAATTGCAAACAATTAGCAAATCAATTTTTACCACCTCCAGCCCTTACCCTGGGATGAATGACCTTCAGTGAGTTGGTCCCTGTGAATCTTTTGACTTCAGAAAATCACACTCTCTTCACTCACTGCCTTCTTTTGCACTTACTTCCTTGCTGTAATTGTAATTTTCTAAGCACAGTCCATTTGAGGGCCTTTTCTCCTTCTAGACCCTTAATGGGAATAGTTTTGTCCATTAAATCTCATGATTGCCCACTTATTTCTAGCAGTGTTCACATGCTACTTCCATTCACTTGAGCATATAATTGGCTGGCTCCAACAACAAAGGACAAAGCAACAGTGAATTAGGTACACATTCACATTTTGTTTTTATTCTTTATTATCAATTTGAGTATTAGTGGCCCAACGCTATTGCTATTGTGCCATATCATCAGAGACTAGGCCATCTTCACCTCTGTTGGATAGCCAAGTTCAAGATGTAGTATTCATCTTGAGGTATAGGACAACTGTGACATTTACACCATCATGTTTACCTGTTAATTACTAGGGAAGGAGAAATGACAAGATGAATTAATACACAGTTTCAAACATAATTTCTACATACACCCCATTAGCTAGAACTTACTAGCTGTAAGAAGGGCCGGGAAATTCATATCAGCTTTGTGGCTATGTGAGTATCTAAAACTCAGCTGTCTTCTAAGGGAAAAGGAGAGCGTGACAGGAAGAAGAGCAGCAATGATCACACCGCAGCAGAGAGGTTTCATGGGATGTACTCATAAAAATGAAAAATTTGCCTTATTCTACAATTATCTCAATTTTTTTCATTGCTTATTTATTGTGTCTCCCATTTCTGCAATATCAGTTTTGGGGAGCAAATATGTTATTTTTTTGATCATGTAATCTCCATGGAAAAATACACTGACTCAGTGTGTTTGATAAAAAATTGACTGTAAAATGAAATATCAACTGTTCTCTCTTTCAAATGTGTCGCCCTATTCTGTTCTCTGCCTGAACTCTCATGTTACTCTTAGTGCACATAGTATGAACTTCAGTTGAGGTTCAGTTTCAAATATAGACATCTCAGTGATAACTTTATGGACTTGTTAGGTATCCTTACCAAATGCACACACCTACCCTGCACTATATGGTTTTCCATCCCATTGTCCATCTCCATGGTTGTATTAAGGATAAAGAAACATATATTAGTTTTTGCATTGCAGGCTCCCCACTAGCCACAACTCTGATTATAATTCACAAAACTTCACTCCAAGTGATTAATATTTAAAAACAATTAAAGTGAGATGTTCATTGGCATGGGGTTTCTTCACAAAACCAAAAACTGTGCTTATTTTAAAAATAAAGAAAAATCCTGGTTAGTCTCATGAAAGGGCTCATCTCACTATCTGAAAAAAGAAGTCATAGTCTCTATAAATCTGGAGTTCCCTCTCTCCTTTCCACATTAGGTAGGCTTTTCTTCCCTTATATAATTTGAAAGGTTAAAAGAGATGTAGTTCAACAAAGTGGCTCAGAACTATAAATACTGTTCTGGGACAGTAAGCCAACCAATAAGCTTAAACTGAATCACACTTGTAGTCTCTTTGAGAAATACTTACCCAGCAATTCTACCAACTTTCTGCTTAGCGTGAGTTATGAAAGTGATAAAGGTCTTGACCCTATAAAGCACTACAAATTATAAAATGATGTTTAGATCAGGTATTATCCCTGCCTTGACTCTTAAGTCTGTAAAGCACTCAGCTTTTCTTCTTGTGAACATCAATTATGCCACCCCATTCTGGAACAGATCTGTCCAGAACCTATGTAGTAGCCAACGGCTATGCTCTGAAACTTGCAAGTGATGCCTGCCCATACGAGTTGTGGTCATAAAAAGCACAGGTGCATTGCTTTTCATGACAAAATGGAAGAGTGTGATCGAAATGCAAATCCACAAAAGGTTTTTGTATATTTTACTGGAAATTTAAAAAAACATAGAATATATAGATTTATTCATATAAGAACATTTATTTAAAGAAAAATAAGTCCAAGTATCAAACAGAAGAGAATCTTTACTTTAGGCAGAGTAATGTTACCTATTGGAAAATTTGTCTGAATTTAGAGTATCAAGGAGAGAGACCTCACTGTTCACTTTATATCCTATGTATTATTTGCATTTTGTAATATGATTGCTATAATAAATTACCTGAATGCAAAACACAATTTTAAATTAGGAAACACTACATATTCCGTATAAGAGAAAATATACAGCTTTATTTAATGAATAGGTTCCTTGAAAAAAGCAAAGCTACAGGCAGGATGTTATTATATTCACACTTCGTTCTGCTAAGGTTAAAAATAACTGGCTTCACATGCAGCTCTAAATTGAATTACATTTACTGTTTGTGTGAAGACAAAATCAAGCAATTTTATTAGATTTTCATACTTTCCTATGGAAGTTAGTACTTAGAAAAAAAAGGAAAATATGTTCTCACACAGTGATTTTTTAAATAAAATAATGTATTACAAAAATTAACAATTTGGGGGGCTGGAGAGATGGCTCAGAGGTTAAGAGCACTGCCTGCTCTTCCAGAGGTCCTGAGTTCAGTTCCCAGCAACCACATGGTGGCTCACAGCCATCTGTAGTGAGATCTGGTGCCCTCTTCTGACCAGCAAGCATAAAGAACACTGTATACATAATAAATAAATGAATCTTTAAAAAAAATTAACAATTTGCTCCTTGAAACTCAAGTTAATTAACCATGTTCAGAGAATCTGGTGATTTCTGATCATATGGTCTTGATGCTTCCGTTATCCCTAAATTTGTAGGTATAAGTATATTCTGTAAAATGATAGTCTGAGGAGGTAACTCTTGGGAAGTAGAAACTCATGAACTGATTTGGTATACATAGGTAAAGGCTGCCTCTACCACTGCAGGACACAGTGAAAAAGCCATGGCTCCTCTTTATTCAGTCCACAAACCCAGACCATGGGATGGTGTCACCCAAACTTAGGGCAGGTCTTTCCAAAGTCAGTTCATTTAATCGAGAAATTCCTTCAGAGATGCTCAGTGGTTTGACTCCTAGCTGATTATTGTTCATGCTAAGTTGGCAATTTGGGGAATGTATTTTGGTGATAGAGCACTAGTGTGCAGGATGCCCTGGATTCAAGACCCACCACTGCCAAAGGTAAAAAAAAAAGAAAAAGAAAGAAAATCAGCAGAATGAATGTTCCAGCAGGTGAAAGTGCCTCATGCCAAAGCTGGCAACCTAAATTCAGTCCTTGGGACCCACATGGTGGAAGGACTAAATTGACTGCCACAGATTTCTATTTGACCTCCACATGTGTACCGGGGCACATATGCATACACAAACAAAGTAAATGAATGAATGAATACCTAAGTTAATCCAGATAGTTTTTTTTTTCATTCTAAGAGTAGATATGATCATACTAACAGAACAAAAAATATATATAGTATAGTTTTGTCTTTGGTAAATTATCAAAAGTGTAATAATAAAAGAGAGTTATGTGCCCATATGAAAGATTATCTAAATACTATTGAAATAGCTATTTCTGAGCATCCACCACATACAGAGACTATATTACACATTAATGCCTATGCAAATATTTCTATGCAGTATACATTTATATTGATATACACAGCATGGTGACAATAGTTTTGTTTTGCATAAGGTTAAATACACCAATCCCCAGTACACTGGCTCCATTGGGTTACCCTTCTTTTTTAATGCTCTTCTCTAAGGTCTCAGACTATGAATATATCCTTTTTACCTTTAACTATTGTTTCTTCTTCATTGTTACACAAATTGACAAACGCTTAAGTCATTCCCAAACCATAGCTTCTTTTGCCCAACAGCCAGAAGCCTCCAAGTATTTGTATGATCTAAAGAGAAACTTTCCCAAACCAAAATTTCCAGGAGCTCGATGCTGAGCTTTTGATATGCTAATGAGTGAGGTTATGGAATTTGGAAAAGTCCTTTTCAAAAGCAATAGCCTGGTTTATGAAGCAATTGTCTTGATGAATAATCCTATTATGCATTTGTTCTTTCCATTTGAGTACCTTTCCCAACATCTAATCTCCACACATGCATGCTCCCAGGCAGACACATACTGATTGGAAGAGACACAAAATTTTAAAAAAGCAAAAGAAATAATAATTTATGATTTTCAAATATTCTCTCTTTGGTTAATAGCCTTGCCAATGCCAGGTTCTCCCAATACCTCAATGGGTCTTTTGCTATTATTTCCTCTTCTTCCAAATATACATTTCCCTAAACTAAAAAACAAATGGAGCTAAAGTGTGGTGCTTGCTGCAAAATCATGCCCACAGTAGACTCTTCTACTTTTGAAGTAAAATAGTAATGTTAAGGCAATACACAAAGAGAAGGTGAAAACATTGAACCTGAGTGGCTGGCTCCTCAAATACATCTGATTAATTAAGACTTGCAGACCCAGGCCCATTTGCCTGCCATACAATATGTCAGTTACTGACATGACAACTTTCAAAAGCGACAAGTTGAAAACAAGACAGAACTTATTAATGAAGATGACTGATCATATGGAGAAGAGAGCTAGATCTAAATCTGCCTGTAGAGGTAAGGCTTAAGTGAACTTCTGGAAGGCAGTGTGGATAGTCTAAGGCATGGGGACAGGTAGTGTTGATGAGTGCAGAGCTCAGTGTTCTGCACAAACATTCAAACTCCAGAACCTATTCATAAAGTCTTCCAGGGCAGAGAATGGGCCTTCTAAACTGTCTTATGATTCCCATCAGTGTCTTCTACCAGGCTGACCGGCTTAAAAAAAATTCTGAAAAGCAATGTGGTCCGTTATTCCTGTCATACACATATGTCAAGGTATTATTTATAACAAAACTGATAAGAGTATGTCATTTGGATATGTGATGTGGGAGTCCCCTCTGTGTGCTGTGATTACCATTAATGAATAAAGAAACTGCTTTGGATCTATAGCAAGGCAGAATTTAGGTAGGCAGGGAAAGCTAGGCTGAATGCTGGGAAGAAGAAGGGCGGAGTTGGAGAGAAGCCATGGAACTGCCACCAGAGTCAGACATGCCAAAACTTTGGTGGTAAGCCACTGGCATGTGGCGATAGACAGATTAATAGAAATGGGTTAAATTAATATGTAAGAGGTCACCAATAAGAAATTAGGGTTGTCCAAGGACCACCCTCCTCCATCCAGGTCTAGTAAGGTGAGCATCCAAACTGCCTTGGATGGAGGTGGGTGGTCCTTGGACTTCCCACAGGGCAGAGAGCCCTGATTGCTCTTTGGGCTGACGAGGGAGGGGGACTTGTTGGGAGGAGGGGGAGAGAAATGGGAGGCCGTGGCGGGGAGGAGAAATAAATCTTTAATAAATAAACAAACAAACAAACAAACAAATAAATAAATAAATAACAAAAAATAAAATAAAAAGGAAATTAAGGCTAATGGGCCAAGGAGTGTTTTAATTAATATAGTTCCTGTGTGGTTATTGTGGTTCTGGGTGGGCAGGACAAACAAGCGGCCTCCTCCTTACAGATAGGTGATCTGGTTCACCTTAATTATCACCTTGCTAAGTTTAGAATAGCCATGAAAACAAACCTCCTGACATGTCTGTGAGGGAGTTTCTAAATTGGGTTAACTGATGTGGAAAGAACCACTCTAAATGTTTAGTGGCTCTCTCTCATTCTACAGGCTATGTTTCCTGACTGATGGATGTAAGAAGACCAGACCCTAATGTACCACCATGATCTACTCACTACAATGAACTAATACCCTACAACTATGAATCACAAATAAGCTCTTTCTTCCTCAAGTTGCCTCTGTAATGTATAAATAACCATCCAATGCATAAAAGTAACTGAAATGCTATGTGGTCTACAAAACTGGTGATGAATGCAAGTATTTATAAAATAAATGAAATTACATGATTTCTTTAGTTTTTTTGTTCAATTTCATTAGTAGTGCTCTGGTTAATATTTATCATAAATGGATGTATCTAATAATAAAGATTATATTGATGTTGGAAAAATTTTGTTCATGAAATTCCAACATGTACTACTTTCTGAACTACTGCAACTACAGCTTCCATCTGTAAGCTATTGTATTGGTGTATTTGGAAGTATTGAAGTTGCTAAAATTCATTTCACACTGTCTTGTACAGCTACTTTCTACATGGCCATCTAGTCTCTGTTGATGCTAAACTTAAAAATAAGAAGTGTTCCCTGAATTTCAGCCTTCATTTCTGAAAGCTTGTGTGTTGTATGAAATGTTGATGCTTTTTCCCTTGATAACCTGTGTTTTTATGGGAGTTATTCTTACTCCTTCACAGTGAGTAAGGAAAGTTATCACAGTTTTCCCACTTCCAGGATAAGATCTAAGATTATGTTTGTTATGTTTATTCTATGATGTGAATGAAAGTTTCTGGGAAAAAACAGCAACTGTTACTGAACCTCTGAAAGGCAGCTGTTTTCTTATTAGTACAAAAGTCTTGCTTACTCTGTTCAACCACCTTCCTTCTGGCCCTAGAGAATAAATATGGAACAAAATGGAAGACATTGGAGGTTTGTGGTTGATTATTCTCCCTTGACTCTTTCCTGGACCTCATTGCTGGGGATGAAGGAAGTGGGGGGAGGGGCAGAATGACTCCAGCAGGACCCCCAAGGTGGGGTGAGAAGTCTTTTGTCCTGAGAGATCCCAGGCCAAGGGAGTGGAGACTACACTAATTACTACTCAATCAGGGGGACATAGATGGGACAATAAGACTCAGTGATGTAGTTTAATTTGATAGAAATGAAGGAGGAAGAGGAGGAAAATGATGAGGTGGGAGAGCAGGAGAAAGAGAGGAAGAGGATGAGGAAGAAGAAGAGAAGCAGGAGAAATTCTTTAAGCTGAAGTTTTTCTCGAACTTCTACAAATGAACTTACCTTATGAGAGGGTTCTGCTCTGTGACTATCTATAGCAAAGTTGTCACTTCTCTCTCCTATGAATTATAATCACTTCATTTCCCAGCAATCATTCTCTACAAAATGTTTACATAACATATAGGGATAAATTTTTAAAAACTTGCTACATTCACATTTAAAATATGTGTTTAGTCATCTGTAGTAGCACACACTTCTAACCTTTAACTGGACAAATGAATAAAATTCTGTCTCAAAAAGCATGCATGTTCACTTGTACACAGACACACACACAAATGTGTGTTTATATATAATTTTTACTAGAAAATTGAAAATATATAAAAGAACAAATTTGAAGAACATAAAAAATGTATTTTAGGCTCATTATCAAATTTTCTGCCTATAATTAGCTTATAAAGAAGTGAAGACAAGGATTATTGTCTTCTTAGGTACTGTACACAGTAAAGAAGAGAGGAGTTACCTTCAGTTTGTGGCATGTGGAATCCACCTTTATTCCATGTAAACTCCTTCTCTAGTACATATTCCATATTATACTCTGGTCCATCCAAAGTGTAGACAAAGAACAGCTATTCCATGGTGCCAAGAGTAAAACTAAGAAAGAAACACACATATAAATGAATATTGTTGAGCTGACCAAAGTCGGCATGGCCCTGTGTGCAATTTTGTGTCTGCACAGACAGATTTGCAGACTGAATTTAAAGCTGCTTGGGAGGCTGACAGCTCTGACTGAGGGATTTGCAGCCTTGATTAAAATTATACCTGATTCAGAATGGGCATGGAGGAGCATGCTCGGTCCCTGAACATCTTAAGTGTATGTTGTATTGTGGCTTAGACCATGAGTCAGAAAAGCCTTTGTATTAGCATAACTCTTCCACCTGCCATACACAGATGTGTTTGAGTTTGTATTGTAGTGAGGACTCGGTGTCTCTATTTTTGTGTAGGGATACATCCTCTGTGTACTTGCCTTCTGTCCAAAAATACTCAGCAAATTTGTTTTAATATATGGTTTTGAAAAGTGCCTTGTGAGTCTTCATGGGTGATTATTTATGCAAAAAGCGTTGTAAATAACCAACAGCTAATAGCAAACAAGAATGTAAGCTCCTGCTTGATGCTATATGAGTCACAGATTTTTAAATCTACTGTTTACCTGGCAATTTAATCCCTGCCCCTGTCTTTAAAGTCTATGTTTAAAGTCAAAATATTTGTAACATGGATTGGCTTTCTGTGATTCTATGCTGGGAGCATCATGATTTATATGTAGAAACTTATGAATAAAAAATTTCCATGTTAAATATTCTCAGTAGCATCAGCATGAAAGAGAAAGGCTGTGTTCAGAGCACTAGGAAATGGAGACAAATAGAATAGATAAAGGAAACTGTTTCATAACACGGGCCATCGATATTGGACAAACATTAACAGAAACAGGACAGGGTAACATAAAATGCACGTCTAACAGCCAATGTGTTCAGCAGGGTCTAAACTGAACCCTGGACAAAGGAATCAGAAGGCCTGGGCTTTGTGACTGGAGAAGCTTAAGGAAGGTGTAGCATTTGTTCAGCAGAACTAGATGGTGAGCAGTAGGATCTGATAAAACAGCATTTGCAATGAATGAAAAAATAGTATGGATGGGGATTTTTATCATAATTTATTCTGTTGTCTGTAAAGTAATAATTATCAAGAAAAAATAATTTCAAGTTGAATTTTTTTTATTTATACAGTCATCTATTTGCATTTTCTGTTTCCTTATTTCAAGTCCCAGGAACAATGTACACAAATGTAATCATGTGTATACAACAAACATAAGTATATATAGCTTATGTGTGTAGCATAAATATACATAGCTTATGTGTGCAGCATAGCCCTGAATGCCAATGCTCTTAGTGGACTTATGAGATGTGTGACCCTGTGGTAGATAGTCACTGCTGCCATAGAACTTACAGCCACTTGAACTTGCGAACAACTTTAACTACCAAGAAAATGAAGTCAAACAGCATTTGAAAGGCTTCTGACGACTTTAATGTACTGGGACAAGAAACAAAAGAAGAAATTTCTCAAACCTATTAGAGTCTTTTAATTAATGAATGAATCTATTTGTTTTGCATGCCAGTCACAGTTTTTCCCCACTCTTCTAAAGATCATAATTCAAATATATATCAGGAATTTTTAATTATAGGACATTTCCATAGTAAAATTATTGTTCTATTAAGAAATGAGGAATCAGAACTAGAGTGCATAGAAACAGTTCCTCCATGTGAAGAGACCACCTGCTACCAAGTGTTACTTATATTCTGAATTCAGTATCCAGGACGTACAAAATGGAAAGGGAGATGCATACCTGTGAATTGTGTGTCTCCCCACCCCAATGCATGAACGAGTGAATGAACTGATGAATGAAATGCAGTTTAAATTTTTGGCTAGAGAGATGGCTCGAAGGTTAAAATTGCATGCTACCCTTGCAGAGGACCCAGCATTCATGTCATGCAGCACACAATGACCTGTAACTTCAGCTCCAGGGGATCCAGCCCCCTCTTCTGGTGTACTGCATTCATGTACACAAACAAATTAAACATCAAAATAAAATCTTATGCAAAAATAAACAATCAACATTTTAATAAATAATTCACGGGAAAATGTTATTTAAAGTTACCATGCCTCCTATAAACTACTAGGAAGTAGGTTCATTTCCTGGGAAATCCTGAGTTTTGATGAGTCCTAGCTAGTAATGATATGAATAGTATCAGCATATTTCCTGATTCTTTCCTTACCTTTCTGAAAGCACAAGAGATAGAATTTAATTGCAATATCAAGTTTTGTGGTTTAAAAGAACAAAGAAAAGGTGGTCAGGTTTTCTTAAAGGACCTTCAAAATATTTTTTTAAATTTTTGACTTTTTGTTACATTTTAATACAAAAATTCTAATTATAGAATGTAACTTAGGCAATATATTATGCAACAGTTGACATCTGGAAGTAAGAAAGGAAAGAAGGAAGGAAAGAAGAGAAGGGAACAGAGGAGGAGAAAACATTTAAAAGCCCAAACATCTGTAGCTATGAAAGCAATTTCTGTTGTAGCATGAATAAAAAGCCAAAACCATTATTTTATGTGAAATTAAATCTTGTACTAAGTTAATCCTTCTATTGCATCAGATATTTGGGCATTTGCCAAGGGGTCACCTCTGTGGTTTAGAGAAATTTTAGATAGCACCTGCTAGTTGTCTGTCAAATTTCACCATCCTCTGCTGTTATCTATTCCAGTCAAGATTCAGCCTAGACTAATTCGCTGCCAAAGCCAGAGTGATCAAATCCACTTCCACCACACTGATATTCACATCTACTGCACACATGTTTTAACTATTCAGTGCTCTATTACCTACTTTCTTTCCTTGCTCCATTTACACACACTTATGGGAAAATTTCCTGGGTCTGGCTCAGGAAAAATAGTATTCTAAAGTGTCTATTCTCTTAAAACATCATCAATGATGGCAATGCTCTTAAAAATGGGAGAGGGTTGGCTTTGGGAGACACAAACATGGTGAGTGGTTTGCGCATAGAAGAAGGCTCTGTGTAGACAGAATTGGGGTCAATACCGACAGTGACACACTACCTAAATATCTACCCCATTTGCTAGATAGACTTACTTCTGAGAGATTATGGCACTTTCTCCATTGCCAACCAGTCTGCCAAAGCTATAGAAGGGAAATACAATCTATCCAATTCTTCCCCCAAAGGACAAGTCATTTGCAGTCAGAATAAACATACTGACTGATAATACAGACTTAATGTCTTCTCTGCTAAATCGCAGGTCATATTAAGTTTAAGTAATTCATGCTCACGGGAAAATCAGCAAATAGATTGTGTTTTACAGATGGTAAACATGCCTATTTCCTCATGAATTCTTTAATCATAGCAATTTTATGTATGATAGAAGGATGGTAATATCAGAAGAGAGTGTGGTCTTACACCAAAAGTTTATCTAAATTGTGTGCAACTCTAAGGTGATAGATATATCTTGTATTACACTAGCCATTCTAGTTCAGATTACACACACACACACACACACACACACACACACACAAAGTACAGCTTTTATTGTTCGTGTGTGTTGGCACCCTACAAATCAAAATAAGAAGTGATTTTGTTTTCACAGATTAAGTTTAAATTATTTAATATAAAGAAATGTACTTTTCAGATCATTTTCTTATCCACTCCCTTTCTTTTCCTTTTATTTTTTAAACAAATCATCATATTTTCAGTATAGAAAGAATCACAATAATTAACCTGAGGTTTTACTACTTGGTTATTTGTCTTTGAGTAGAATAATCAGTGTTGTCTTACAGAAACTAGACCTGATTAGAAGTACGTGCCAGGAGTGGGTTGTCCTAACTACACTTGGTTCCTTCACACAATTTTCCTGTAGAAAGCATATTTCTTTACACATTGTGTATATGTGTGCATGTGTGTGTGTGTGTGTGTGAATGAGAGAGAAAGAGAGAGAGAGAGAGAGAGAGAGAGAGAGAGAGAGAGAGAGAGAGAGAGGAGAGAGAATTTCAAAGAATTTATGGTCATACTGGGTGGTCATTAGAACAAAATATTTCCTCATTCTTTTGTCTCTGCTTCATAAGTCCAATAGCTGGAAAGGGAGTCAAATCTTCCCAAAATGACTGCACCATCGAAATGAGATGGTTTAATTTAAATAATAAATAAGCTACATGGCTACCTTTTGCTCTAATCCATGCTAAACTTTAGCACCTGATCAGGCTACCAGCATTATTGCAAGAAATTTAAGTGTACAGTACAAGATTGTACTTGATTTATTAAAGTAATGAATTAGGTTTATTGTGGGTGATTAAATGTATTTTACTTTTTAAAGCACAAGAACTAGAAAAGAAAAGCATCATTACAATCTGAAAATAACTAGAAAGATAAGTTCATTAACTTGCCTACACTTGCACATCATAAAATCCTTGTTAAAAATTGCTCCCTAGCCTGCTGTATTAGCTTCTTTATGAGGTAATTTCTCCATACAGTAATAAGATTTTTCTTTTACTCTCCAGTGCATATTAAACCCACTAATCTTCTTTTATAAACTATAGTTTCAGCCACTTTCTCAATTTACTCACTTTAAAGATACATCCCTATTAATATTAAAGGTAACGAATACAGATATGAACTTTGCAAAACATGCTTCCCGATTTATGGTGCAATCTTTCAACAGCGCACTGGAATAGCACAAAAGGGGAAAGCCATAAATGTCTCGTGTGTCTCGTGGCAAAGCAAACAATTGTAGTCCCGACGGAATTAATTTCCCACCCCATTCATTATGTGAATGAACTCTAGACGTACTTTGTACTGTCAGGAAATAAAAGCAGAATGGAAACACTCAGTTCATTCAGAGAAATACAGTGAAATCTTGCCCAGGAAGCACCCGGGCTTCAATAATCTGATTGATAAGCATTGCAAGTGCTTTGGGAAAAGGACAATTGGTCCAGCTACCTGTACTCAAACCAATAAGGGCTGAGGTTTTCTTCTGGCTTCCAACATCAGAAAAAAATCATAACAAGAGGTTGAAGAATATATCTTTTAAAAAATAAATCCCAATGATTTAATGATGCTTCTTGTCTGAGTGGTTCTTCTAATAGATTATATAGGTTGAAGGTAAATTCCAAAATAGTCTGAATCTTTAAGCTTATTATTTAGTGATGTTATAAATGACCAATACTACACATCCAGCATAATAAGTGGATAAAACATCTTGGAAATGATAAATTAATTGAAATAGTCATAGACTTCTACTATAAAGCCAATGCACAAAAAAACCCTGCCCAGATATATTTTTCTACTAATTGAATATGAAGTTAAAATGTAAGAACTTCTTCATTACTTTATTATTTGGCTTATTATATTTATTTAAAAACAAAATTTCTATACGGGAAATTTAAGGGCAACATTTAAAGTATGTCAGAGGTGAAATTGTTAAGATATAATGGTTCTTGAAGTTCAATAGGAGTCAGTTACTTCACTAGAAAAACTAAGGAAGAATAGAAGAAAGTGTGCAACAGAGGAAGTATAATGTGACAACAAATACATACAAAAAAATATCCTTCAACTAATGAAAATGGAAACATTACTCTAGCAGAAAAATTAAAATAATAGAAACAACCATAAAGCTTGGGAAAATTAAACTTTTCTACAATGCTTGAGCTTATACAAAAGTAATTTTTAGCAAATTTTAGCACTATTTTAAAGAATCACCTTATGTGTGACATGAATCCAAATGCCTCGTGATGTATTTAAGCATATAAATAGAATATAGATTACAAGCTACAAGGGTGAGAATGCTGTCAAATCGCTGCTTCCATTAATTATGATACAGATTAAAATATAAACCATTGAGTAACTATTTTTAGTGCTAAAGACTTCATGACATATTAACTAAAAGAAAGCAAGGTAGAAAATAAAAGATATTGTAAGGCATGGTTTGTTTTTATGAGTACGAATAGACAGATGTGTGTTCTAGAGAAGGGCAGTAAGATGTTGTGTGTGGCCTTGGTTTGCCAAGAGAGTGCATCAGTAGGAATCCCTGTTCTTTCATCTCTTCGCTTGTCTTAATCCTACTCTTCCTTCTTTTCAGCCATTTGATACATTGAATGAAGACTTACAGGTTAACTTTAATCTTCTATAAAATGTGCATTTACTACTACAAAAATTAAAATCGTAAGTCTTTTTTACTTTCAAAACTGGTACAAGTTATTTAAATATACAAAATATATATTAAAGTCAATACAGTGATACCTTGTATTATTACTGAAAATCATTTAAGTAAGTTATTCCTTCATACACAACAAATGGCTTAAATGGTGTTTTTATTCATTTCTGTTCAGTGATAATTTAATTTTCCATAAGATTGGATATAACTTACATTTCAGATATCTCTAAAATTTAGTGCACTTGTGAAATATCAATATCTGAAACTTTCAAGCTATAATTTTATTATTTAAAATAAAATAATACAATAAATTTTGAATTGTCTCCAAGTTTGGCTCCTCTTTCACAATAATAATAATGATAATAATAATTCCCTTATTCTTGTTCATTGTTTTTATTTCTTCACCAGTCTATTCATTTATTTATTCCTTCCATTATATAAGCCTTCCTTATGGTGGTTCAACATGGAGAGAGAGAGCGAGAGAGAGAGAGAGAGAGAGAGAGAGAGAGAGAGAGAGAGAGAGGAAAGATGAAAGATGAGGGACGAGGGAGAGAGAACATTTTCTTTAAAATATTCGCAAACCTTTATTCCAATTCAGAATTCCTCTTTCCATTTCTTTGTGTGTTAATTAACTTATTCAATGAATTTAATTTCTACATTGAGACACTTAAACTATTTCAACCATTTCGGTCACTTTTGGGACTTGATTTCCCTTTAACATCACATTAAGTTCTCACCTGACAAGGCTTTCTTCCTGTCAGCATGGGCATTCAAACACAATTCCATTGGAGCTTTCCTTTTCATCGGGGCTTAAATCATCATGGCTGAAGTTCTTAACTGATCCTTCCTGTAAAACACTGGCATTTCTCTGAGATGGCACTCCCTATACGAAAGGTCGATATCTTGTTCAACTCCTCATGATAAAAACAGATGCTAGTATACTCGTAAGCTAAAACAGAAGTCATTTTAAGAGAAGTTGAAGTTGGACAAAACATATCTGAACAAATCTAGCAGCTTTACATGGAAATAATAATAAGAATCTTTCTTGTAATAATAAAAATACAACCATGAGCAAGCTGGTATAGAGAATTTAGGATTCTCATTTTGTTGCTAATAACTGTAGTACTGTATTTGATGAACAAGCAAATAAGTTATGGAGATGGGTTGATTAACTGCTAAAAGAAGGAAATAACCTTGACATAGTTTATTTTCAAAAGAAATCTCATAGTGGTTTATCAGCCACATTTCTGCTTAATATTAATTAATAAAAACACATTTTGTAACCATCTCAGAACTCCTTACATCTGGTCCTCATGAGATGTATTCATCTGCAGCTTTCACACAGGCTTTCTAAGTATTTTTTTATTAGAAGGGGATAGAAAATATTGGTGTCATTAAAGTAAACTCTTCCTTCCTGAGCACATGTGTTGCTTCTAGTGGCAGATGGGAGCTTTGGGTGGCTGTATAGACGGCAAACACTGAGGATTAGAGGGCAAAAGGATGGTGAAACAATAAAATAGCAGTTGCAGGACGTGGAAGTTTCCTCTTCCTTGTTTTCCTTAAGCCCTTGAAGGAGGAAGTTGTTGGGATCTTTGTGGTGAATTTGTTGACTAACACACACTCTAAGCAGCCTGTAACAGTAAGCTTAGCCTTTTTGTATGAGGCATTAAAGTTAGCCTTTTTACTTAAGTGTTTTATTCTGGCATTTTGGAAAGATACACGATGCAAACAGAATATTTATAACAAACCTTTTAAGGCTTGTTCTCATCTATTTTTGCCCTCAAAGGTCATTTCACAAAAGAGATCAAAAGACAGCTTCTTCCAGGCTAGCTCAGTGGGTGGCCAAAAGCAGATTAAGTACTTACAGAGCCCCAAAGAAGTACCATGCTGTACGACTTGCTTTACCCTGTTCAGTAAAATACTGTCTCCATTGCTTCAACACATAATTTGTTTATATACATATATGAAGTAGTTTAATTATAACTGATATAATGAAAAATAATTAAAATGATTTTGAAATAAGCTTATCAAATGGGCTTCCTGTGAATATTTAAACCTTTACTGGTGAGAGCTTGTTTACCCAGTAAATTAAAAATCTTCAGGAGCTTGGTGGGTAAATCTTACCCAAAAGTCGATTTCATCTTCCCAATTACTGAACTTCTAACTATAGGAAAAATAGAACTATTCACTTGTCTGCTGTTTTCTAGGTGAGCAGTGATTAAAAAGCAGGAACTTTATATTGGAACTATGCAATCCAGGAGTTTCTTTTTTATCTTGTTACTTTTGTATACCTTCTATTATCCCCACTATGTGCTTTCTGCATGGAAGGCAAATCCCCAAACTTTTGCTACTTGGAAGAGAAGATCTAGGGGACACTACCATGAAAATAATATCCAAAATGATAATTCATTATTCCAAAAGAAAAACAAATGGCTTTCAAAGTATTGCCCCCAAAGTATAGTGACATCTCTTAGGATATGAGTGACTCTAACAAGGGTACAGAGAAAGCAAAAATAAGTCTTAAAAAACACATAGAAGTTTTTTTTTTTTTTTCAGGAACTCGAGCAATAGACTGAGGGCATTAATGTGAGAATAGGAAAGGTACCAGTAAGTGCATCAATGACTTTTTAGCCATAGGTGATTCTTTTGTTTTTATTTTATTTTATGTTGTTTTTCATTTTTTCCATCCAAAAATTTACACTTCCTCACCTCCTCCCATTCCTCTTCTGTTCCCCCACTCACTCTCCTCCCTTAAGAGAGGGCAGGGAACCCTGCCCTGTGGAAAGTCCAAGGCCCTCCCCCCTACATCCAGGTCTAGTAAGGTGTGCATCTAAATAGACTAAGGTCCCAAAACGCCAGTACATGCAGTAGAAACAGGTTCCAGTGCCATTTTCGATGGCTTCTCAGTTCGCCCCCATTGGCAGCTACATTCAGAGAGTCCAGTTTGATCACATGCTCATTCATTCCTGGTCCAGCTGGATTTGATGAGCTCCCATTAGATCAGGTACACTGTCTCAGTGGGTGGACCAACCCCTCGCGGTCCTGACTTCTTTGCTCATCTTCTCCCTCCTTCTGCTCTTCAACTGGACCTTGGGATCTCAGTCCGTTGCTCTGATGAGTGTCTCTGTCTCTATCTCCATCCCTCGCTGGGTGAAGATTCTATGGTGATAATCGAGATAATCATCAGTGTGATAGTGGGGCAAGGACAGTTCAGGCACCCTCTGCTCTGCTGCCCAAGGACCTAGCTGGGGACATCCCCATGGACACCTGAGATCCCTTCTAAAGCCAAGTCTCTTGTCAACCCTAAAATGGCTCCCTTAATGTAGATATCTTCTTCCTTGCTCCTATATCTGCCCTTCCTCCATCTCCACCCTCCCACTCCCCCAAGCTCTCCCCAGTCTTTCCCTTCTCCCTTCTCTTTGCCCCTCTCCCATTCCCCCACACCCCCTACCCCTATCTCCATGCTCCCAACTTTTGCCTGGTGATCTTGTTTGCTTCTAATTTCCAGGAGAATCTATATATGTTTTTCTTTGGGTTCACCTTGTTATTTGGCTTCTCTAGGCTTGTGAACTATAGCCTTAATGTCCTTTGTTTATGGCTAGAGTCCACTAATGAGTACATACCATATTCATCTTTTGGGGTCTGGGTTATCTCACTCAGGATAGTGTTTTCTATTTCCATCCATTTGCATGCAAAATTCAAGATGTCATTGTTTTTTTACCGCTGAATTGTACTCTAATGTGTAAATATTCCACACTTTCTTTATCCATTCTTCCATTGAGGGACATGTAGGTTGTTTCCAGGTTCTGGTTATTATAAATAATGCTGCTATGAACATAGTTGAACAAACGTTTTTGTAGTATGATTGGGCATCTATTGGATATATTCCCAAGAGTGGTATTGCTGGATCCTGAAGTAGGTTGATTCCCAATTTCCTGAGAAACCGCCACAGTGATTTCCAAAGTGGTTGCACAAGTTTGCTTTCCCACCAGCAATGGATGAGTGTTCCCCTTACTCCACATCCTCTCCAGCATAGGCTATCATAATGCTTACAAACAAGCAACAGACTATCAAAGAACCAATAGCTGCCCAGGGTTCTGTTAAACTCAAATGTGTGGGAATAGTTTGGAGAACAATGAGAAGAAAACAAATATCAGCCTCAGAGTGATGACAAATGTGTTCATGCTTTACAGGATAAGAGATAAATCTGAACAGGAATGGACAGGCCTGAAAAGTGGTTGGCAGTGAAGGAAAAAGACTTAACCAATTTCAGTTGGAAAACAGTGATCCGGTTGAATCTTAGTGCTAGTACCCATTCCCATTACTGGAAACAGAGAAGGAAGGGCAAATTAGAGGAGGCAGTGCAACGCTTGAGTCATCTGTATCAGAAGATAGTTCATGTGTCAGCAGTGGATGAGAGGTCTACCAAACCTCACTGCATGCGTGTTGCAAGTGGGAAAATGCACATTATTCCCCAAACCTGTGAAAAGTTGAAGCCCAAAGAAAGGCGGCAAAATAATGACCTCTCTAAAATGTCCTTTTCAGAGACCAGTCCAGACCTAGGGATGCACCCCAGCCTTAGAAACTAGTGTGGTATTGAACATTTTGGTTCCATCTGGTTGACCTAGAGGTCATAGCAGAGCCAGGGAGTGTTATCCCAACCAGTCATCCTTTCACAGATGAGCCTGTGGGTCAGGAGCTTTGGCTCTGTTGCCATCTAGACTAGACAGCAACAGCACCCAGCCATCCACAGCAAGCTTCATTGTTCTCCGAAGCTCAACTTCATGCAGATTCAGCTCTAGAAGTCTTGGGCACCCAGTCTGAAATTTTACAAAACGAACAAAGAGTACAAAGTAGGATAGGGTTATTGGGGGTTTTCTTTTCTTCTGTTTTGTTCTTTTCTTGCCTTCGTCAATATTTTGTCCTGCTTTGTTGGCTTGGTAGCTGATTGGTTGACTGATTTCTATATGTTTTCAACATATATGTGTATGTACATGTGACACACACACTATATATATATATATATATATATATATATATATATATTCATAGGTCTTGGTTTTTCCATTGTCCTTTTCTCTAGCATTGTTGTAGCTTAGATTTTCTGTTATTTTTATATAACTAGTTAAAAGGTTGTACATTTATCTTCTATTTTATGAGAATAGGGCTTGCTCCCATTTTTTTTAATAGACAGGATTTCTCTATAGCTTTGAAGCCTGTCCTAGAACTAGCTCTTTTGACCCAGCGGCCTCGAACTCATAGAGATCTACCTGCCTCTACCTCCCAAGTGCTATAATTAAATGCATGCAGCACCACTGCCCGGCACTCCTCTCCCATTTTTATATCTACAAAAAAGCCATCTCTTCTACAATTATGCAGTTATAATAGTCCCCTTACTGCAATGTATATATTCAACTACTATCTCTTCCTTCTTAGTCATGCTATAGCTCTATGTCTTTATTATTCTCCGCTTTCTCTATTTAAATATTGATATGTCTTGTTCTAAAAAAAAAGTGTGTAAACTACATCTTCTCTATCCAGTACTGTAATATCTCTGTCACTAAATTAAACCAGCATAATGCAAAAGAATCTGGTATATCTAGATAAATCCAGATATGCCAAAAAATAAGTGGAGGACAACACTCTAAATTCCAAGAGCAGAGGAATCAAAGAAAAGAGAGCCACCAAATAGAAATGGAAAGAGAAGTTAAAAGTGAATTTGGAGACTAATTCAATCCAACAGATATAAAAAAGAGAGGGAGGGACGGAGAGAGGGAGGGACGGAGGGAGAGAGAGACAGAGGGAGGGAAGAAAGGAGAGAGGAATGAAGAGAGGAAAAAAACAACACTAAAAAATCAAAACAAAAAACCTAAGACTAGGGTAAGATAACTAACACCAAAAATCCCAAGTCTGAGACTTAAGATAATCTCTTAACTTTAAGCCTCTATAGAGTAAAAAAATAAGAATAAGAACAAGTTACATACTTTCAACATAGCAGACATTTCCATTCTGAAGGGAAAAAAGAGATGGAAAGATTGAAGCAAAGCAAGACTAAACCCCAACACAGAGGATGCTGCATCTTGCAGTCTCATTTCCCGCATCTGGAGCTCATACTAGTATCATCTAGGCTTCAACAGCCCTGGGTGGTAGCTCTGTGGCATGAGGGCAGGGGATGGAGACGGAAACGTGATTAGAACACGAGAGAAGCCAGTTTGCAATAAAAGGCTGGACTCCTTTCCCCACCTGGGTCTTACACAACAAATGGTCCATGTTCAGGCCAGTTTATAGAGAAATTCTAGAAGGTTTTCTTCACCTGGACTTCATGTTAAAAAACAGAAAATTTGTGGGAAACAAAACAGTAAAAACCGAGTGGAGGTGCCAATTCTATGAAAATGACCTCTAAATGGCTAGATACTTTGTAGCTCAACATTCATTTGGACTTTTCCTCTCAGCCCATTAACCCACTCCTATTCTCAGAAATGATTTTGATTTTTAAAATAAGCTTCTCTTTCTTTCAATTTCTAATATGTCCCTGGTAAATAGACAAATTGTCCTGGAACTCGAGTGAGTACCTACTGAACTCAGATCTGTGGCCAACAGTAAGCAGTTTTTTTTTTTTAAAAAAAAAAAAAAAAAAAAAAAAAAAAA